>NC_042615.1:520732074-521073625 GCF_901001135.1 Rhinatrema bivittatum | reverse complement strand
ATTGTGGTGACTTGTCACATCAATCAAACCATCCTAACTCCCCCTCCCAAGACCTCATGCACTTGAAGGTAAGGGTTCTCTTCGCTGGACTGTAAGATCTTTGGCGTACTATGCAAAGAGGGCTCTAGCTCCTCACAAAACCTCCCAATTATTCATGGTATTTATTTCACATTGGATAGGAGAAGCAGTTGCCAAAAACTGTCAAATTGGCTAGCTGACTGTATCATGCAATGTTATCCACTCCATGGTCTACACATCATGGACTCTATCAAAGCCTTCAAAAAAGAGAATTGATGCAGGCATTTAAGCAAAGATATGCGGCATAAAGCACCGAATGCCTAATTTAATGCTCCTTACTGAATTAGTGCAACCTTTTTAACTGTAGGCAACCCTCTGGATGCATTACTATGAAACACTCAATCACCCAAAATTAACACCTTTTTTGTTACCGAATACTAATGGCACAACCTATGTAATGTACAACCCATACTTATTAATATAGTTGCCCTATTGTAAACAGATATGATGGTGAATAACTTAATGACGGTATATAAAAACTCTTAAAAGTGAAAGCCGTGGCATCTAAGGGCCACTTTAATATCTGCAAAGCTGCAACTTGGTCAGCTGGTGCACATCTTTACTTTCTACTAATAGAACATAAGAAATTGCCATACTGGGTCAGACCAAGGGTCCATCAAGCCCAGCATCCTGTTTCCAACAGAGGCCAAACCAGGCCACAAGAACATGGCATGTACCCAAACACCAAGAAGAACCCATGCTACTGATGCAATTAATAGCAGTGGCTATTCCCTAAGTAACTTGATAGCAGTTAATGGATTTCTCCTCCAAGAACATATCCAAACTTTTTTTGAACCCAGCTACTGCACTAACCACATCCTCTGGCAACAAATTCCAAAGCTTAATTATGCATTGAGAGTGAGAATTTTCTCCGATTAATCTTAAACGTGATACTTGCTAACTTCATGGAATTCCCCCTAGTTCTTCTATTATCCAAAAGTGTAAATAACCGCTTCACATCTACTCGTTCAAGACCTCTCAATCTTAAAGACCTCTGTCATATCCCCACTCAGCCATCTCTTCAAGCTGAACAGCCCTAACCTCTTCAGTCTTTCCTCATAGGGGAGCTGTTCCATCCCCTTTATCATTTTGGTTGCCCTTCTCTGTACCTTCTCCATCACAACTATCTCTTTTTTGAGATGCAGCAACCAGAATTGTACACAGTATTCAAGGTGTGGTCTCACCATGGAGCAATAGAGGCATTGACATTTTTCATTTTATTGACCATTCCCTTCCTATTTCCTAACATTCTATTCACTTTAACTGCTGCATCACACTGAGCTGACTATTTCAAAGTATTATCCTCTATGATGCCTAGATCTTTTTCCTGGGTGGCAGCTCCTAATATGGAACCTAACATTGTGTAACTACAGCAAGGGTTATTTTTCCCTATATGCAACACCTTGCACTTATCCACATTAAATCTCATCTGCCATTTGGATGCCCAATCTTCCAGTCTTGCAAGGTCCTCCTGCAATGTATCACAATCCACTCTTGATTTAACTTTGTATCATCTGCAAATTTGATAGCATCACTCATCGTATTCCTTTCCAGATAATTTATATTATATATATTGAAAAGCACCGGTCCAAGTACAGATCCCTGAGGCACCCCACTGTTTTACCCTTTTCCGCTTAGAAAATTGACCATTTAATCCTAATGTTTCCTGTCTTTTAACCAGTTTGTAATCCATGAAAGGTCATCTCCTATCCTATGACTTTTTAGTTTTCTTAGAAGCCTCTCATGAGGGACTTTGTCAAACACCTTCTGAAAATCCAAATACACTACATCTACCGGTTCACTTTTATTCACATGTTTATTAACCCAAAAATGAAGCAGATTTGTTAGGCAAGACTTCCTTTGGATAAATCCATGTTGACTGTGTTCCATTAAACCATGTCTTTCTATATGCTCTACGATTTTGATCTTTAGAATAGTTTTTACGGGCACGGAAGTCAGGCTCACTGGAGCCCTTTTAAAATATTGGAGTTACATTGGCCACCCTCCTGTCTTCAAGTACAATGATAGGTTACACATTTTAACTAATAGATCAGAAACTTCATATTTTTTTTATTTTTTAGTTCCTTCAGTACCCTAGGATGCATACCATCCTATCCAGGTGATATGGCCTACTACATCTTCCAGGTTCACAGTGATTTGGTTCAGTTCATCTGACTCATAACCCTTAAACCATCTCTGGAACTGGTATCTCCCCAACATCCTCATTAGTAAACACGGAAGCAAAGACTTCATTCAGTCTTTCTGCGATGGCCTTATCTTCCCTAAGAGTCCCTTTAACCCATCGGTCATACAACAGTCCAACAGACTGCCTCACAGGTTTCTTGCTTCAGATATATTTTAAAAAGTTTGAGTTTTTGCCTCTACAGCCAACTTCATTTCAAATTCTTTGCCTGTCTTATCAATGTTTTACACTTATTTATCCTATTTTCTTCATATAGCGCCTTCTTCCAATTTTTGAAGGATTTTTTGGCTAAAATAGCCTTTTTTACCTCACCTTTTAGTTTTGCCTTCCTTCCACCTTTCTTAATGTGTGGAATATACATCTGGACTGTGCTTCTAGGATTGTATTTTTAAACAATGTCCATGCCTGTTGAACACTCTGCAGCTGCACCTTTCTGGGTTTTTTTTTTTCTATTTTCCTCATTTTATCAAAGTTTCTTTTTTGAAAGTTTAGTGTTAGAGCTGTAGATTTACTTATTGTCCCCCTTCCAGTTATTAGTTTAAATTTGATCATGTTATGATCACTATTGCCAAGTGGCCCCACCACAGTTCTCACCAAATCCTGCGTTCCACTAAATTAAATCTAAAATAGCTCCCTCTCATTGGTTCCTGAACCAATTGCTCCATGAAGCAGTCATTTGACATCTAGGAACTTTGTTTCTAGCATGTTATGATGTTACATTTACCCTGTCAATATTGGGATAATTGAAATCTCCCATTATTACTGTACTGCCAAATTGGTTAGCTTCCCTGATTTATCTTTGCATTTTATCTGTCTTTCCATTTTGTCCAGATGGATGGTAGTATACTCCTATCACTATACTCTTACCCAACACGTGAGATTTCTACCCATAGATTCTACTGAGCATTTATTCTTGTATGATCTTTATCCTGTTGGACTCTATACCCTCCTGGACATTATTTATTTATTTAACATTTTTTCTATACCGACCTTCATGGTTAAAATACCATATCAGGACGGTTTACATCGAACAGGGGTAAAATAACTAGATAAAGGAAGAAAAAACAAAGTTACATTACAACGAGGACTGTGAACTTGGAAGCTTAGGAAGCTAGAAGAGAAATATAAAGTTAAGTTAAAGGGAGAGAAACAAATTCCGGACTAGAGGTAGTCCAGACTAGAGATAGTCCACATGTTAGAGTCGGTATCCATGCTGTCAAGGTATTCAGAGGAGGGGAGGATCCATTAATCATGGGTAGATAACGCCTAATGTGTATCCCAGGGTTCTGGGAAGGCTTGGCGGAACAGCCACGTTTTGAGTTTTTTCTTAAAAGTTAGCAGGCAAGGTTCCAGCCTAAGTTCTGCAGGGAGGTTGTTCCAGATGGCTGGGCCTGCTGTCGAAAATGCTCGGTCCCTGGATGCGATGAGTCGTGTGACATAAAGTGCCACACCCCCACCAAGTTGATCCTCCCTATCATTGCAATATAATTTGTACCCTGATATAGCACTGTCCCATTGGTTATCCTTCCACCAGGTCTGTGATGCCAATTATGTCACTCATCATTTACTGCTATACACTCTAACTGTCCCATCTTACTTATTTTATTTTATTTAAATTCTTTTAATATACCTCTTAGATTTCTGGCATTGGCATACAGACACTTCAGTGTGGTGTTTTGGTTTTTTTTTTTTAACAACCTGCTTTTCAGTTGTTAGGGATAATTTGGAAATCTTTACCTCAAATGAGTGGGGTTTTTTTTACATATAGCCACATGGACTACACTTGCTTTTATTGCAACCTCTCTGTTGGGTTGCCCTAACTCTCCTGTTTTATTAGTATCCTTCAAGGATACATTTCTCTGAACCATGCACTGCTTAATGACTGTCTGCTTTTCCCCTTTTTCCAGTTTAAAAACTGCTCTATCTCCTTAAGTTAGTGCCAGCAGCTTGGTTCTACTCTGGTTAAGGTGGAGCCCATCCTTTCGGGAAAAGTCTCTCTCCCTTCCCCAATAATTTCCCCAGTTCCTTACAAAACTGAATCCCTCTTCCCTACACCATTATCTCATCCATGCATTGGAGCTCTGCCTGCCTCTGGGGACCTGCACGTGGAACAGGGAGCATTTCAGAGAATGCCACCCTGGAGATTCTGGATTTCAGCTTTCTACCTAAAATCCTAAATTTGGCTTCCAGAACCTCTCCCACATTTTCCTGTCATTGGTACCCATATGAGTTTGACAGCCGATGCTCACTTTTGCCGGCGTCTGTTCTCAAACCCGCTGACAGCCACGGGTTCGGAAACCGGACACTGGCAAAATTGAGAGTCCGGTTTTCAACCCGCGGGCAGAGTTTCAAAATTTTTTTTTTTTATTTTAAATTATTTTTAACTTTTGGGACCTCAGACTTAATATCGCCATGATATTAAGTCATAGGGTGTACAGAAAAGCAGTTTTTACTGCTTTTCTCTACACTTTCCTGGCGCCAAGAAATTAACGCCTACCTTTCAGTAGGCACTAATTTCTGAAAGTAAAATGTGTGGGAATAACTAATAGGGCTATCAACTTGTATTTGCATGTTGCAGGTGCTATTAGTTTCAGGGGGGTTGGATGCGCGTTTGACGCGCTATTACCCCTTGCTGAATAAGGGGTAAAGCTAGCGCATCAAACGCGCGTCCAAGTGCAGGTTAACGGTGCGCTCCACTGGAGTGCACTATACTGTATCGGCCTGTTTAAGTTAACGTGATAGTACGGTACAGAGGGGAAAATGTTATAGCTAAGATCTGTGGGCATTAACACTCATTCTATCTGGGGTAGGGGGGGTTCCCTTTTTACCCATAATACTCCTATTTTAGAGTGCTGCAGCTTTATCCTCTCGTATTTCTCTAGTCTCCTCTCTTAAATCAAACTCCTTCAAATCATCAGAGGAAGACTAGTCCTGTTCATCCCACAACTGCCCCAGAAATTAATACCAAGGTTCCCCGTGCCTGTAACTCGTCATGAAATGTGGCAATTGAGATGGGGATTATCCTTCAGAAGAGCAAGTGGTGTATGTTGATCAGTTGGTATGTTCAATTGTTTACAAAGCATATGCCACCCCTTACTGTATGTGCTATAGTTGGGTTAGTTCTCATCACCTGCCTACCCCTCTGTGCTGTGTCAGAGGTCTATTCCCATCTCCAATGATAGCCATGACTGTGGTATACTCTTGATTTCAGCCTTGCCAACAACCAGGCCAGTCTTGAGGCCTCCAGAACCCTAACAGGTTAGGGAGTGCAAATCCTCCTCCATTTTTAGTAAGCCATAATGTGCTAAGCTGTAACCTGGGAATCCAGGATATCTGTCCATTCACATTAGCAAAGAATTTCATAGGAAGTGACACTGGTAAATGTTGGAATAAGTACATTAACTTAGGAAGGATGTTCACTTTTAAGATTCCAATTCTATTTGCCCACAATACGCACAGCCCAGACCACTTCTGAATGTCTTCTAAGTGTGTGTTTTTATATGGGGGCATAGTTTTGTATATATCTGACCAACTTTTAGGTATAAAAATGTCAGATATTTGAACCCTGTCTCCACCAGTTTAAAACTAGCCATGCAGTTTGATATCAGACAAGACTTGGTCCCCCCCTCATCAAAAATTCAGATTTTTGATAGTTGATCTTATAGTCACAAACTTCTCAGTATTCTTCGAATATTTGTAACAGTTGGGGAGCTGGTTTCTGAATCTGTCAAAGAAATTAAAATGTCAGCATATCGAAATCTTATTTGATCTCCCATTAAACACAAGCCCTGTGATATCCATATCTGGCTGGACAACCTGTGCTAGCACTTCAATGAGATCACAGGGGGCACAAGGGGCACCCCTGCCTTGTGCCTTGCCTGATTGGGAAGGAACCCCTTGCCATTGGTCTAAAATACAAAGCACTAACCTATCCAATAAAATCTGTCAAAGTCATGATAGCATAAGACCACAAGCAAGAAGGCCTAATTTAGCCTGACTGATACTAATTGAAAGTGCAGTATATAAGAATTTTAAATAGATTATGCCACCCAGGTGGCAGCAACCTCAAGACCTGAACACTGCCCTTGACATCTATATCACCCCAGACCAATTCCCCAACTGCCCTAACACATTATCCTCATTCCCCTCTCACACCAATCCTTCCTTCCTCCTCCCCTCCTCACCCCAAACATATATACAGTATGAGCACATTGAGATGATGGAAGGCAGGTAAGTGAAAGATCATCAAGGCTGTCTGTTCTGTAAGAGAAGGAAGGCTAAAAGCAACCTTTGAGTATTCTGGCTCCCTTTTGGTCACACAACATTCTTCCCTTCCACTATTGTCACAAGGGTTGCAGGTCACTGCCTCATGTGTGTCCAAAGAGGTGGCCGTCCACTACAAACGCTGTAACTCATACCTGGTCACATGCCTATTGCATACTCAGTCCTTTCTGCCACTTCTCCCTCCAGCACAAGTGAGGCTCAGCCAGATCCCAGTGTTCTGCACTTCTCTATAGTCATTGCAGCCCTTCAAGTCCCTGTAAGGAAATGATTGCAGAAAAGTTGTGCTTGCTTGCATTTTTTTTTGTTAAACAGCAAGACTTTCCATCCAAAGAGCACAGAAAAGAAAATGTTTCAGAATAAACAAACTTGCAATACTCTAAAATCTCCCTCTTATCTCCCACCCGGGGGGGGGGGGGGGGGGGGTGTCTGACTCTTTCCACCCTCTGCTCCATAGCATCAATTGCTGTGCTCCCCAGGCTTCCTCCTGTCAGCATTATACCAGTCACTGTTTAAACACATTCATAGCCACCACTGTTCATTGTCCTGTCTCTGCTCCTCTCGCTCCTGTGCAGAATTATCCCATAACTGGTCCACATTTTCGCACCTCTCCAGGTGAAGTAAATATTCTGGAATGGTTCCCCTCGAGGATCTGCAGGCATAATGGAACCCGAGCTTCTGCAATGATTTCTTTATCTGGGCAAATTCCGGTCTTCCTGGAGTGCTACTGAAATCATTTGAGATGCATTTTTGATTTTTTTTGTATGGTACTTCTCCTTTCAGCCAAGCTGCTTCTAGTATCTTGATCTTGTCAGGGTAATTGTGGAGCTGTAAAAAGACTTCCTAAGTCCTTCTGCCAGGCCCCAAGGGAGGAGCAATGGCTTGATGAGACAGTTCGCTTTCACAGGGAGGCCCAGCACAGTCTAGTTCCATTTGGCAAAAAAATGTGATTGGATCTGATCCCTCCTCTTCGTCCAGAAACCAGACTATTCTCATTTCTCCTGCAACCCCTATTTTATCAGTAAGCTATGTTACTCATTTTTCAAGTGTCACTTTTTTGCTGTATGTTCTTTAGTGCATCCTCCACCTCATCTACTTATCCAGCCACGAGAAGGTGTCCTGTACTGAGGTGATCAAATTTGCCAATGTTTGCTCCCAATTTTGAATATTTTTTTTTTTAACAATTTTGAAACTAGTTTGAGTCATATTTATGGGAGTAGCAAGAGAGGGCCATTCGTCTCCTGTGGCCTGCTCCTCATGGTTGTCCTACTGTTCCATTGCACAGCCTTTCGATGTTCTCTGCACCTTCCCAGGCTTATCCTGCAAAAAAGCAAGCAGCACAATTTATTTATTTTTTTTTTTTTTTGCATCTCCTTAGACATGTTTTGTATGACCGTAGAAAGGAATATCTTGCAAAAATGTATGGTTTAGGTCCTTTGCCCATGGAGCTCAGGACCTAGAGGAAGAACTAAATGGATGGGAAAATGAGAGAGATGTGGATCAACAGTGGACCAATCTAAAAGGAGCAATCGCCAAGGCAACTGCTCTATATGTTAGAAATGTAAAGAAAAGCAAAAGAAAAATGAAGCCTATCTGGTTCTCAAAGGAGGTGGCTGACAAAATTAAAGCTAAAAGAACTGCATACAAGAAATACAAAAGATCCCAAAGGGAGGAGCACAAAGAAGAATATCTGATTCAACTGAGGGAGACTAAGAAATTAATCAAGTTGGCAAAAAGTCAAGCAGAAGAGAGGATTGCCAAGGAGATAAAATATGGTGACAAAACATTTTTCAGATACATCAGCGAAAAGAGAAAAGTCCAAAGTGGTATAGTGAAATTGAAAGGTGGAAATGATCAATGTGTGGAGGGAGACGAAGAAATGGCAGAAATATTAAACAAATACTTCAGCTCTGTGTTCACTAAAGAAGACCCTGGAGAAGGACCATCTCTACACAACAAGAAACTGGAGGGAAGCAGAACAGAGGAAAATCCATTTACAGTAGATAATGTATGGGAAGAGCTAAAGAATCTGAAAATGGACAAAGCCATGGGGCCTGATGGGATTCATCCAAGGATACTGAGGGAGCTCAGAGATGTGCTGGCGGGACCGCTGTGTGACCTGTTCAATAGATCCCTAGAAACAGGAGTGGTGCCGAGTGATTGGAGAAGAGCGGTGGTGGTCCCTCTTCACAAGAGTGGGAACAGAGAGGAGGCTGGTAACTACAGACCAGTTAGCCTCACTTCAGTGGTGGGAAAAGTAATGGAGTCACTGTTGAAAGAGAGACTAGTGAACTATCTACAGTCCGGAGAATTGATGGACCAGAGGCAGCATGGATTCACCAGAGGAAGATCCTGTCAGACAAATCTGATTGACTTTTTTGACTGGGTAACCAAGGAATTGGATAGAGGAAGAGCGCTCGATATCATATACTTGGATTTCAGCAAAGCTTTTGATACGGTTCCGCACAGGAGACTGGTGAATAAAACGAGAAGCTTGGGAGTGAGTGCCGAGGTGGTGACCTGGATTGCAAATTGGTTGACGGACAGAAGACAATGTGTGATGGTAAATGGAACCTTCTCTGAAGAGAAAGCGGTTTTAAGTGGTGTACCGCAAGGATCGGTGTTGGGACCGGTCCTGTTCAATATCTTTGTGAGCAACATTGCGGACGGGATAGAAGGTAAGGTTTGTCTTTTTGCGGATGACACTAAGATCTGCAACAGAGTGGACACGCCGGAAGGAGTGGAGAGAATGAGACGGGATCTAAGGAAACTGGAAGAGTGGTCGAAGATATGGCAGCTGAGATTCAATGCCAAGAAGTGCAAAGTCATGCATATGGGGAGTGGAAATCCGAATGAACTGTATTCGATGGGGGGGGAAAGGCTGATGTGCACGGAGCAGGAGAGGGACCTTGGGGTGATGGTGTCTAATGATCTGAAGTCGGCGAAACAATGCGACAAGGCAATAGCTAAAGCCAGAAGAATGCTGGGCTGCATAGAGAGAGGAATATCGAGTAAGAAAAGGGAAGTGATTATTCCCTTGTACAGGTCCTTGGTGAGGCCTCACCTGGAGTACTGTGTTCAGTTCTGGAGACCGTACCTTCAAAAAGACAAAGACAAGATGGAGGCGGTACAGAGAAGGGCGACCAGGAAGGTGGAGGATCTTCATCGGATGACGTACGAGGAGAGATTGAAGAATCTAAATATGTACACCCTGGAGGAAAGGAGGAGCAGAGGTGATATGATACAGACTTTCAGATACTTGAAAGGTGTTAATGATCAAAAGACAACGACAAACCTTTTCTGAAGGAAAAAAATCAGTAGAACCAGGGGTCACGATTTGAAGCTCCAGGGAGGAAGATTCAGAACCAATGTCAGGAAGTATTTCTTCACGGAGAGGGTGGTGGATGCCTGGAATGCCCTTCCGGAGGATGTGGTGAAGACCAGAACTGTGAAGGACTTCAAAGGGGCGTGGGATAAACACTGTGGATCCATAAAGTCAAGAGGCTGCCAATGAAGAGTGGGTGACTCGCCAGAATGATGGCTACTGCCTGGAGTCAATACCCTTATTAAATAAACATACACAGGCTTACGGTGACTCCAACATCGCTCTAAGCTTCAACAGCAAGAGGAAATGTGGAAAAAAGGATTCACACTCACAAAGAGGGGAGTAGCTGGCTTGTTACGGCGGTTACTACCCCAAATCAAATAAGCCTGATACTTCACTTTCAATGCATATACAGCAAAGTTCTCTGATTCAACGGCAGGGGAGAAGAAAAACTGATACTTCACACATCCAGCAGAGCTCTCTGCTTCAACGGCAGGGGAGAAGAAAAGAGGGTTCGCACTCACAAAGCGGGGAGTAGCTGGCTTGTTACGGCGGTTACTACCCCAAACCAAATGTGCCTGATACTTCACTTTCGATGCACATCCAGCATGGCTCTCTGCTTCAACGGCATGGGAGAAGACTTATACGTCACGCATATCCAGCATAGCTCCCTGCTTCAACGGCAGGGGAGAAGAAAAACAACCAATAAGGGCTAATAACATAGTCTGGGTAAAACAAATAAGCATGGGTGCAGCTTGCTTATTGCGGCAGCTACTACCCCTAACGAATCAATCTAGATATTTCACTTGGATGCAGCTCCATCACTGCTCTCTACATTAAAGGTGGGGGTGGAAGGGAAATAGATAAGTATGAGAGAAAATATGTGTGAAGCTTGCTGGGCAGACTAGATGGGCCATTTGGTCTTCTTCTGCCGTCATTTCTATGTTTCTATAAGTGCATCACGTGACCCCCATTTTCAATATTTTTGATAAGTTTTTTGTTATGTTTACATTTGCTTAAAAGTAGGACAGTTCAACTAAGTGGATTACAACAGACAAGTGTTAAAACAGCTTGATATGTCTGAAGATTTTTAAATGTTAGTTTTACAGAGGACCTGATTTAAAAATAGAAAAGAAAAAGCAGTTCCTCCTTGCATTAGTAGTATTTGGGTTACCATTTTCCAGGAAAAACAATATAATTTTCTGCCACTAAGCAATTACTTTTTAAAATATGGCATTTGGAGTTGTATTGGGGGTTTCCCCACTATTGCCACAGTGTTATGCTATACTACGTTTAGTTATTCACTGCACCAACTTGCCCCTGTGTAGAGCAGAAACATTTTTTGCAGTCTAGCAAAATTCTTTAATATGGAATATTTTGTTCATGATTTCTTACTGATGGTGCCAAAAGTTTCAGTATGAGAGCTATACCCATGTTTTTTCCTATTGAAAGACATGTTCTGCAAACTACATGCCACATGAAAGTCAATTTGTGATATTTCCCAGTATTTTGGATGGACTTTCAATGTTGGCTGAAGTGCAAGAAGGTTCTCCTTGAATGTATAAAACTATAAATGCTTCAGAATTGGCTATACAGCTGTTTGAGAGGGCCAACGTTCCTTGTAAACTTACTTTTGACCAAGGCAGAATTAATAAAGCATAAGCACTAGTCAAGGGGTGATTGTCAAATGTATTAGAAGTATGAGTACAAGTTGGGTTCAAAGAATATTTTAAAGGAAGATAGAGGAAGAGAGACAAATGGAGAATACTAGAGGGATCAAACAAAACGTAAATGGAAAGAATAGGAATAGGCATAGAGAAACAATAGTGAGCTGTGAACAGAGCACTGAATTAGGAAATATATGGACTCTGCCCAATGAGGTGTAAGGGCTGATGTATGCAATTGAAAATGTTAAGTAATTTGACAAGCTTTCCAGCTTTGAAGTTGGAGCATATACTTGAGCAATACATTTTTGAAGAAAAAGCACTGTATTTCACTGTGCATGGACTTTTCTGCATTAGATATCTGTAATGTGAAGTCCTTTTAGTGCACACACCAAGCAAAGGATAGTCTATGTATAGAAGGGTGCTTTCCCAACAAGAGCCAAGCTCAGGTGTACTGTGCTATGCATTGCCATGTGGAGGTTTGATTTCCAGGTTGTCTGGGGCTGAGGATGCTGTAGAAGCAATGTTTGCAGCCAATTTGGGGGGGGGGGGGGGGCAGGAGTCCTAGTCACTGTGCAACAGCGATCCATGATGGCTAGGGCTCTAGAAGGGAGCCCTAGCCAAGGGCAACTGCAGTGACTAAGCTAAGTGAGTTCATGTGACTTAAGGTACTTTTTTTTTTTTTTTAGTGGAGCAGTAAGCTGGCAAACTTCTTAACGTTGGTCTCTTCCACAGCACCGCTATTCTCCACAAGAATATTCCACAGTCCACCGGAAATGTCACTCCCAGTTTACCGAGCCAGCAGACTACAGGAGGTACGGCAGGAACACGTGGCAAGATGAAAGTGGGATTTATGCCAATGCGGAACTGAAGCGGAAGATATTCAAACCAACCTGTCCTATTGCCCCACATCTATATCCAGGGTAGGTGGGTCCCCCTGGCCCTCGTCCCTGAACACGGAAGAGAAGTGCTGTGCTATGAAGAACTGTGACCTGCTGCTATCTTCAATTATGCATCTGACCTCCTTATGACCTATTAAGTGACTTGCTCTCTCTGCAGTAGATTTGGGCTTTTCTTTTACTTTTTTAAAATAAATACTGTATTTTCTTGCAGCTTTTGTGTGCTGGATGCTGTAGGTTAGAGTTGCAGCAAACTGAATTTTCTCACTGTCAGTCATGGGTTCTTTATATTTAAGGGCATTAATTTTAATATTTTGTAAAATATGACTTTTTAGTGGCTTGAGTTTCATCTAGCCTGGAGATTTACTTTTGGCTCCAGATTGCACTGACACATTTAGTTGACTGACTGATCAAAAAAGTTTCCACTTCCCCCACCCCATAAAAAACCATGAAGATAAAATCCTGAGCACCAGGTCTTCCTTGTGCTAGTTTTTGTTTTTTTTGTTTTGTTTTTTCATCCAATTGAAAATTTGCTGTAAGGTAGAAAAAAATGAGCCTTAATAAACTAAGGAGGTTCTATAGTTGGAACTGTTATAGCTCATGTAGGATCCGGATGGAATGAGACCTCCAATAAAGACTCTGTACTAGCACTGCACAAGTTTTCTGTTTCTATTTTGTTTTGTTGCTGCATAAAGTTAGTGTGGAGCAGATTAGATGTAAACTCAGGCTAAGAGAATGCAAGAAGAATTTTAAAGAGGCAAACTTTTTCATGTGCATTAAATGGGAGTCAGTTGGGCCACTAGATAAGTTCATAAGCGGTGCTTAGGGAGGACAGAGACATAACAGAAAACCAAATTCTTTACTGAGAAGGATGTTTGGGATACCCACACCATGGATTCTTTGAAAGTGATTCAGAGAAACTGAAACTGGAAGATTTAATAAACCAACTTGGACAAACCAGATTAACAAATCACCAGATCTGGATGTTAGTTGCCCAAGTGTTCTTAAACTCAAATATGAAATGGTAGACCTGTTACTACTCAGTTTCCGGTCATTAAAATCAACCATTGTGCCTGAAGACTGGCCAATGTGATGTCAATTTAAAAATATGGCTCTAGAAGTTATCCAGAAAACCATAGATCAGTGAGTGTGGTGATGTGCCAGGCCAAATAGAAGTAGTTTTTAAGACTAGAATTATTGGACATATGGCCAAATATGACATAATGGGGAAGAGCCAACAGATTAAAAGGATGTTGTACCTTATCAATATTAGTTTTTGGAAGATGTTACATATAGATTGGCTAGGTAACACTGGTTCTTGAGTACTAGAAGTCATTTTTTTGTCATCTATCCACCCTAAATATTCAAGAAATACACTTAAATGCACCACCTTCATTGTATGCAAATAAACCTCATGCTTATGTATTGTAGATATCCTCAAAACCCAACTAGCTTCTGGTACTTGAGGATTGGGGTTGTCCACTCCTAATGTAGATATAGTATGATCAGCTGACTTTCCTTTATCTGAATTTTCTAAAGGCATTTTACAAGTCCTGGCATTTGAGACTGATCAGAAGATTTAAAAAGACTGGTTAATAGAGGAATGTGAGTTGGACTAAAAGGCCAGCTTTCCCAATTGGGAGAGGTGAATAGTGCAGTACCCTAAATCTGTACTGGGCTCTGTAGTGTTTAGCATTTATAACTTATACATAAAGCACCTGCTCAGAGAAGGCTCCAGGAAATATACAATAAAAGGCGCTCACAAATACACATTTAATCATACAAAAGATACAATTCCCCCCCCCAAAAAAAAAGTCATCCACAAGACTAAAATCAGGGTCACAGCAGTAGAGGCTCCATGGGCTTTTGCTCAAGGCTGTTTTAACTTCATCAATTTCTTAATTTTAAGGCTTGACTAAACATGGTCTGGAAGATGGAATGAATGAAGTAATCAGATTTGCAGATGACACAATTACTCAACTTGGTTAAAACAAAAGTGGACTGAACTGTGGAAGACTGGGCATCTAAATAGCAGACTGAAATTTAAATGTGGACTGATGCATGTAGGGGGGAAAATAACCTTTTACTATAGGAACCGGCCGGCACCCACAAGATGCCTCTGCAAGAGGCAGGCGCAAAAAAATTAAAATAAGGTGGG
Organism: Rhinatrema bivittatum; assembly: GCF_901001135.1. Lineage (NCBI taxonomy): Eukaryota > Metazoa > Chordata > Amphibia > Gymnophiona > Rhinatrematidae > Rhinatrema > Rhinatrema bivittatum. The sequence goes on along the minus strand of NC_042615.1, from coordinate 521,059,017 downwards.
GGGGATTTAGGTGGGGGTGGGTTAAATAGGGGAAGTGAAAAGTTCTCTCCAAGGCCACTCCGATTTCAGAGGGAACGGGGAAAGCCACTGGGGCTCCCCTAAGGCTCGGCACGCGCAAGGTGCACAAGTGTGCACCCCTTTGCGCGCGCGCTGACCCTGGATTTTATAACATGCACACGCATGTTGTAAAATCGGGTGTACATTTGTGCGGGCCGGGTAGTGCGCACAAATGTACCCTGCGTGCATAGGATTAAAAATCGGCCCCAGTGCTTTCTGTAGGCTCTGGAGAGACGGGCATGCTTCTCTGAAAGCTGGCCCCAAAATGGAGAATCCTCTCCCACAAGGAAATTCCCAGTATACATAGTGGCTTGCCCAATCAGATCAGAGTACGCAGACCTCTTACAAAGGAAAAATGTAGCACAAGTTAGTGCTGTTTTCCTATAATGTCAGCAGGTGCTAGCATACTGCATGAACATAGCATAAACCGGCTAAGCATACAAAACTCAATATAAGGCAGCAGGGTAACAAATTACTGTTGTGACAGGACACAGACCGACAGGAGAATGGTGGAGGAAGAAATACCATAGGCTATAATAAAAGTATAATGGGAAAGGTAAAAAGAAATCAGGAGTGGTGGAGTCTTATTGTGTACAATCTGTCAGGGAGCCCATAGCAAGCAGTGGCTAAGGTTGAACAAAAACCCTTTGGTCTTTGCCATGAAGGAGGTTACTGGAGATGTGGCAAGAGCAAATTCTGTGGAATGTAGAAGGCAAAAGCCAGACTGCAGTGGATCTTAGAACGGCTTGAGGTGAAGGGCATGTGCGAGCAGTTTGTATGTGAAAGGGAGATGGGATGACAGGTAAAGTCCAGTGATGTGTGGAAGGAAGAAGACAGTCTCACTGGAAAATGATCAATTGAGGGTGGGACAGATGCAGGGGAGATGGAGCCCGGTGAGAATGGGGGTCAGAGAAACAAGTAGTGAATTGGAAGGAAGAGAAAAGATGGTCCACTTCTTTCTGTGATTTCAGAAAAGAAAGTGTGGTGGGGCCAGAGGAAGGGGAGGTGAATGAAGTCTGGAGAACAAAATGCAAACTATTCTATCTGTTTTATGCTAGCAATGTAATAACATAATAGGGTTCAGTAGTATTATGTTTATGTAGAAACAATAGTGTTAAGAGCCACACAAGTAGAACATCTGCGCCCTCCCACGAAGATAGCATTATCTGCTTGTGCAATACACTTTGCGCATATTTTCTTTTTCTATTTACCATATTCACCTTTTGGCAAGTTCCAGCTTTCAGGGTTACAAAACAAAATAGTAATGGCAGTAGTGACTTGTTTGTAAATGTAAAGTAAAAAACAAACAAAACAAAAATACTGGACTATACTAGTTTTGGGTTTTGAGAGAGCAGGAGAGTGTGCTATGTTTACTAACTAAAGGATGGTGACATTCCCCTGCTGCTTTTATTTTGTATGTGTTGATTTTATTTGCATCTCTCTGCAAAATTAACATCTGTTAGAAAGTGCCTCCTGGACACTCCAAGAGTGTGGGGCATGCGAGGAGGAAGAAACATAAAATTGTAAGCAAGTTGTGATGTCTTGATATACTCCATGCTGCATATTTCACACTTGCCTAAAGAAATTGGAAGTAAAAAATACTCAAACTCATATCAGCTTGACTTGTAGAGGGAGGTTCTTAAGGGGAGGCTGGAGCCCAAACAAAAGCCTTATAGAAATGCCAGTGAGCGAGGGTGGCTAATCTATGGCCAAAGATTTGGTTTGCCATGGATTAAGAGTTGCAGGTACAGTCTGCTGCGAATTGGACCTGCAGTATTTCTGCAACAAAGCACACTCTTTGCCTGTAAGCTTTTTGTCTGCTTCCATTTTGTCAGTGGCTCAAAAGAGGATCCTATTTTCAGAAGGCTTTTTATATACCGGGGGGAATGGAGAATCTTCCAGGCAATCTGAAGCATCTGAAAGCATCACAAGCGATATCTTTGTCTTAACTCTGTGTGTAGTGAAGTTGACCTGTCTGTCCTCATACAAATGACTGCCACTTAAAAGGGAGACACAAGAACACCTGCTTTTTTTTTTTTTTTTTTTAAAGATTCTTAAAAATGGTCATGTTGGTAGAATGAGTGGGAGGGTGATACAGGAGCAGGTATGTGAGGGTTATTTTTAAAGCCACTGATGTGTATTAAACCTGGTTTTAGTAAAGATAGCGAAGATTGGTATATGTAAGAAGCCCTTTATTGAAATTTGCCCGACTCTGGCTGTTTCGCTCTTTTTGGTCGAGAGCTGCCTCAGGGGCAATAAATGTGAGCAGGACTTATTGCAGGGCTGAGACTACAATATGTATACATCCACTATTGCATACAGTCTTTAGTTCCTGTTCTTTGAAACATGTAGTTATGACATGTAGCACCAGATGTGAAGAACACTTCATTCAATTTGTATCCTCAAAGCACTGATAGAATATATGAGACTGTGGTGTGTGTCAGTATTTGCGGCTGAACCGTTAGGATATATGAGACTGTGGTGTGTATCATCAGTGCTTTGAGGATACAAATTGAATGAAGTGTTCTTCACATCTGGTGCTTCATGTCATAACTACATGTTTCAAAGAACAGGAACTAAAGATTGTATGCAATAGTGGATGCATAAATATTGTGGCCTCAGCCCTGCAGGTGTGCAGTAAGTCCTGCTCACATTTATTGCCCCTGAGGCAGCTCTCGACCAAAGAGCAAAACTCTGCCAGAGTTGGGCAAATTTCAATAAAGGGCTTCTTACACATACCGATCTTTGCTATCTTTACTGCTACACAGCTAACTGGATCGGCTTCTGCTTTTTGTTTTCTGGTTTAAACCTGGTTTTATGCATGCAAGTGGCATTGAAACTAGCCCCAGTGAATATCTTCCTGTAAGTATACCTGGAACAGTTTTGCATGCACTTTCACTTGCATGCTAAATGGGATGAGGATTGACATGTTTTACATTTTTTAAAGTTTTTGGTGCACTCTCCTGAATTTTCAAAGTGGATTTAGTTGCATAAATCCTGCTTTAAAAAAGTCTGTCTAAAATATTTTGCTTAAAAGGTATTCACAGAATTTAGCCTGTGCCGGCAGTTTTGAAAACTACTCTCTACAGTTGCAGAAACGCTTTTTTGAAAAGGAGTATTGCAGATACCTTTGTATTTCAGAAAACCTAAGGATTTTATTTCTCTGGAATTTTAATTGAAGATTTGTATGGGAGCTGTGGGCTTTTAGACTATATCTGTGCTTTGTGGAAACCTTGCTATAACTATTCACAACTGCAAGAAATTAGACAAACTTTGAATAAAGGAGGCACTATAAGAAGCATCCAAGACCGCCCTTGGGTGATGTAGGAGCAAGCACACAAGGCTCCAGAAAATATTTAAGGGGAAGATAGGTTAAAGAATTAGGGGGGGGAGGGTTTTTTTTTATTGCTGCTATCATACCTAACTTATGTAAATCTTGAAAATGGTTGCAACTGCCAAAGTGATAGCTACTGATTTACAACTGGGAAGGAAGAGAATTGCAACACAAGCACCCTTGATAGGCATGGTGACAGTGTCCTTCAACTATCGCCACTCCTGGATTTTGGATTTGGATTTTTAGCCCCTTTCAACTAATGTTCATAGTATGTCAAGTACAATTAAAGTCTGTGCTCCAAAGATGTTACAATCTTAAATGGGTACTTGAGGAAACTGGAGATAGTGACTTGCCCAAGATCACAAGAAATGTCTGTAGAGGAAGTGAGATTTGAACCCTGGTTTTTACCCTAAGGACTGTATCCAATGTGAGGTGACAGCAGACTATATCCCTAAAGACATTACAGGAGGTGACTAGGATAAGGATCATTTGGGACGATGGTTTTATTGACAGATTATTCATGGAGACCTTGCTGTCTGTCCATGAGGAAGAACAAACTAGAGAGGATGGAGGAAGCAGAAGAGTGTATCCTATTTACACAAAACCAGAAAGATAGTCACTTCTAGCAGCAGAAAACCCCCCGTGAGCCCCCTTCAGCTTGGCAGTTTTGGAATCCCTAGTGAAGGAAGACATGCAACACACAGAAGAGGGGAAGCAGAACACTCTCTAGAGGTCCACAATGAGGAAAAGGATTGTGGTGGTTGGTCCCTCTGTCTCACATAGAAGAGAGGCCTTTTAATGAATAAGATCGTGTTAATTTCCATCCCATTTCAAATTTTCCCACCTTTAGAAAAACAGGTTCAGAGAGTGTTTGTCCCAACTGAATTTTCAGATGAGCATAGCATTTTGGATTCTTTCCAATCTGGATTTTGAAAAGGACATGGCTTCCTAATGATCTTATTGCTGGACCCATCTCTGTTGTATACTTGACAAAGGTGGGTTGCTACTGATGGTGTGTTAGTTGAAAGCAGTTGAGATACTCGGTCATAACATACTAAAGTACCTGTCTGAAATGGAGGTGGCAATGGTAGTGATTAAATGGCAGATAGCAGGTCAGACTTGAAGATAGCTGCTCTCTTGAAAGCCTCTCACAATTGGGGTCCCTCACCGTTCTTCCTTGTCAGCCATAGTGTTTAATATCTATCTTTATCCCTTCGAGAAGCCTTCATCTTTGGGTGGGTTTAGTACTGAATATATGCAGATGATGTCCAACAGATGTTACCATGTGGGGCTAGTGCTACTATATTGTTCTCAGATTGTATGAGGGCCTTTATGTTATGGATGAAGTAACATTTTTAGTTTGAATCTGCAAAAAAAAAAGTGAGCTTTTTTGGGTCAATTGCTCATCTCCTTCTGCTCTGTATTATTTGAAGATTTGGGTTGCCCTTTCCTTTGTAATGCTCACAACTTTGAATATTTTGATTCTAAGGTCACCTTTATATAAAAAAAAAAAAAAAAAAAAATTGGACTAAAGCTGTGGTCAAAGCTTCATTTTTTTAAAGCTTAGACTTCTACGAAGGATGAGATTGCAGCATGCTGACTTCAGAATTGTCATGCATTGAGTGATCTGGATTACTGTAATTTTGTTTTAGTTGGGGCTTCCTCTCCTATATTTCTGTTAATTCAAAATTCTGCTGTACAATTATTGACAAGGGGTAGATCATGATATAACTCCCTATAAAGCATTTACAGTCAGGGCAAGTGCTAGTTATTTATTTTGATTTTTGGCTGCCCTTTGCAAACAATTACTGTGCTGCTGCCTTCTCTTTTTTTTTAAACTCCTAATTTTCATTGGTTTTCCAATCGGGTCCAATCAGGCCCTAAGCAAGCCTTACAGCCTTATTACACCCCCCCCCCCCCCCAATCCACTCCCAATCCTCCACAGATACAATTATAAATGCATAATTTTTTTCTCTTATAAAATCAAAGTACATTCCTCTGAGGTAAAAATATCACCAGCAGCATGTATATTATAGTGCATGCATTCCTGTGCTGTCAACTAGAAAATTGTGCAAAAAAGCAAGATCCTTGTAACCTGTATGGTATTAGTGTAGCAGATATTAGATTCTCTTTACCGTATACAACCAAATATGAATACTGACTTTGCCAGAGGGATGCAGACTTCATATAAGGGACGCTGACATGTAGGTTTCAACAGAAAAAGAAGATGAACTTTGACCAGATTAACAATACTCGCCCAGGTTATCTGATCACTGCCTGTTTACCGTAAGGGCTTTAGCTTCTTTCCACAACCATTGAAGTAAACTGGACAGGGATAGGTTAGAGATGTGAAACAAATCTGCCCAGAGATGAAAGACGGCCTCTCTAAAGAGCAAGTCTTTTTTTATAAGACAGATCAGCTCACAGAAAAGCGCAGACACCGCAGGGCAGCACTAGTCAAGAGCTTACTGTACTGTGGGGTTGCCACACAGCACTGGGATGGGAGGGCCAGTGGTCTGAAATGAAGAAACGCTACCATCCACCCTTCTATTTGTCCATGTAGTTGCTGTTTACAAATGCATGTCTGAGCTCTTGAAAACAGCAGGGGAGAGGGGGGGGGGGCTGTGCCTAGTTCTCTAAAATTAGGCCCCCCCCCCCCCGCGCACACCGCCTGCAGAGGTGTGCACTGCCCACGGATTTTATAACAGGCGCGCGCATTTTATAAAATTGGTGTCCATGTGTGCATGCTGGGAAGTGCGTGCACAGCTTTTAAAATCTACCTCACAGTCTAGTAAACATCCTATACCAAAATAGCCCTACCTATGAAAAGACAACACTGAATATTAGATCAGGCCCTAAAACACCAATACACCTGCTGTTGAGAAAACAGAACTAGCCAGGCTGCAAAACACTTATTCAGGTCCATAACCAGTAACTGTCAAGAGCTTACCTACCTCAGTTGAGAGCATTTAAGTTGGGCATATCTTCCTTTGACATCTGCCTTAAATGCAAAAAGAGTAATGGTGACTTCCTGCATAGCTTTTGGTCATGCAAGGTTATTTTGCGATTCTTAATAGCACAGTTTTGGGGGCAGACCATTCTTCTATCCCCAGTCATATGGCTATTAGGTATCTTTGCAAATATTAATTTCTCTCTGTCTTAGTCACAGCAACTCTTCCTAGCTACAGTTTCCTTAGTTGTGAAACAGGTTATTTTAGTAAATTGCTTAAAGGACACAGTTCTGCTGGAACAATAGCAGCTATTTTATAAATTGTTTCGAGTATTTAACTGCTAAAAAGTCTTCTTCAAAACGTTATGCACAAATGATGGCTTTTGGGGGGACTATTTACAATCCCTCCCACCAGTTTTTAGGGCTGGAGTCCTTAATTTTATAGATTCAGGTCTGTAATGCCAAAATGTAGCTTTGTCCTATTTTTATTTCCATGATCTCTGCAACTGGGTGCCTGGCTCATTGTGCTATGTAACTAGTGGGTGGGATGGGAGGGAGGGATTATCATAGAAAATACGTGACAATTATGATTTGTGTTGGATGTATAATTCTTTTTGGACTGTTCTGCAACTTATGATGATCTCCTTATGGGAATATTATATGATCTTATTGTTTGTGCATTGTCAACTAAAAATATTTGCACAAGCCAGGTTGCTATAAATCCCCCACACAGTAACTTCATGCTAGCAGAATAAGGTGAGGACCTTATCAATGTTTTACCTTTAGCTTGCCAATGCTTAGGGAAAAAAACATATTTTCTTTAGCTGGCTCCTTTTTTCCAACTTTTAAATTTCACCTCATTTCTTAAGCATGGTACTAGTTGTTTGGCCTTCCTTCCTTCTTTTGATAATTACCCAAACACTCAAGATCCCATGCTACTGTTGCAATTAATAATCAAGTTGACTTAGAAAATAGTCATTGCTATTACTAGCATCAGTAGTGTGGGATATACTTAGTTTTTGGGTACTTGCCAGGTTCTTATGGCCTGGATTGGCCACTGTTGGAAACAAGATGCTGGGCTTGATGGACCCTTGGTCTGACCCAGTATGGCAATTTCTTATGTAATAAGTATAAAGGTAAGAGTATGCTGACCCACACGTTCACTCAGTTTCCTAAATTAAAACATTTGGGATAGACTTAATGAGATATTGAAAACATTTTAGAGGTAACTTTCAAAAGTATTTGCATATATATAAGGGCTTTTTGAAAATTACCCTGGCATTGTACATGTGGAAGCAATTTTGTTTTTATGTGCACTTGAAAGACATTGGCGTGGGGAAAACATTCATTTATGTGCATGGCTTCAATTTGCAAGTATGCACGTAAATGTACGCACACATTTAGACCGGCTCCCAATGGGTGCACATAAGTTGACAGGGTTGTGTGTGTGTAAGTCCACTTTGAAAATTAGAGCTGAAGCTTGTGTGTGCTTTCTCCACTCTGATTTCAGCCTTATAGGGGCTGTTCTAAATGTCCATCCATAAGTTGTTGTTTTGAATAGAGAAGCCAGTTCTCTAGCGAGCAAGATTGGACTAGAATGATGACATTGAGTGTGGCAGTAATATTAGTGCCTTCTCTTCCTTCCAACATATTTTTAACCAATTTGTTTAAATTGGCAAGAGCAAATGAAGCAGCATTTAACATTTGAACAAAGGTTAGCATAAGAAGGAATGAGTTAGACTGTATTGGATTTTGAGGTAGACTTGTAAAAAAAATGTTATCCTGACCAGGAATTGGTCCTTCATCTGTGGTTTTTTTTGTTTTTTGTCTTTAACATTTTCGTAAGTGATTATTGTAGAATTATTGGTAAAGGTTTGACTTCTTGTAGATGTTACTAAACTCTGCACTAGGATAGACAGGAAAGTGGGGAAAAAATGAGGATCTAGCAAAGTCTACTGCATGCTCTAGACGTTGACAGCTAAAATTGTAAGGGATGTGCTTGAGCTGCAAAAACCCAAAGCGGTACAGTCTTGGACCTGAAATTCTTTTCCACCTGAAATAAGAACAGGCTCTGGTGGATAAGGTGAAGGCAAAAGCCAGAAAGATGCTTGGGTGTGTAGGGAAGAATGAGCAGCAGACGAGAGGTGATTTTACCCCTCTAGAAATGTTTGAGACTGCATTTGAAATACTACGTATAGGGCTGGAGATTGCACTTTTAAAATGATATAAACAGCATGGAGTTTGGCCAGAGTGTGGCTACTAACATGGTCTGTAATTGATGGCAGAGACAGACCAAATGGCCCAATCTTTCCCCCAAGTTGCTGATGGTAGTAAAGCCACTGTCCAGTTACACCCTGCTCCTCCCATGCCTTCTATTAAGGGTAGTAAGTAACTACCACTCCATGCATGTTAGCCACTCCCACCACCCTGTACAGAAATGTTATTCTGAAGTTCATATAGGTTACCCAGTTTCCTCATTTCTGTCCTGTAGCGAGCCAATGTTTATCCCATATCCTTTTGAATTCCATTACTGTTCTTGTCTTTACCACCACTTCTGGGAGGGCATTCCAGGCATCTACCCTCTCTGTGAAAAAATGTTCTCTGATATTGGTCCTCAGTCAACTGCCCTGAAGTTTCAGATGGTGAGCCCTACTTCTACAGTTTCCAATGGAAAACATTTGAAGTTTTGTGCATCATTAATACTGTCATGTATCTGAAGGTCTGTATTATATCTCCCCTGCACTTCCTCTTCTCCAGGGTATACATATTTAGGTCCTTCAGCCTTTCCCCATCACTCTTCTGATGCAGACCCCCACACCATTTTGAAATACCTTTCTCTGGACCGCTTCCATTCTGTCTCCATCTTTTTGAGGTGCAATCTCCAGTATGCCAAGTGATGTTTCAGCTGGAGTGCTTAGGGATGTACCTTTGTTTGAAGTGAATGGATAAAATGCAACAAATGAGACCATTTCTGTTTGATAGGTAGCGCCCCTAAACCAAGAAAGGGTGCCCACAAATATAAATGAAAATTAATTTCATTTGTTTCCCTTTCAAGTCTATGGCCCCTTTAAAGTACTGCATTAAGCCTGATAACCATAGCAATGAAGCAGTTCCTGTGAAGTAGACTGGTCCTCATCCTCCCTTTACTTGTCCAGCTTGAGCTCTGACCAACCAAGGTGAAGTATTTTTCTAACTAGCCTATAGTTGGCATCTGGAGCAAGTGTTACTGATGGTCTCCCACTGTAAGGTCTGAGCATGTGTAAAGAAACTCCATTTTTTTTCTCTTGGATTTTACAAGAAAAAGTTGGCTTTTCAGTAACTGTTAGTTAAAAAAAAATGTAGGCATTGGTAAAGGTCTTTTTGTTATCTTCACTGTTGCAATTACCATACTCATTGTATGAGAGACAGAGGTGCTGCTGCATTCTATCTGTTCACTGGAGCAGGGCCAAAGCCAGTAGACAGAGAAGCAGTGCATGTAAACAAGTGACTTTTTTTTGTCTGACTGCCCAGCACACTGCTTGACCACAGCCCGAACAGAAGATCAGCCTTGCAGTTACTTCTCTGTCAAACAGTTTGTGTGCAAATGGAGTTAAGCAGCATGCACACCCATACTGTGTGATGAGGGATGTTTTTTGCACACATGATGAGGGATAGCCCTAGCTAGTCAAAGACTGAGTTTGTGCCACTAACAAACTGCTCACTCTGCATGATAAGTTAGAACTGTGCTTGCTAAGCATTGCAGTGAACACAGTCTATCAACTCATTGAGTGTGTGAGACTGACAACTACTGTTTGTATTATCATAGTACTAGTGCCTGGTACAATATTAAAATATATTGTGACTAAAAAAATCCCAATAGCCACTTTCAATTCTATCAGGTCACTGTGCGCAAAAGGGAGAGAAGTGAATTGCAGTGCCCAGATAAATGGCAAGGGCAGAGGACTGGGTGTTGCTGCAGAGCCAGGGCATCCTGTCAGAAGTACTAGTAGCAATGAGCAAAAAAGGAGTCCTGCCCTACACTTAAGACACTTTTTTTAGCCGCAGAAAACCAGCTATTACAAAGTGCCCTCCAGGACAACATTTAGTAGGTAAGATATCCCTGCCATGTACAATCACTCAATCAGTGCTGTAGTTGCATGCAGTCACAGCTGCCCAAGGCAGAAGAGTAATGCACATTTCACCAGTGCCATCTGGACCAGCCAGAATGCTATGCATGCCTGCCAGCACAATGGTGGGAGCTAGCAGCAGTAGGCATCAGAGTGCAGCTGAGCTGTGCTGCACATGCAGGTAATGAATACTACCCATACCTTGTACAATATTTGAGCAGCCATAAGGGAGGCTGGAGGGCTGGCAGCTAGGCTGGAGAAATATGAATGTTCATGCAAGGTTTTTTGTGACTGATGAGAATACCTGCCATTCTGCTTGGGGGTAATGCCACTGTTGGTGCTGCCCTTGCTGCCTTCACTGCAGAGGGCTGTTCATACAGTTCCCTTTGCCCTCTCATGATGCTTTCAAGGTTTTGATACCTCTATGCTGTTTGATACCCTGTACTCTATACCTTGGAGGGTTTTGATGTCACTGTCTTTCTGACTCACTCTCTATGCTGTAGTCTTGTCTATTAATCTGCATTACTATCAGATTGCGGTGAACACCAGTCTGAGCCTTGTCTGTTTCTTCTCTGTCTCAGTTTGTGTGTGTGCACAAGATGTTGCCAAACATATACAGTATGTGTGAGACATATACGGCTGAATTTTAAATGTCCAGCATGTGTAAAAATCGGTAGTTATGTGCATGGCCAAGCCTTGCACGGGTCATGCTCATTTTCAAAAGGGCCCGGCCATGTGCATAAGTACTGATATGTGCACATGAGCCAGATCCTGAAAAAAGGGTGGGAAAGGGGTGTGTGGTCTGGTGGGGCAGGACAGAAGCCATTAGCCGCTGTCCTGGGGAAGCACGCTAGCAGTTGGCCAGCATGCGTAACTTGCTTCTGCTCCAAAGGAGCAGGTAAAAGTTAGGAAAGAAAAAAAAAAAAAAAGCAGCTTCTAGTTAGTAAAGGGGTCGGGGAGGAGAGGGGAAGGAAGGTTAGGCAGGAGGGTAGGAAAGTTCCCTCCCAGTCCACTCCTTAATTAGAGTGGACTGGGAGGGAACTGGGGAAGGCCCAATTACGTCGCCGCTCGTAATTTGCAAAAATGTACCTCCTATGCATGCGCAGATTGTAAAATCCAGCGCACATGTGCGCACGGTCACCAGATTTTATAATATGCGTGCTCGTTTTATAAAATTGTCACGTCCTTGTGCGTGTGATGAGAACCGTGCACACCTTTTAAAATCTACCCCTTATTGCACACTCAGCATTACTGTGTGTACTACTTTACTGTACAACTATAGTGCACTAGCTAGGCATAGCCAGTTGACAATGTGAGCCACTGCACCAATTCCACTGAGATGAACTCTTGAGGTAGTTTTTAAGCCAGCTTCCAGTAGGTGTAGAAGGTAAGCAAGCAGTTTTTGCGTAGGGCAGGAACACATAGCTAGGGCCTTCTGCTCCCACTACATGGTAAACCTCCTCCACTTTAATCCATAGGACTTTCTAGTGGAAGTCTTTCTAGAAGCCACCAGGACCCAAGACCCATCCTCAAAGACCTAGTGAAAAGAGGATAACCAATGAGACAGTGCTATACCATGATACAAATTATATCACAATGATAGTGTGGGATTAACCTGTTCAGAGGGTGATGCTTTGTTAGGGATGGCATAGAGTCCAACAAGAGAAAGATCCTGTAGAAAACTAAATACACAGTAAAATCCGTATGGGTGCAAATTCCATGTGTGATGGGAAAGAGTTTAGTGGTGGGGGTATGCATCCAAACAGCTGGCCAAAATGAACAGATGAATAATGAAATGCTAACAGATTAGGCAGCACTTTAATGGGAGATTTCAAATCAATTACCCCAATTTTGACTTGCTAAGGAAGTAAAAATTCTCGATGAAATAAATGTCTGCTACATGGAGCAGTTGCTCCAGGAGCAGATGAGAGGGGGGAGCCATTTTAGACCTCATTCTTAGTGGAATGCAGGATTTGGTGCAAGAGAACTGTGGTGGGGCTGCTCGGCAACAGTGATCATCATGTGATCAAATTTGACTTGGTGATGGGGAGAACATAAAGTAAATCTGCTCTAGCATTAAACTTTTAAAAGGGAGCCTTTGAAAAAATGAGGAAGATAGAAAAAAAAAAAACACTGAAAGCTGCAGCTACAAAGGTTGACTGTACATCAGGCGTGGTCACTGTTTAAAAATACCATCCCAGAAACCCAGTCCAGATACATTGCACACATTTTAAAAAAAAAAGTGGAAGGAAGACCAAAGGAATGCTGGCAAAAAGAACATTTCAAAAATTGGAAAAAGGATCCATCTGAGGAAAATGAGCATTGGCAAGTTAGATGTAAAACACTGATAAGGTGGGCTAAAAAGGAATTTGAAAAGAAGCTGGCTGTAGAGGCCAAAACTCAAAATCTTTTAAGACATATCCAAAGCAGGAAGCCTGCAAGCAAACTGGTTGGACCATTAGATGACTGAGGGTTTAAAGGGTCACTTAGGAAAGATAAGGCCATTGCAGAAAGATTAAATTAATACTTTGCTTTAGTGTTTACTGAAGAGGATTTTGGAGAGATATCTGTGCCGGAAACTGTTTTAAGGGTGATGATTAGAAGAACTGATATAAATCACTGCAAAGCTGCAAGATATAAGAACATAATGGACCCTCAGTCTGATGCGGTATGGCAACTTAAGGCCAGCAAACTGTTTCCAACAGTGGCCAATTCAGCATACAAGTACATGGCAAGTACCTAAACATTACATAGATCACATGCTGCTATTGCTGGTAATAAGCAATGGCTATTCCTTAAGTCAACTTGACTAATAGTAATATATAGACTTCTCCTCCAGGAACTTGTCCAAACCTTTTTTTAAACTAACTGCCTTAACCACGTCCTCTGGCAGTGAATGAATGCCAGAGCTTAATTGTGCGTCGACCGGAAAAATAATTTTCTCTGATTTGTTTCAAATGTGCTACTTGCTAACATCATGGGATGTCTCCCCTAGTCCTTCTCTTATCTGAAGGAGTAAACCAATTCACATTTTCCTGTTCTAGTCCTCTCATGATTTCAGGCAACTCTTCACCTAGCTAAACAACCCTAACCTCTAGCCTTTCCTCAGGGGGGAGCCATTCCATGTCTTTATCATTTTAGTTGCCCTTTTCCATACCTTCTCCAGTTCATCTACTTTTTTGAGATGTGACCAGAATTGAACATAATATTCAAGGTGCAGTCTCATCATGGAGTGATAGAGGCATTATGACATTCTCAGTTTTATTCACCATTCCCTTCCTAATAATTCCTAACATTTTGAATGCTTTTTTGACCACTGCAGCACACTGAACTGACTATTTAAATGTATTGTTCACTAAGACACCTAGAACTTTTTCCAGGGTAACATAAAACCTAACATTGTATAACTACAGCTTGGGTTATTTTTTTTTTTTTCCTATATTCATCACCTTGCACTTGTCCTCATTAAATTTAATCTGCCATTTGAATGCTCAGTGTCGCAAGGACCTCCTGCAATTTATCACTATCTGCTTATTATTTAACTTCTCTGAATAATTTTGTCTCCTCTGCAAATTTGATCACCTCGTTCGTCTTTCCCTTTTCGAGATCATTTATAAATGTATTAAAAAGCACCAGTCGAAGAAAAGATCCCTGAGGCACTGCTCTGTTTACCTACCTCCACTGAGAAAACTGACCAGTTCATCCTACTCTGTTTCCTGTCTTTTAACAGTTTGCAATCCACAAAAGTACATTTCTTCCTATTCCATGATTTTTTAACCTTCATAGAAGCCTTTCATGGGGCACTTTGTCAAATGACTTCTGAAAATCCAAATACACTACAGGCCGCATTTTAAGAGGTACATGTGGGCGCACAAATCTATGCCCGATTTTATAACAATGTGCGTGCAGCCGCACGCACATTGTTATAAAATCTGGGGTCGGCACATGCAAGGGGGGTGCACACTTGTGCACCTTGCGCACGCCGAGCCCTAGGGGAGCCCCGATAGCTTTCCCTGTTCCCTCTGAGGCCGCTCTGAAATCGGAGCATCCTGTGAGGGAACTTTCCTTCGGGGGGGCCCCCCCCCAAGCCTTTATTTTCTTAGTTGCGCCTGCCGCGTGCGATCCCTGGGCCCAGCAGCAGTGGAGAGGCCTCTAGCCCCACCCATTTTTCAAGCCCCGGGACTTACACACACCCCGGGGCTTGTGTGCGTCGCTGGGCCAATGCAAAATAGGCTCGGCGTGTGTAAATCCACCTGCATTTACGGGCGTAGGCTTTGAAAATCTGCCCCTACAGCTACTGGCTCACCTTTATCCACATGTTTATTAACCCCTTCAAAAAATATTGCAAAGGCATGGGGGGAGTAAGTACTTTCAGGATGGCCTCTGGAAAAAGTTGGATGAGCCAGGCCCCAGGTGGCATGCCCTGTTCTGACACCTATGTAAATCCATCCCTTTCTGAGTAAGGTATATTTTATTGTGAAAATCATAACATGAAAACAAGTGATAGCTAATAATACGTACAGTACCTGAATGTAATCCACTTTGAAGTGCTGAGAAAATTGGAATATAAATCTAAATAGTGCACATCTCAGTCATAGACTCATGGAGACATCCATTCCAGCAGCAGACACTGAATATATCTTTCTTTATCTCAAAGACTGCTAACCTTTGCCAAAGAATGTGTAAGCACTGCCCTACCAGCTGCAGCCATACCTACCTTTGTATAGCAGAGTAACTTTTTTCTCCTCCTTTGGGAGCAGAATCACCAGGAGGCTAATATACTAAAATAGGAGGCATTGTACAAACCCAAAGCATAGGAAAAAAAAAGGCAAATGTGTGTAAATGCATTTGCAAGAAGCTGCATATCATTTCATGGTTTACATGTGTAATTTAGCAAATGCAAATCATAATGCAAAATTAATGCCAAACCTGGTAATGAGCTAAAGAATCATGTAAATCAGCTTGATACCCATGCTATTGTTACACAATGTTAGGTTCTGTATTAGGAGTGACCACCCAGGAAAAAGATCTAGGCATCATAGTGGACAATACATTGAAATCACTGGCTCAGTGTGCGGCAGCAGTCAAAAAAGCAAACTAGGTTAGGAATTATTAGGAAAGTAATGATGAATAAAATGGAGAATATCATAAAACCTCTGTATCGCTTTATGGTGAGGCTGTACCTCAAGTACTGTGTGCAATTCTGGTTGCTGCATCGCAAAAAAGATGCAGTTGCACTGGAAAAGGTACAGAGAAGGGCAACCAAAATGATAAAGGGGATGGAACAGCTCCCCTATGAGGAAAGACTAAACAGGTCTGAGCTATTCAGCTTGGAGATGAAATAGCAGGGGCAGATATGATAGAGGTCTATAAAATTATGAGAAGACTAGAATGGGAAAATATGACTCAGTCATTTACTCTTTCAGATAACACATGAACTAGGAGGCATTCTATGAAATTAGCAAGTAGCATATTTAAAACAAATCAGAGAAAATTATTTTTTACTCAATGCGCAATTAAGCTTTGGAGTTCATTGCCAGAGGATGTGGTTAAGGAAGTTAGCTTAGCTGGGTTTAAAAAAGATTTGGAGGAGAAATCCATAAACTGCTATTAATCAAGTTGATTTAGGGAATAGCCACTACTTATTACTGGCATCAGTAGCATGGGATCATCTTAGTGTTTGGGTAATTGCCAGGTTCTTATGGCCTGGATTGGCCACTGTTGGAAACAGGATACTGGGCTTGATGGACCCTTGGTCTGACACAGTATGGCAACTTCTTATGTTCTGTGTTCACTAAGCTAAATTTTGTGCATTAAAATGTTGGAAATTTAATGCAGAGCCATTTCCACCTGAAACTTTACTTCAGGTAGGCATCATTAACTTTGTTGTGATAAGTCTGCACTTCAGCCATGCATTAGTACATGGAGAGCTCTCAGGAGCCAAATTATAGTGGCTAGCACACTGGATTCTTAAGGCATTCTCATTTACAGGATGGGATGTTAACTAGTCAAGAAATGGATTAAGTTAGACCAATAAAACAGTATTACCATATATATATATATATATTTTTTTTTTTTTGCTTACTGACCTTTATTTTCACTGCACTGAAAAAGCAGCAACACTGTTCCATTTAATTTTTTTTGTTTTCACACCTAAACAGCTGGGAAACTACTGGAAATCTCAGTAACATTTTTTGGCAGTTAAAAAATGACTTCTCAATGAACAGGAAGGAAAGGGATTTGCTTATATTTATTTTTATTCATAAGCTAGAATTTATACCATGGCAGCACATGGTGTCAGCACATGCATTTCAGTTGCCATGACAAACAAAAAAACACAGTGCATTGCTTAACTCTCTGGATTAGTGTCTCCAAATGGATTTCTTAAGCCCCTGTGGTACTTACAATTTTGAATTAAAAAATAATTATTTTACAAAAATAAGAATTTTTGTGCAGAAGACAAAACCCTCCTTCGATTGCTGAATTTAGCAGGAATTCCCAACCTTTTTAACGCTCTGTGCACAGCTATGTTAACTAAATTGTGATGTGGCACACCAGCCTCCACGGAGCAGGCAGTAGCAGACACGGAGAGGACTCCTATGGCCAATAGAAGAGAGCCATGCAGCTTGCAGTGCTTCCCTATCTCTTCCAAACCTTAAAACAGAGAGAAAGAAAGAGGGGATGAAGATGCACATGAACCTGTCATAAGGCACCAACTCCTGCAGGTGGTTTTGGTTGCTGCTTGTGGCTACTGGAGCTCCTTCATTGCTGCTGCTGCCGCTGCTAGCAGCACTCAATCACATCTAGTGAATACGTTCCTCCATCTCAGTCAGCCTGGGGATAAGACAGAGGCTTGAAGGACTCAGAGGGGAAAGAAAGATATGGAAGTGCTGTGTGCGATGTCTGTGCTGCTCAAAATGGGTCTCAGTTAACCAGGACCTGCATGCTGCCCAGGACTTATGCTATAGCTAGGAAGAGGAGGTGTGCATGATTACACACCTTCTCAGAAATTTGTTCCTACATATTTTAGAGCCACCGCTGGTGTCTCTTGTTGCTGCAAGGTGCTGAAAGCAGAGCCCAGGTGCTGACCTTGATCTGAGTATCAGACAATTCAAACACCTGATAAGGTCTGAAGGCACATTGGTTGGGGAAACAATGATGCCCAGGACAGGTATCAGAATATGTTAAAGGAAGGCAAACCATTTCTGAAATCTGCAGGGGAAAGCCACACCCCAGTCTTTGGGGGATTCCCAAATCACTTAGATAAAATATTAGTAATGACAGAAATCCTTGCCCAATTGCATTTCTTTAAATCCTGGCAGAGTGAGTGACTGCGTATATCTGTGTAGTAGTGATTACAAGCTCCCATTATAGACATGAAAGCAGTGAAGAAGCAGTTAAATACTTTTTAACAGGTCACACATGAAGTCATTATTTTGTTATCAGTTTTTAATTGTTGATCATAAGCAGTTTTGTAAGTATTAACACCGTTATAATCTTGCACTTGGTTTCCTAGACAAGACTATAAGTTAGATAAAAGATGTTTTATCTAATGTTTATAACTGCAAGGTTATAAACATTTTTGAACCGATATGATGGCAGTTGCCATTCCACCTAAAATTAGAAAATTTCTGGACAGAAACAAGGCCAGTTTATATGCCATTTAATTGCAATCCATAGATAACCTAATCTACATATGAAACGAGAATAATTATCTTGGAAGCTGAGAGCAAATTACCATATCTCCATTTAGATCATTTGTTTGTAATAGAAAACCAGCCAGAGAAATTTTGGCAGGTATGTGATCTAGTTTAGGGGTGGATGAAACAAGTGTAGAAATCCTATAAATAGTCTTGCTGTCAGTAAAATCACTTGAGAAAGAGTGTTATATCGGAAGATACTTTGCATCGCACGTTGCCTCTCTCTCCAAGGTATACCTTATTTTATTGAGTAGCATTTTAATAAAAGAAGTTTGTTTTCTCTACAGCTGGTGGCTCTAAGCATCTATTTTCAGAGAACCACAACACCTGAGCAGCTATTTGCTTTTGTTTGATTTAGAATGAAAATTATACAGCCATTTGCTTTTGCATTATAATATTTTCTATTAATTAGGGCTTCTGATTTTCTGTTAAAACAGAAAATCTTGATAAAGCAACCCCTATGGGGAAATTCAGTTTTTTAGTTCTAACTGAAAAAATCCTGAAAATAGGCCTAACTTGAGAAACTCTGCCAGTATCATCCAGCTGCTGTGCATCAAGAGTGCGCCAGGGGGCGCCCAAGAACTGCTGCAGGAGGAGCAACTCAGCAGGGGGCTTAAGCCCTGCCAGCTCAAAAAATGAGGGGAGAGGGAGAAGAGATGAAGGGGAAGGCAAAGGGAATCCCCCCACTCCCATCCTGCTCCCTCAACCACACAAAACCACCCCTACTGTGTCAGCACATCCCCTGCCACAACTTCAATACACATTCTGCCATTCACCCCACAACACAGCACTGTCAAGACACATTTTGCAATTTTAACTTTTAAAGTTATTGTATCAAAGTGGCTACAAAATACGTGCCCTGTTAAACAAATCATTTCAAATTATTACAGATTAACTAAAGTTGTTATTGAATGGCGAATTCCAAGGAAATCCATCGAAAGGTGATGGGAGGGGAGGAGAAGTCGGTGGAACTGATCAATGAAATCAAACCCAGCACAGATATTTTGGTAACGTTTTCATGAATAACCTGGTTTAATGGCAGTGTCTGATTATCACAGACATGTATATGCGCTGAAACTCAATCCTGGGTGGGTCTGTTTGTGTCTAGAGAAGATGATGAGTTAAAGACAGGGGGGCTCAGTCAATTCGCTCATTCAGAGGTCAGAAAAGAAATCGTAGTGACCAGCTATTCAGGAAAGTCAGCCAAGTATTTCAAATGCTATTCTGAAATCAAAGATGGCCTCTGGAGGCCATATTGCAGTGAATAGGTGTGGGATGGCCAGCTCTGATCAACAATCAAACAGGACAGATTTTCAGGATATCCACAATAAATATTCATGACAAAGATGTGCATGCACTGCCTCCATTGTATGCAAATCAATCTTATGCATGTTCATTATGGATATCCTGAAAAATCAGACCTTTATGTGGCTCTTAAGGACCAAAGTTGGCCACACATGAATTAGGTCAACAATAAGCATTTAATCAGATCTGTAGAGACTGAACCCTTCCTGAGTCATGGAATTCATAATCAGCCTCAATATACTTTTCTGGACAGACAATCGCATCAATGACATCAATATCCTAGGGAAAATGGTAGAGGAAGTACATTGGGCATGCCAGAGCTGTGATATCAGTACAAAAGGCAAGAAGCCTTCACACTTCAATCACAAGCCTGTCTCATTTGCATAAGAACAGACCAAGGGTCCATCAAGCCCAGCATCCTGTTTCCAACAGTGGCCAATCCAGGCCATAAGAACCTGGCAAGTACCCAAAAACTAAGTCTATCCCATGTTACTGTTGCTGGTAATAGCAGTGGCTATTTTCCAAGTCAACATAATTAATAGCAGATAATGGACTTCTTCTCCAAGAACTTATCCAATCCTTTTTTAAACCCAGCTATACTAACTGCACTAACCACATCCTCTGGCAACAAATTCCAGAGTTTTATTGTGCGTTAAGTGAAAAAGAACTTTCTCCGATTATTTTTAAATGTGCTAATTGCTAACTTCATGGAATGCCCCCTAGTCCTTCTATTATTCGAAAGTGTAAATAACCGATTCACATCTACTTGTTCAAGACCTCTCATGATCTTAAAGACCTCTATCATATCCCCCCCTCAGCCGTCTCTTCTCCAAGCTGAACAGATTAACTTGTAAGAGTTTAGCAGGACAGTAAGTAAGAAAAATGGAAAAATCAGACATATAGAGAATTAGCATTTCATATAATGATTCACCACTAATATTTTGAAATTTGGGATTCCAGCTTTCCTTGTAGAGAGAGAACAACCCTCCTCCTCTACTTCTTTTTCTGGGTTGTGAAAAATAAGTGTAATTAGGGGGATAAATTTGGTTGAGATTCACGGCATCAGAGGCAAGAAGCCAGCTCTCATTTATACAGGAAAAGTCCAGCTGTTCCAATTGAATCAAATCATAAATTAAGTGAAATTCCTTTTTAACAGCTTGAGTATTGATAACAATTTAAGTGTCAGCAACTTCAGGAGCTCGAGGTTTAGGCAAAGTAGCAACATTAATCAAATGGTACATACGTAGCTGTCTAATAAAAACAAGATCACCATATCTGCCTTGGCCAATACCAACTGGAATAGCGCAATTTACTGAATTGGGAATATCTAAAGAAATCAGAGCAGGATCTAAGGTCCTGTCGACACTTGTGCATGAAGGAGCTCCTCGGTCACGCTCCTTCGTGCACGCAATGAGGCGCATGCCCCACCAGCGCTGGCCAGCTTTTCATCCCCTTGCATGGGTGATGTCAGCAGGGCTGCACTGAAAGCCAAAGCTGGAATCGGAGCCGGCATATTTAAAGGCACCCCCCCCCCGCCCCCAGCGTTGCTTTTAGACCAGATCTTTCTCATTTTTCCTCCAAGAAGTGTAACATTTTTTACTTCCTTTTCGGTCCTTGATTCCTCAGTGGAACCTTAATTTGACTCGGAGCTTTAGTGGGCTCACTGTACAAAGTTCTTGATTGGGCTTTTCTGTAGGTTTTAATCAGTGAAGATAATTTTTCTGGTGGCCATTTGTTCAGCTAGAGGCATTTCCGAATTACAAGCCTTCCCGTGCAGAAAGCCTTTTCTGGTCTTCTTATTCTTTTCATTGTGGCACAGACCAGTCCTTTTTACCTAAACTAGTTTCTGTGTTCCCAGCAGATGGCAGGACATACTTGGCTGGTGCCTTTTTCCTGGCCTGGATGAGAAGTTTTGAGCAGTTCTGTTTTATCAGCCTTTTCTGCTGTATGGACAGCGAATTGCAGGCCAGGCTTCTGGTGCTTCCCAGTTAAGTGAGCCCCTGTGTAAGACTCTCCCAGCCCCAGAGCGGGTTTGGTAGAGATTAAAGGGTGGAAGCTTGTTTTCGGCTCAGTTGTCTTCCCCACTCTTCCCCTCCCCCCCCTTTTTTCTCTGCCTTATTGAAGTTTAAAAAAAAAAAAAAAAAAAAAAAGGTGAGGAGATCAGCCCTATCCGCTGAAGCAAACAACTAGAGGAAGGTAAATCTCTAGTGGATTTGGGGGGGAGGGGGGGGGAGCTGGGGGAGTATATTTGAGCAGGTATAGAAGTGGACCCACCAGCCATTAGTCTCCTTTGGGCCTGCAGTCTTTGGGCCATTAGTCTCCTTTGGGCCTGCAGTATTTCTGCTCAGCTTCTGACCATGTTGTAACGGAGCCCGGTCTGCGACGGAGATTCTGTGGGCCGCTGCTTCTGCTATGGTGCCAGCTCCTGCAGTCCCTATTTGTATCAGCAGCAGGAGTTCTTTGGAGGAGTCTGCGCAGGCCCCCTGAATCCAGCAGCACAGATCCGGCTATGCTTTGTGGTCAGGCTCTTGGCTCCAGGTGCGGAGGCAGCTGTCTAGCGCTGGAATCCATTTTTTGTTTTCTCCTCCGAGGTGGCCTTTTTGGTGGGAATGACGACCATTTTGTATATATCCTGACAGGCCATTCCCATCCACTTCTCTCGAGCTGAGATCTTTCGTCCTTGGTGGAGGGGGGGCCCCATGATGTCTTTCCGTGTGTGGGTGTCACAGCCGCACAAGCTGATTAAAGGTAATCCCCTGTCAGGAGCAGCACAGGTCACAAGAGCTGGGCAGTGCAGAGTCCTCTACCTGATTGGCCACCTCCCCATTACGTTAGGCCCTCAGGTTCTAGTGGCCAGCAGGACTCTGCTGGTAGTGCCCTTGGGGCAGGAGTACAAGCAGAGACTAAGCAGAGCAAGGTCAGGGCAGGAAGCAAGTGAAGCAGTGTCGAAGGTCAGGCCCAGTCAGGAATGAGAGGTCAGTCCAAGACAAGAGGAACAGCAGGGCAGGCATGAATCAGGATAGACGAGACAGGAACAGAGAAACTAAGCAGAAAACAATGGAAGGGCAAAACTGGAACAGGATTCAAGGTAAGGCAAGAATCAGACAGACACAATACCAGAAGAACAGAGACAGGAACAAAAAGCAAAACAAGGGCAGGGCAAGCAAGACACCAAGGCCAGGACAGGGACAGGGCTAGACATGCACAAGGCAGGGCAAAACAGAGACAGAATGCAGGGCAAGACAGGGATCAGACAAACAAGGACAGAAAACAGGCAAGAGGGCCACTAGGAGACCACACAAGAAGCAGGGAAAAGGAACAGGCTGAAGAGCTACTGGAAGGACCTACAGGAAACTGGGAGAAGGACAGGCAGGAGGGCCACTGGAAAGCCCCACATGAGCTAGGGAAACAGAAAGGAACAAAGACAGGGCAAGAAGGCCTCTACAGGCCATACTGCAAACAGGAACAAGACAAGAATAAAGAACAAGGGTGGCCACAGCAAGAAGCAAGGGAGACTGGATGATGAGACAGTGGGCTGTTGGTGAGGCAGGCTTTTAAGATGTAGTAGAGCTGCCTCATGTGCTTTCAAGGCAAGCCTGCACAGCTCAGACTGTAGCCCACCGAGAGCCCTTGCAGGCAGGAGGGTGGCACAGCAGCTGGGATTGTTATGAGGGGAAACCTGTGCTGAAGCTATGCCAGGCCGCTGCCCTTTCTCTCTAGGGGATTGATCCCAAGAATTTGTTTTTCTTAAGTATTTTACAACTGTCCTGCGTTCAGAGGCTTGGTGAATGGTGGGGAGGGGGCTTTGTCCGCAGCTGGCATGGGTCAAGGATCTGCCCTGGTCATTTCAGCTGCTGGACATGGTGAGGCGACAATGATGTTTGCAGAAGGAGACTCTGTGGGAGAGTAACCCCATTTTTTTTTTCTGTCCTGAAAGATAATGTGGATGTAGTCAATCCTTAGAGGAAGGACAGGTGGCTGCAAACATTTGCCTATATCATAACAGATTATCTGTTTACTTTAGCAAAACAAGTTGTTATATTGAGCTGGTTTCCATCTAACAATGTTCCAACAGTATTTACTATTGATATTCCAATTACTCAGTGTGGAATCTAGGGGTAGTATTAAACCCTGCCCTATCCATGCACCCCCACATAATGTTAGTGGTCCAATCATCATTTGCTATTTATTTAATTTGCTAAATTAAGACTTCAGCAGCATCTTAAACGTTTACTGGAGCATCAGTTGAGACTATTGCAATTCCCCGTATCTAGGCCTACCAGCCAGCCATTTAACATCTCTTCAAATTGTCCAAAATGCCGCAGCATGTGTGTTAACTGGCTTCTGCGTCCACAGCCAGAGACTATCTCTGATTTCAGCTGGGAAAGGCTGAGCCCAGGTAAGGCTTAAAAAAAAAAAAAGTCAGAGATAGAATAGAAGGGTTCTTTGTAAGGCTTTCCCCTTCCTCCGGTCTCTGCTCAGTGCACTGTTTCGACGTTCGTTCTCACTCCTGAGGGAGGGTTAAGGGATCTGGGCAGCTTGGCAGGTTGAGCAGCCTATGTGGGCTAGGCCTGCTGTTAGGCTTTTCTCTGTGCACTGCGTGGTAGGCCACGGCAGTGTTTTCGCACGCCTTTTCCTGTGCGTTACACTGCTTTCTTAAGGACCGTCGGTGTATGCAAGTGAATCTGGCTGTTACATCGGCTGCGGCGTAGTGACCGACCATGCTCATTTTCTCTGCGGTCGACTTCCTGTCTCGCTGTGGGCTGCTGGAACCGCCCACAGTGCGCCGCTCATCTTCCTCTGCCTGCTCGGGGACAGGAGGCCTCGACCCGCGGCAGGAACGCTGCTGCCGCTTTTGGGCTCCATCCCCCTGACTCTCTATAGTACGCACACATGTGCGCCAGCAGGGGAGAATTTAAAGGGCCCAGGGCAGGAACCCTGGGCCAGCCCTCCAGTTGATGTCAGACTTGCAGGGTTATTTAGGTCCTTCCTGTGCTGCTCTCCTTGAGTTAGCAAGGAGTTCAGTCTTGCTGTACTCTGCACTTCATGGACTTCCTGTTCCTGTCGCAGCCTTGGCTATTGGACGCTGAGTACCCACTCCTCAGAGGCTTCCCTGCGTACTCTCTATCCGGTCCTCTGAGGGCCTTCCTGCCTGTCTGCTGCTGGATCTGCTTCTCAGATCTTACCTTGCTCCAGGAATCATCTACTGTGAGTACCTTCTGACACCTTCGATTCTGACTACACTGAGGACTCGTCGTGGCGTACCCAGAGTCTCTGGCCACTACCGCCTTTCTTCAGTAAAGAGCCTTCATCATCCCTGCTCTACAGTATTCCTGCTTGTTATCTACATTGATCCATTTCTGGATCTCGGCATCGCTGCCAACATTTACTGTATAGACTTCCTCGGCGTACCCCGCTCCGCGGGCCACTACCGAATCCGTATCCTGAGGTGCCTACGTTCATCTAAGGGGATCCACGGTGTACCCGCTCCACGGGCCACTACTGAATCTGTATCCTGAGGTGCCTGCGTTCATCTAAGGGGATCCACGGCATACCCGCTCCACAGGCCACTACCTGATCTTCTCCACCGTTCTCATTCTGGGCAAGCCTCATTGCT
Source organism: Rhinatrema bivittatum (assembly GCF_901001135.1). NCBI lineage: Eukaryota > Metazoa > Chordata > Amphibia > Gymnophiona > Rhinatrematidae > Rhinatrema > Rhinatrema bivittatum. The sequence goes on along the minus strand of NC_042615.1, from coordinate 521,033,948 downwards.
CAGGACTGTATTACCATATTACTAATACTGTGGACATTCCTTTTTTAATCAATAAAGTCTCCTCTTTTAGCTGTGTGCCACGCCACTGAGACTTCGCCTGCTGACTGTGAGGCTCACAGGGCTCCTCCCTGTGGGTGGAGACATCGCTCATCTCAGCCCCAAGGGTTCACATCCTTCCTTAAACATAACACTGGCTGTGTGTCCAGGTTGTGCACCCAGTTTTGGATGCTTAGTCGGATGCCTGCTTGGGCGTCCAGGTGATAGAGGCTTCCGTGTTAGGCGCATGCTTGCCTGTGCGCACAATTTGGGCTGCATTGGTTGTGCACATACGTTTGTAAGGACGGAAATACGCCTAGCTTTGTGACGTGTAAATTTTGGATGCATATATTATATAGTGTGAATTCAGCTGGATGCACATCTTCAGCTGCCTGTTAAGTGTACTGACAGATCAGTGGCACCTGGACTAAGAAACCTAAGTGCCTTTCCCTCAGTGCTGCCTGTCATATTTGGGCATCTCAGCCTGGCGTGCCCTCTAGCTTGTGCCAGCTCTGCTTAAGGCTCAGGGAGAATTATCTTCCTCTGATTTTACTAAACCTGGTTCTTCCTAGCCTGATGACTGCCTGGATAAAGACATGTCAGGAAGGATGCCTGACCTTGGAACTCCCTTAACTGGTTCGTCAGTGGGGGAAGGTAGCTCTGTGGGCATGGCATAGGTGCCTTCTGATTTTGGCATGGATCCTTCAGCCTGCTCTTGGGTAGAATTTTTTCAAGAATTGCAATCCTTTCTTCAGGCTCGGTCCTCGGCCCCATCCAATCCTGCCAGGTCGGAGTCACAGATGGTGGCCCAGTTATTAGATGATGGTGGTCACAGATGGTGGCCCAGTTATTAGATGGTGGTGGCTATCAGATGGTGGCCCAGTTATTAGATGGTGGTGGCTATCAGATGGTGGCCCAGTTATTAGATGGTGGTGGCTATCAGCCACCACCATCTAATAACTCGCCTGGAACTCATTGGCATCTCAGACCTAGCCCTTTCCTGGTTTAAATCCTTCCTCTCAAACAAAGTTCTCAGTCAAAATCGGGAACTCCACATCCACACCACAACCCCTCCAACAGGGAGTCCCCCAAGGCTCATCTCTCTCATCCACCCTTTTCAATATTTACATCACCCCCCTCTGCCAACTCCTCTCTGATCTCCATCTCAAGTTTTACCTCTACGCTGATGATGTTCAGATCATCATCCCCATCCAGAACTCCATCTCTGACGCACTAGAACATTGGGAGAAATGCCTTACAGCCATCAACTCCCTGCTCACCAACCTACACCTCGCCCTCAACACGAACAAAATGGAACTTCTACTCATCTCACCTCACGCTGCCCCTGCACCTCCGCCATCGGGTACCTCCAAACTCCACCTCCTCTCAACACAACCAGCTGTGAGAGACCTTGGAGTTCTCCTTGACCATCAACTAAGCATGAAGAACTACATAAACTCCATTCTCAAAGCCTGTTTTTTCAAACTCAACGTACTTAAAAAACTCAGACCCCTTCTTCACACCCAAGACTTTCGTACAGTCATACAGGCCACCATATCATCCAAATTAGACTACTGTAATGCTCTTCTTCTAGGACTCCCTTACTCTTCCATCAAACCTCTACAAATGTTACAACATGCCACAGCGAGACTCATTGCAAACTCTCGTAAATACGACCACATCACCCCTATACTCAGAGACCTACACTGGCTCCCCATAGCCTCTCGTATTATCTACAAAACACTCACCATAATGCATATATCAATTTACACCCATAACTCCAACTGGCTAGACCTACCCTTCACAACCACCCAGTCCAATCGACCGACTAGAATGACCAATAAAGGCACCCTAGTTGTGCCCTCCCTTAAAGCAGCCCATCTCACCTCTCCACGTGACCGTGCTCTTTCCATAGCAGGTCCCACTCACTGGAACACACTGCCGCCTGACCTACGCCTTGAACCATGTATGAACAACTTCAAAAAGAAATTGAAAACATGGTTGTTCAAACATGCCTACCCAGAATAAAAACTCACACCTCCTCCAATAAAAAATAGACCACATTGCGTCTGTTCCATCTTCCTCATACTGAGGAACCATATGTTGTTATCCTCTCTCCTCGTTCACACCGAGGAACAATGTTAATGTTACTGTTATTTCTCGTCTATCCTATTTAATTATTTACCCTCCTCCCAGTTTCTAATTCCCTGTTAAAATGTAATTTCCATACTTTACCAGTTTTGATGTAAACCGCCATGATGTCCACAACTAATGCCGGTATATAAAAATGTTTAAATAAAATAAATAAATAAAATAATACTGTTAAGCGTTGAAGTACACCTAGATCGGCAGCAGGCCCTCCTGATAGGAATCTGGATGGCATGGATGAGGCTGATCCTGACTTTCTGGATGATGGGGAAATTCCTCCAGTACTGGATTCGTTTAGGTCTATAAGAACATGCCATACTGGGTCAGACCAAGGTTCCATCAAGCCCAGCATCCTGTTTCCAACAGTGGCCAATCCAGGCAAGAACCCAAAAGCTAAGTATATCCCATGCTACTGATGCTAGTAATAGCAGTGGCTATTTTCTAAGTTAACTTTATTAATGGATAATGGGCTTCTCATCCAAGAACTTATCAGATCCTTTTTTAAACACAGCTACACTAACTGCACTAACCACATCCCCTGGCAACAAATTCCAGAGTTTAATTGTGTGTTGAATGAAAAAGAACTTTCTCCGATTAGTTTTAAATGTGCTACATGCTAACTTCATGGAGTGCCCCCTAGTCTTTCTATTATCTGAAAGAGTAAATAACTGATTCACATTTACCCATTCTAGACTTCTTATGATTTTAAAGACCTCTATCATATCTCTCCTCAGCCATCTGTTCTCCAAGCTGAAAAGTCCTAACCTCTTTAGTCTTTCCTCAAAGGGGAGCTGTTCCATCCCCTTTATCATTTTGGTTGCACTTCTCTGTACCTTCTCCATCACAGCTATATCTTTTTTGAGATACGGCGACCAGAATTGTACACAGTATTCAAGGTGCGGGCTCACCATGGAGCAATACAGAGGCAATATGACATTTTCAGTTTTTATTCACCATTCCCTTCCTAATAATTCCTAACATTATGTTTGCATTTTTGACTGCTGCAGCACACTGAACCGACAATTTCAATGTGTTATCTTCTATGATGCCTAGATCTCTTTCTTGGGTGGAAGCTCCTAATATGGAATTTAACATCTTAACTATAGCATGGGTTATTTTTCCCTATATGCATCACCTTGCACTTATCCACATTAAATTTCATCTGCCATTTGGATGCCCAATTTTCCATTCTCACAAGGTCCTGCTGCAATTTATCACAATCTGCTTGTGATTTAACTACTCTGAATAATTTTGTATCATCTGAAAATTTGATTACCTCACTTGTCGTATTCCTTTCCAGATCATTTATATATATATATATATATTGAAAAGCACGGGTCCAAGTACAGATCCCTGAGGAACTCCACTGTTTACCCTTTTCCACTGAGAAAATTGTCCATTTAATCCTACTCTCTGTTTCCTGTCTTTTAGCCAGTTTGTAATCCATGAAAGGACATCCCCACCTATCCCATGACTTTTTACTTTTCCTAGAAGCCTCTCATGAGGAACTTTGCCAAATGCCTTCTGAAAATCCAAGTACACTACATCTACCGGTTCACCTTTATCCTCATGTTTATTAACCCCTTCAAAAAAATGAAGCAGATTTGTGAGGCAAGACTTGCCCTGGGTAAATCCATGCTGACTTTGTTCCATTAAACCTTGTCTTTCTATATGTTCTGTGATTTTGATCTTTAGAATAGTTTCCACTATTTTTCCTGGCACTAAAGTCAGGCTAACTGGTTTGCAGATCGCCCCTGGAGCCCTATGTTGCGCTTCTTTCATAAGATGAGCTACCGGCTCTGATTTCCAAGCAATTAAAGATGCTGGAAGTACCTGGTGCAGATTTCATTTCTGATCCAAAGGAAAAAAAAAATCCTTATTTGATTTATTTGGGTAAAGTCTTTTGTTTTTTTTCCTGTTATGGAAGCCATTAAAAAATTGATTGATCTTGAGTGGGGCATCCCGGTGGCTAATATCAAAGGAGGTTGTTTTTGGAAGGCCTGTACCCCCTGGATCCAGTGGTGAGAGAACGTTTGCATTTTCTGAAAGTGGATGCAGTTGTCTGTGCCATCTCTAAGCGGATGAATATCCTCGTGGAGGGAGGAGCGGCCTTGAAGGATGTGCACAATAGAAGGATTGAGGCCATCCTTAAGCAAGCATTTGAAGTAGTGGCAATGACCTTGCAGATAGCTTCTTGTTGTTCCCTGGTGGCTCGCTCTTGTTTACTTCTCTCCCAGGAGGTCGATGAGTCTTGAGTCCAGGGCAGTTGTGGAGCAAGCAGCTATCTTTTTGGCAGATGTGGGCTGCGATTTGGTCCGCACCTCGGCAGGAGAGTGGCTTTGGTAATAGCAGCCAGGAGTCAGTTATGGCTGAGAAATTGGTCGGCCGATGTGACCTCCAAGGCTAACCTTACAAAATTGCCCTTTAAAGGCTCGCTCTTGTTTGGGAGTGAGTTGGAGAACTGGCCAGTAAGTGGGGCGAATCGCCGGTTCCTCAGTTGCTGGAGGAAAGTAGCAGATGCTGTGCTACTTTGGTATGAGAGGTCGTGCCAGAGGATCCAAGTGTTTTTGACCCTACAGCGGAGCGACCTTTGAGAGGACTCTACCTTTTAGTAGGTCTCAGTCCTTTCATCCCAGCAGCCCAGACAGGGTGTGGGCTTAGGTAGTGGAACCTCCCAAATCACCCAATGAAGATTTGTTGACCCGCCCTCAGGAATAGCAGTTTTGGGGGCGCCTCTCTCTCTTATCAGAGATAGGTTGAAATCACATTGGACCAGTGGATCCTGGAAGTAATACGAGAGGAATATGTGCTGGAGTTTCGCAGTATTCCTCGGGACATGTTCATGGTGTCTCCTTGCCACTCCCTGCAGAAAAGCAGACCGTGGTGTGTACATTGTGAATTCTCCTCAGTCTGAGGGTTGTGGTTCCAGTGACCACTTCTCAAGAAAATGAGTCGATATTCCATTTATTTTGCTTTGCCCAAGAAGGAGGGATCTTTTTATCTTATCTTGGACTTCAAAGGGGTCAACCATCATTTGCGGGCGATTCATTTTTGCATGGAAACATTGCACTCAGTGATAAAGGTCGTGCAGTCGGGAGTTTCTGACCTCCTTGGACCTGTTTGAGGCATACCTACATATTCCCTTCCGACTAGACCACCAACGTTTTCTGCGATTCACAGTTTTGGGATGCCATTATCAGTTTTGGGTGCTGTTTTTGGTTTGGTCACCACTCCCAGAACCTTTTCTAAGGATATGGTGGTGGTGGCAGCAGAGTTAAGAAAGGATGGTATCCTGGTACACTCGTATTTGGATGACTGGCTGATTTGGACCAAGTATCTGGAAGAGAGCCGCCTAGTGTCCCACAAGGTGATTTCCCTGTTGCAGGAGCTCAGCTGGGTGATGAACCTGGCCAAGAACAGTCTTTGCCTTCTCAGTCACTAGAGTATCTCGGTGTTTGGTTCGACTTGAAGGAGGGCAAGGTTTTCCTGCCGGAAGCTCGCATCCAGAAGTGAATGGTTCAAGTGCATCTATTGATGAACACAATGCACCAGACAGTGTGGTCCTATCTGCAGGTACTCGGTTTGATGGCAGCAACCCTAGAAGTGGTGCCATGGGCGAGGGCGCATATGCATCCTCTTCAGCACTCCCTGCTGTCTCGTTGGAGCCCACTTTCTCAGGACCATTCAATTCAGCTCCACTTGCCAATGGAGGTCTACTCTCAGCTACAGTGGTAGTTACAAGCGGATCATCTAAAAAAGGGAGTTTCCCTGGAATCAACGGACTGGATAGTACTCATTATAGATGCGAGCCTCCAGGATTATGGAGTGCACTGTCAGGAACTGATGGCACTTGGGCGCTGAAGCGCAGAAGAATCTCTCCGGAACATCCATCAGCTGGAAGACCGGGTGCTCTGGTTGGCATGCTTGTAGTTCAGCGGCAGGTTGCAAGGTCGAACATTCCAGATAACAATGGGGAACACAATTTTCGATGGGTTACATCTGACACTTGTTTTTGACTAACTTTTGACATCTGAATCAAAAAATGACCTCAATTTTTCTCTATCACATCAACTTTTTAAGGTACAGGATACCCTCCCTTTGTCATAAAAATCATACTAAATGTACATGCAAAGGAAATAAAAGAAAAAATTACCTGAATATACTGTTTATTTAGAGTTATTTTATTCATACAAAGGCTAATTGTTACTGTAAGTCAAATTGTTTACAAGTAGTAAAGTTCTGCTACCCAACATCCAACCTAGCTTAATGGACTCTACCTGGATAACATCAAGCTAGGATGAGAGAACATTGCACAAATCTCATCTTTGGGTGAATTTCCTCACTCCAAAGGTCATCAAATCTTCACAAGAGTGCACTGTTCTGTTTGTATGTCGCACTTTGAATGTCAAAGTGGCCCCTAACCCCTACACTAATACCTAAACCTCACCTCGAGTAACTAGGTGTGCCTCCTATAGAGGTATAAATACCTACCTAGTATGAGAGCCTTATAGCTAGTCTCTGTCTTTCTCTGTCTCTCTCTCATGTGAAAAAGTTATCCAAATAGCGCACTTTGCGATAAACAGCCTATTACCATAAAACACACCCCTTTTCCTATCGCATGCAATATTTAGTGCATTTTGATAAATCCAGGCCTAAGATAGGATGTAGAGAAAAAACTTGATGTGAATGAAGAAAACTAATTGCAGTTTTGAAATCAGCATGCCTATTTAAGTCTAAAACAGCAGAAAAATCAAACTCAACAGGAATTATGTTAAAAATTGCTCCCCAGTGTAATGTCTGACAATGCAATGACAGTAGTTTTATATCAGTCGGCAGGAAGGAATCAAAAGCCAGCAAGTGTCGCAGGAGATAGACCAACTTATGGAATGGGCGGAAGTGCATCTTCAGGAGATCTCAGCCTCACACATTGTAGGAAAAGACAATGTGACAGCAGACTTTCTCAGCAGGGAGAGTCTGGACCCAGGAGAATGGGTATTGTCAGCTGAGGCGTTTCAGCTGATAGTGGATCGCAGGGGCTTTCCATTTCTAGACCTGCTAGCGACTTCTCGCATTGTGAAAGTTCCTTGAATCTTCAGTTGCAGGAGAGATCCGAAGTCCTTGGGTATCGATGCTCTTATGGAAGAATGACTGGAGGACAAGCTGCTATATGCCTTTCCTTTGTGGCTTATGTTGGGAAGAATGGTTTGGAGGGTTGAGTGTCACAGAAGAATAGTGCTTCTGGTGGCACCAGATTGGCCCAGGAGACCATGGTATGTAGATCTGCGAAGGCTCCAAGTAGACTCTCCCCTCTGGTTTCCAACGCACAGGAATCTGTTGTGGCAGGGATCTATTCTTCACAAAGATCTGACTCAATTTTGTCTTACAGTATGGCCCTTGAGAGGGCTCTCTTGCTGAAGAAAGGGTATTCTACTGCGGTGATTACCATGTGGCTATGAGCAAGAAAGTTCTCCAATTCCTTAGCCTATGTGTGGGTTTGGCAAGTGTTTGAGGCTTGGTGTGAAGACTGAAGTGGTGTTCCTTGTTCGGTTAAGATTCCACTCATTTTGGAATTTTTGCAGAACGGATTGAATAAAGGGTTGGCCCTTAGTTCCTTAAAAGTGCAAGTATCAGCTCTTGCCTGTTTCAGGGATCAGGTGAATGGTGTTCCCTTGTCAGCTCATCCAGATGTGTGGCCCATTTCTTGAAAAGAGTGAAACATCTTCGTCCTCCCTTGCGATTACAAGTGCCCTTGTGGAGTCTTAATCTGGTTTGGATTTCTTAGTGGGCCCTACGTTTAGACTGATGTATAAACTTTCTTGTATGCGGATGCGATTTTGTTCTGCACATCGAATTTCCAAGCTGCAGGCCTTGTCTTGCCAGGAGCCATTCCTCTGGGTGGCTCCAGGGGTGATGCAGCTGTGTATAGTTCCTTCCTTTTTGCCAAAAGTAGTCTCAGATTTTCACTTGATCAGACCATTTGCCTGCCATCCCTGGATAGGGAAAGGGTCACAATTGTGACCCTTGGATGTCAAGAGACATATCGTGAGGTATCTGGAGGTTTCTAAATCTTTCCAGAAGATGGGATCGTCTGTTTGTCCTCAAGGGTGATAATAAACAGGGTGAACCGGCTTTGTGGGCTACAGCAGCTTGCTGGATTAAGGAGGTTCAGCATCCACCCCTTATGTGGATGTTGAACAGCTGTTTCTTAGTCAGCTTAGGGCTCATTCCACTAGGGCTCAGGCAGTGTTATGGGCGGAAATTAGATTGTTGTCTCATGTCAACATTTGTGGAGCTGCGACGTGGGCCTCCTTACAAACGTTTTCCAGATTTTATCATCTGGATGTGCAGGCCTGAGAGGACTAAGTCTTTGCACATGTGGTTTTGACCGGACTGTGAGCAGCCTCTCGCTGTATTCAGGAGTAGCTTGGGTATATCCCACTGGTTCTGGATTCATCTGACTAGACGCTAAGAAATGAGAAATTACTTACCTTATGTTTGTGCTTTGGTCCTTCTGTGGCTATGAGGGTAAACAGTGGAGTGCCTCAGGGATCTGTACTTGGACCGGTGCTTTTCAATATATTTATAAATGATCTGGAAAGGAATACAAGTGAGGTTATCAAATTTGCGGATGATACAAAATTATTCAGAGTAGTTAAATCACAAGAAGATTGTGATATAGACCTTGCAAGACTGTAAGATTGGGCATTCAAATGGCAGATGAAATTTAATGTGGACAAGTGCAAGGTGTTGCATATAGGGAAATATAACACTTGCTGTAGTTACAGGGTTAGGTTCCATATTAGGAGCTACCATCCAGGAAAAAGATTTAGGCATCATAGTGGATAATACTTTGAAATCGTCGGCTCAGTGTGCTGCAGCAGTCAAAAAAAAGCAAACAATGTTAGGAATTATTAGGAAGGGAATGGTTAATAAAACGGAAAATGTCATAATGCCTCTATATCGCTCCATGGTGAGACTGCACCTTGAATACTGTGTACAATTCTGGTCACTGCATCTCAAAGATATAGTTGCGATGGAGAAAGAACAGAGAAGGGCAACCAAAATGATAAAGGGAATGGAACAGCTCCCCTATGAGGAAAGGCTAAAGAAGTTGGGGCTGTTCAGCTTGGAGAAGAGACAGCTGAAGGGGGATATGATAGAGGTCTTTAAGATCATGAGAGGTCTTGAACGAGTAGATGTGAATCTGTTATTTACACTTTCAGATAATAGAAGGACCAGGGGGCATTACATTAAATTAGCAAGTAGCACATTTAAGACTAATCGGAGAAAATTCTTTCACTCAACACACAAATTAAGCTTTGGAATTTGTTGACAGAGGACATGGTTTAGTGCAGTTAGTATAGCTGGGTTCAAAAAAGGTTTGGATAAGTTCTTGCAGGAGAAGTCCATTAACTGCTATTAATCAAGTTTACTTAGCTAATAGCCACTACTATTAATTGCATCAGTAGCATGGGATCTTCTTGGTGTTTGGGTACGTGCCAGGTTCTTGTGGCCTGGTTTGGCCTCTGTTGGAAACAGGATGCTGGGCTTGATGGACCCTTGGTCTGACCCAGCATGGCAATTTCTTATGTTCTTATGCTATGTGTTCTAGGGGTTACTGGTAAGTGTTAGACTAGTCCCTAGACTAGTGTTTGTCTAAGCCCAGTGTTTCCTATTGGCGGAGTACTGAAATGGTTGTTATTGATCACGTTTTTGCTAGTCTGTTCACAGTTGGCTTTTGAAGAGGATACTGGCAGGCTGATGTCACTGTAGGGGTATATATACTGTGATTTCAGCTTTGCTCCGTCTCCATCTGCTGGTAAAGGTGCATAACCCACTGGTTCTGGATTCATCTGACTATCCTAAAGAAAAGGAAAATATCAGATAAGTAATAATTTCTCATTAAAAACCCTTCTATTTAAGGAGGCTTTCAAAACAACTGACTGGACACCCTCCTTCCTGTCCACGTAGGCAATCTTATTCGGTATCCAGCAGCCTTAATGTTTTACAATCAGTCACTTGATGAAATTTGTTGCCTATTGTTTGATTGTTTTGTTTTTTGTTCTTAATCTTTTAATTTGTTTTGTAATTTTTTTTCTCCCTCTGATGATGGACCAACTGCTCCTTCGAGCACATTCACACACACTGGCTTCATACCCTGTACCTCCTCAATAGGACTTTCCAGCAACATCGACTTCCGTATGTCTGGAAAGCCTGGTTCAATGGGATAGCCAGTGGGCAGAGGGGGAGTCGGTACTGTTGGTGCCCCGGGACTGAGAGTCACTTCGCCTGATTGAGAAGAATTCTGCTCCTTATCTGACTCCATAATAGGCCTCTCCGGGGTTATGACTCCCGACGGTGAGTAAAAACCTGTTATCATTGCTTGTATGGGATTCGGTCTGGCAGGTACTGAGGACTCCTGCCTGACCTTACCCTTATGCTTCGTGTGAGGCATTGATTCAAATAAGGTTTATCAATGAACTAGGGATTTACTCACAGTTCTGTTTCCTCAATTTTCGGAATGAAGGGAGTAGGAACCGATATACCCAGCACTAGAGCAAAATATTGTCTGGGGAAACAGGAAACCTGACAGAAGATCAAAAATTGCTGGAGAAATTATTTCCTCTCCCGATATTGGGAACTTTAACAGACAAGAAACTACTGTGCAAAATGTTATGTCCTCAACCCCTACTTATGCATTATCACCTCCCAAACAGGTTTCCCTAGAAATGCTATGGCAAGCAATAACAGCTTTACAGACTAATATTACAAATTTAAATGTGAATATTAAGGAGATGCAAAACGCTATATTAAATATAAATCCATTGGTTACTAGCAATAGTTTAACATTAGTAAGAGTTGAAGAAGAATTAAACTCGGTAAAGAATGTACAGGCCAGTATCATCAAAGGTGAAAATATTATAGCTAAAAAAGTGGAGTCTTTGGAAAATGAAGTAAGATATTCAAATCTTAGGATAATAAATTTTCCCAAGTGTAAATTGATCTCATCAAGAGAACAATTAAAGAATTATTTTTTGACCGTTCTCTCTTTAACATCTGAAGATTTACCTTCTATTGCTAAAGCTTATTTTATAGCACAGAGCAGCCAAAATGGAAATATAAATCAAGATCAGCAGGAGTTAACTTTAAATGTTACAGAGTTAATCGAGACATCTCTAAGTGCCCAAGTGGAGAAAAGGGGTACCCTTGTGGTAAAATTTTCTCGGTCCGAGGACAGAGATAAAATTCTTAAGGTTTATATGTTAAATAGGACCTCGCTCTACCTGGGCCAGAGAATCTGGATTTATCCAGACATAGCAAGGGATACCCAAGTCAGGCGGAAAAAATTTATTATTCTAGCAAATATTGCTAAAACTTATGGGATACGAATTGTGATAAGGTTCCCCTGTAAATGTGTGATGTGGGTGAAGGGGGAAAAAATATATTTATTATGAACCTTCTGATTTGGAAAAATTCTTAGAAGGGCAAAGGGCCCAAGGTGATGAGGAAAGTAATGTTAGCCAGCAATAACTGTTTGGTTTGGAAAATTAGCCTGACATGTTTCTGTTATTATATAAGAGTATTAATTTTTCCTTAGAATTTATGCTCATTAGCAGTTCCCCAATATTGTTTGGTAATTGGAAAGGGGAGATTTGTTTTTTGTAATGTTAAATTTGAGCTGCTGGGAAGTAATCAGAATTATGTTAACCCCTTTCCTCGAAAATAATTTCATTGTATGGAATTATAACAAATGTTTTGATTTTACTTTGTGAATTAAAATCAGAAATAAAGAATTAAAAAAAAAAATTGTTTTGTAATATTTTAATTTTTATGGATGTTTATATTTTACTCCTCCCCAAACTTTGGAAGGTGCAGGTAATATTTTATAAATAAATCGGAGGGTGAAAATGACTTAGTATTCTGCCTGGTTTTTTTTGTTTTTTTTTAACAAACAAAAACAATTCTCCTCATCTCAGGTGGCCATGTTCTTTTGGACAGTGTTTCTCAATCCTCTCCTGGAGGTATACCTAGCCTGTTAGGCTTTCAGGATTTCCACACTGAATATCCATGAGACTGGTTTGCATACTCTGGATCTCCAATGTATACATATCTATCTCATGCATATTCATTATGGATATCCTGAAAATCTGACTAGTTAGGAGTGCCTCCAGGAGAGGGTTGAGAAACACTGCTTTAAGATGTCAGTTTTTCAGGTTGTGGAGGCTCCAGTAAGGGACCCTATTCTGCAAAGAATCCTTAGATCATCTAAAACCTTTCCTCTTCATTCTGAAGTGTAGGGTATGCTCCTAATGGAGTGGGAATCCCCTGAGAATAGTTCAGAGGGGTTTATCTCCCCCCACTAGCAGATGAAGACAGAGGACTCACCTTTTTCTGTAACATCACTGGTAGTTACCATGGTGCAGCTCCAGCAAAAAGCCAGAATTCTTAAATCAAAGCCATGTCGGTTCAGTGTGCTGCAGCAGTCAAAAAAGCAAACAGAATGTTGGGAATTATTAGAAAAGGAATGATGAATAAAACGGAAAATGTCATAATGCCTCTGTATCGCTCCATGGTGAGACCGCACCTTGAATACTGTGTACAATTCTGGTCGCCGCATCTCAAAAAAGATATAATTGCGATGGAGAAGGTACAGAGAAGGGCTACCAAAATAAGGGGAATGGAACAACTCCCCTATGAGGAAAGACTAAAGAGGTTAGGACTTTTCAGCTTGGAGAAGAGACGACTGAGGGGGGATATGATAGAGGTGTTTAAAATCATGAGAGGTCTAGAACGGGTAGATGTGAATCGGTTATTTACTCTTTCGGATAGTAGAAAGACTAGGGGACACTCCATGAAAATTATTCCCCTAGGTCATAATGTCAATGATTTTATATAGAGGAAATTAAGGGTTATTAATATAAACCTATATCCTGATTTGTATGAAGAACATTTAATCTACTGTTTTAGGTGAGTTGGGAGAAGCTTTGTACAGTTGATTTGTTAAGATCTTTTGCAATTCTTCATATAGACTTTGTTCCTTGGGGCTATTTCTTTGTTCATTTCTAATATTGAGCTCTCATCACTGGCATAAGAACACAAGAAGTTGCCTTACTGGGTCAGACAGAGAGGGTCCATCAAGCCTAGCATCCCGTTTCCAACAGTGGCCAATCCAGGTTACAAGTACCCAAACATTAAATATATCCCATGCTGCTGATGCTGGTAATAAGCAGTACCTATTCCCTAAGTCAACATGATTAATAACAGTTTATAGACTTCTTCCACAAGAATTTATCCAAACTCTTTTAAACCCAGCTAAACTTACTGCCTTAACCACATCCTCTGGCAATGAATTCCAGAGCTTAATTGTGCATTGAATGAAAAAAGAATTTTCTCTGATTTTGTTTTAAATGTGCTATTGCTAACTTCATGGAGTGTCCCCTAGTCCTTGTATTATCTGAAAGAGTAAATAACAGATTCACATTTACCTGTTCAAGTCCTTTCATAATTTTATAGACCTCTACAATATCCCTCTTCAGTCATCTCTTCTCCAAGCTGAACTGCCCTATCCTATTTAGCCTTTCTTCATCAGGAAGCCATTCCATGCCCTTTATCATTTTGGTTGCCCTTCTCTGCACCTTCTCCAGTGCAACTATATCTTTTTTGAGTTGCAGCAACCAGAATTGCACACAGTATTCAATATGTAGTGATACAGAGGCATTGACATTCTCCATTTCTCTCCTAATAATTTATAACATTCTGTTTGCTTTTTTGACCACTGACTATTTCAATGTATTGGCCACTATGATGCCCAGATCGTTTTCCTGGTGGTAACTCCTAACATTGTGCAACTACAGCAAGGGTTATTTTTCTCTATATGCATCACCTTGCACTTGTCCACATTAAATTTAGTTTGCCATATGGATGCCCTATCTTCCGGTCTCGCAAGGTCTTCCTGCAACTTATCACAATCTGCTTGTGATTTAACTACTCTGAATAATTTTGTGTCATTTGCAAATTTGATCACTTCATCTTTGTTCCCTTTTCCAGATCATTTTTCAATATATTAAAAAGCACCCTGGGATAGTCATGGTCTGTTCAGAGGCTGGCAGCAGAATGCCAGTGTGGAGCTGGCAGCCACAGTAGCAGTAGCAGCAACAGCATGAGTGGGAACTAAAGGACACCAGATGAAGATGGAACAGCTGTGCAAAGTTTGGAACACGAACCTGGACGAATATGAGTTTCTCTCTCTCATTATGATATGTGACCCTAGTGCAAGAGTCATTGAATTTCCTGTTCATGTACAGAAAAAAGATATTTATTTATTTATTTTATTTATTTATAGATTCTTTTATACCGCGGTACGTATAGACATACATCACCTCGGTTTACAATGAAACAATAAATTAGCAACAGGCTTTACATGTAACAGTTTACAAAACAGTAAAACATTTAACAGCAACAGGCTTTACAGAAACAAGGGTTTTAAAGATAATATGCATACATCATTAAATATCAAACAATAAAATATAAATAACCATGTATTCGCAGGAGCAAATTAACTGTCAGCAGCGAGACCAATGTCACATTGAATACAATAGCCTAAATTGAGTAACAGTGGGGGGTATGGAATAGCAGAATGTAAATACAAAATGCGAGGAAAAGAACTTGAAGCCAGTGAGGAATAATAAGGGATAGCTGAATTTTTTAGGTTAGATGAGATTCATAGAGTGAATGCTTGTTCAAACAACCATGTTTTAAGGTTTTGTGACAGGATTCAAGACGCAGGTCCAACGGCATGTTGTTCCAGATTTTGATACCCGCTATGGAGAATGATCGGTCTATGGTGGAAACGTGTTTGATGTGTTTTAGTGGATGGACAGCTAATTTCGCTTGGTGAATATTTCTAATTGGTCTGTTGGAGGTGTGAAAAATGAGCTGATCAGAGAACCATTGCATCTCTTGGTTGTGAATTGATTTGTGGATGAGTGAGAGAACTTTAAAAGTAATTCTGAAGGATACGGGTAGCCAATGTAGGAACATGAGTGCTGGAGTAATATGTTCATGCCGTCAAGTATTAGTAATTAAACGAGCAGCGGCATTCTGCAACATCTGAAGAGGTTGAATTGTGCTTTTAGGGAGACCCAGTAGTAGTGCATTACAATAGTCAATCTTTGGTAGAATTGTGGCTTGTAACACAGTCCAGAAGTCCTGAGGATGTAATAACGGTTTAATTCTTTTCAATGTATGTAACTTGAAGAAGCCACTCTTGATTGTGGTTGAGATGAAATTGTTCAAAGTAAGGTGATTATCAATAATGACCCCAAGGCTGCGGACCTGCTTTAGCTTGGTATGGTCTGTTGTTGAGGAAGGATCATGTTGCGTGTTGGTTGAGGTGTTCTTGTGTGGTGTTATAATGAGTAGTTCAGTCTTGTTGGTGTTGATTGCAAGAAAGTTTTCCATGAGTAGATTTTTTATTTCAGTAAGTGCTGAACACTGACCAGCTTCAGCTCCTTATTGCTGTGTTGGAGTCTACTATAAGCTCATGAACAGTCAAGAAACAGTGTAGGGGTGATGAGCAAGAGAGGGAAAGCATAGGTTGAGGAGATAGGTGCTGGGTGACATTATTTGTATGATAGTATTGCCAACACTGAATCGTAGTCATTGCTGGCTCCTCACTTGGGTTCAGCATTGGAAGCCTCTGTGGCGATAAAGAAAAATGTCAAAAAAATCTTTGCAATAAAGACAAGAGTCCAGAAGTGAGAGGGAAGGACACATTTTTGCTGACCCCTTCTGAGGTAGGGTGAGGGAGATGATATACATAAAAGAGTTTGGGGGTTACAAAAATAAGTTTGCCTAGTGTGGTAAAAATTTGTGAGACTAGCACTGAGCCAATTGCTTATAAAACAGTACTTTTTTTTTTCCTGAATGAGTTGATTTATAAGCAGAATTAACCACATCTGAGTGAGTGGTAAGATAGTTCTCAGGTCACAAACAAACCCAGGACATGAGCTAATGTCTGTTTTACATCTGTGCATGGTGGTCGTGTGGAGGTATATTTTATGTCATAGAACACGCAGAAACAAATATTGCAAAAACAAAACTTGGTTTATTAAATGTTGTAAATATATGGATAATAAATCAGCAAAGTAATATCAATATTGAATACAGTATCACAGTAAGCTGTACATAAATCAATACAAGTAAGTAGGAGACAGGCAGAACTAAAGACAGAATATTAATCAAAGAATAATAAAGAACAAAAGGATGAACACCTCCCTTATATGCCCTCCTCATATAATCCAGTATTCTTAGGAAATCCGGAGGATTTTATGGGCCTAGAGACTCTAAAGAAAGAACCATAGCTGGCTATTCACGTTACCCTCCATTGCCTAAGGTACAAAAACTTAGATTGTAAGCCCTCCAGGGATAGAAAAATACCTACAGTACCTGAATGTAAACCGGTGTGATATCTCAATTGAGATCAAATGTCGGTATATAAAAATAAATTAAATTAAATTAAATTAAAATCCCAGCAATAAATCAGTTCCTCCTTTGCAAATTTAAGGAGGTACTTTACGAAGGCATTTGTAACACAGTCAAAGGACGTGGACTCTTGTGGCTGAGGTATGGTTGGTGCCACCTAGTGAGCGAGCTGGTGGAGAAGCCCATAGGTGAGACAAGCTGGAGCTTCACCTAATTAGCTGCCTCCCCCGCAGGTTGAGCCCTTGGGTTCTAGTGGCCGGCAGGCCTTAGATGGGTCCCTAGGGCTATCCTGAATGAGAGTCCAATCTGAGCAAGACTTGTAGCAGACAGCAGAATCGGTAACAAGACAGAGGTCAGGCCAGGGTCAGGATCCAGGAAGTCAACCCGAGACAAATGGGAAATTCAAGACAGACAAGGCCTAGGGAACAAGCAGGGCCAGGAACAAGGATAGACAGGAAATGAACAGGATAGGGAACAGAGCACAGAGGAGACTAGGACAAGACAGGGGACCAAGACAAGGACCACAAAACAAGGCACAAGAGAAGGACAAGGACAGCAACATGCACTGTAACACAAAGGGCACCAGGAGACCTGTTGCTGAGGTGCTGGCTGGTTGCAAAGGAGTTCCTTATATACTTATGGAGGATATAATGTCATCAGCTAATGCCACAGGAAGTCCAAATTTGCAGAAAGGTCTATCCTAGGTCCTTGGAACAGCATGCTGCTGGCGGTTTTGCCACAAAGTTGCTTTGGATCAGAGATGAGGGGTTTAACAGTACCACTCCTTCAAAGCCCCCTCCCCAGTCTTCTGGGCCTGGGCTTCAAGAGGAACCTGCAGTGGAATTCCGCCACCAGCTGGGGAGCTTGCAGATTGGTAGCAGGTTCCCATGAATTCTCCTCAGGGCCATAGTTCTTTCAGGCGATGAAATGCTTTAACTTTTTTTGGACCCTGCAGGAATCAAGAATTTCTTTTACTTCAAACTGGGTGTCCTCTTCCAGAGTGAGTTCAGGCTTTTGGGGCAGTGTTCTGCCTGGCCAGAACAGGATTGCAGGCTTTAACAAGGAGACATGAAAAATGTCATGTATTCGTAGAGACGCATGAAGCTTAAATTTATAGGCGACTGGGCCCAACTGCCACTCAATGGGAAAAGGCTCCACGAATCGGGGCGCAAATGTTGTGGATGGCATTTTAAGCCTCAGATTCTTGGTATTGAGCCATACTAGTGTACCAGGCTGTCATTTGATGGCTTGGGCTTTAGCATATCGTTCAGCTTGATCATTGAGTTGGCGAGTCTTTACTCATAGATCCTGGAGCTCTTGTCCTACTAGGATGGCATAGGGAACAGGTCACGGGGGTCTGTGGGTGGTGTCCAAAGCTGATGTAAAATGGTGACTATCCAGTGGAGCTGTTGACATGGTTGTTATGGGTGAATTCAGCCCATGGAAGCAAGGGAGGCCCAGTTATCTTGTCTCTGACTTACATATGATAACCATAACCAGAAATGCTTGAAGCTTTGGTTGACTCGCTTGGTCTGGCCATTGCTCTGAGATGGAGGTGAAATCCAGGACAAACCCAAATTTCTGTCATAATTTCTCCAGTACTTGGCAGTGAATTGGACTCCCCGATCTGAAAGAATGTGGAGAGGAAGTCCATGGATTCTGAATACGTGCTCAGTGAGAGTTGAACCAGTTCAGGCAAGGATGAGAGTCCAGGTAGAGAAAAAAAGTATGCCCATTTTTTAAAACCTATTCACAACCACCCACATGGTAGTGTGGCCATTCAAAGGAGGCAGATCACACATAAAATCGGTAGCCACATGGGTCCAGGGTTCCTTGAGAGTCAGCAGTGGATGTAAGAGTTCCTATGGTCGGCCTCTGTCACTCTTCTGCATGGCACAAGTAGGGCAGGAGCTCACGTAACGTTGAATGTCATTCTTCATGTGAGGCTACCAATGATAGTGTATGATGAGTTCCAGGGTGTGGATGATGCCAGGATGCCCCGAGAATAGTGTCATGGGCCCATTCTAGATCTTTTTGTCGTAAACACTGAGAAACCACCATTTTACCAGGAGGAACCGTGAAGCTGGCCCTGAGTACAGTCTTGGCTGGGTCGAGAATGGGCTGAAGCAGCTCCGGTGGACCTCCTCTATTGAAGGTTTGGGAAAGCATGTCAGCTCGACTGTTCATGTCAGCAGGGCGGAAGCATAGCTGAAAGCTGAACCTGTTAAAAAACAAAACAAAACAGGGACCAGCAGACTTGACTGGGGTTTAATCTCATGTTATGGTTATTATTGTTTGGGTGGATCCTTGGACACTGAGGCAGCTGACTATGCCTGGGGGGGGGGGGGGGAGGCAGTCCCGTAAGGGACCACAGTGTCAGGCTAAACTCCAGACAAACACAGATTTGAATCTTTTATTAAACAGTATATGGAACTACCAGAGGTGGCAGTAGTGAGTAGTGGTTGTAGAGCCTGATTGGGCATGTCTCTCACAGAATGCTGGAATAGTGGATCCTCTGTAGGTAGGCAGTGCTGTAGTGGAAAGAGGCTGAATTAGCATTTAGAGTCCCAAGTAGAATAGGAGAGCTCCGAGATAGGGAGAGCAGGCCCTCAAGGAGCGAGTACCTGATCCCTTAGAGCAGAGAGACTCAGTAACGATGTATTCACTAGCAGTAGCAGATATTCCACTAGATGAGAGGTCTGGCACCGGAGCAGAGGGCAGGCCCTTGAAGAGTGAGTACCTGATTCTGGCGAAGCAGTACTGTAGAGAGAGAGATGTTTTCTGTACTCACTGATGGTGACTGTAGTTAGTTTTTCCAAGTAGAAGGTAGAGGTTACAGGCAGCAATACAGGGAACATGGGCCCTTGAGGAGCGAGTACCGGTTTCCTGATAGCACCTGAAAGAAGCAGAGAGGCCCCCGAGAAGCGGGTACCCCATTAGTGACCCCGAAGGGTAGTAATAGATCCAGTTAGAGCTGGAATGGCAGAGTAGCTTAGGATTGGAGAGCAAATCCCATCCGTACGAATTCCATTGCTATCTCAACGAGCTAGCAAATATATTAGGCAGATATACCCTGGAGTCGTGACGTCAGAACAGGGAGATGCCCCTGAAGTTCGCACCAACGTGGAAATAAAAGATGAGGGAGGTGTGCGCCCACGTGCCCTAGAGGTACCTTGAAGGAGAATGACGGGAGGCAGCACCAAAGCCGGTCCATAGACGCTGGAGAGGTCGGCAAGCAGACGCTGCGGCGGCCATCAGTCCAAGGTGAGCGGGAGGAGCCGCAAGTAGAGAGAGGTAGGTGGGTTGAAGCTGTCAAAGACCTGACGCAACATCTCCATGCTTGCACCGGGCGGTTGATTCTTATGGTCCATATAAATGGTTACAGGATGCTTGACTTCTTCCAGCAAGTGCTGTCATTCCTCCAGTGCTAATTTGACTACAAGCAGCTGGCAGTCTCCTATAGTGTAGTTTTTCTCTGCTGGGGAGAATTTCCAAGAGAAATAAGAGAAGGTCACAAGAGTATCATTATGGTTATGCTGTAGGAGGGCAGCGCCCACTCCCAGGGTGGATGCATCTATCTTCACAATGAACAGGTTTGCTGGGTCTGGGTGATGAAGGCACAGATTCCGAGTGAACTCTTCTTTAAATTGTTCAAAGCCTTGGGTAGCATCTGCTGGCCAATTCCTGGTATCTATTCCTTTCCTGGTTAGGGCTGTAAGGGAGGCCGCCAATGAGGAGTAATTGGGGATAAATTGTAGTAGTTGAACCTTAAAAATCATTGCAATGACTTGATACTAACAGGTCGAGGCCACTTCACGATGGCTTTCAATTTAGCAGGATCAATCTTGAGGCCTTGGCACGAAATAATATAACCTAAAACAGGGAGCTCCCCTTGCCCAAAGTCACATTTTTCCAGCTTACCATAGAGGTGGTGGTCACGAAGTCTCTGCAGGACCTGTTTCAAATGGTCTCGGTACTCACTAACCAATTTAGAGAACACTAGGATGTCTTCTGCGTGTACGACTACATGGGAGTAGAGAAGTTCTCTAAAGATCTTGTTCAACATCAGTTGGAATACTGTGGGGGCATTACTCAACCCAAAGGCCATTATCATATACTCATAGGGCCCATTGCAGGTATTAAAGGCAGTTTTTTCCATTCATCACCCTCTTGGATCCTGATCAAGTTGTAAATTCCCCAGAGGTCCAGTTTGGTGAAGAGATGTGCCCCGCAGGTGGTCAAAGAGTTTGGAGATTAAGGGAAGTGGGTAACTGTTTTTCTTTGTTCTGACGTTTAGGCCCAGTAATCTATACAGGGGTGCAGTGATCCATTTTTCTTGCAGACAAAAAAGAAACCTGCCCTGGAAGGTGATGAAAAAAGGCAGATAAATCCTCTGTCATGGTTCTTTTTAATGTACGTGGACATGGCCTCTGTCTCCAGGACTCACAGAGTAGACTCGCCCCGTGGGTGGAAATTTGCCAGGGAGCAGGTCAACAGGGCAGCCATAAACTTGGTGAGGAGGCAAGGTCACGGCCTCCTGCTTGCTGAAGACGTCCACATATTCAGAATATTGGGCGGATAGACCGGGCATCTAGGTAACAGTCACTTGGCCAAGAAGTCTCTTGGGTAGGGCCTCATCAGGAGATCTCTAGGATGCCCCAATCTATGGTAAGTTGATGCTGTCTTATCCATGGAAAGACCAGAATGACCTGGTTGATCGCCCCAGGAAGAATGTATAAGCAGATTTGCTTCTGATGGAGCAGGCCAGTTTACATTAGAAGAGGTGATGTAGAGCGGGTGACATGGCTGGTTAGAGTGTCTCTGGTGACTGGATATGGAGAGTGAGATATCCAAAGGGTTAGCTGGAATGTGGTACTGAAGCATGAGATCCTCGGCAATAAAATTCCCAGTTGCCCCAGAGTCTAGGAAGGCTTGCAACCAAATATTGGATCCCTCCCAAGAGAGGGAGGTGGGGATTACCATCTGTGGGGAGAAGTTAATGAGCCAGGGCAGCATCCCCCACCAGCCCTAGGCCAGACTTTGCCGGGCAGTGAGATGCGAAGTTCCCCAGGGCTCCACAATACAAGCAGAGGTTCAGTTGGCATCTCTTCTGCTTCTCCTCTGGGAGAGCTGATAGTGATTGACCTGCATAGGCTCTTCGGTGGTGGCAGTAGCCCCTTCATCTAGGGAGTGACTAGGCAGCGCTGAGAGGTTGGAGATCCTCAGCGTGGTCCAGTGAACTGAACTTCTCTCCTTCAATCTTTCCCTGAATCACAAGTCTAAAGGGGTAACTAGGCAAATGAGTCCCTCCAGGGTCACTGGGAGGTCACTCCCCGCAAGCTAGCCCATGATAGCCTCAGCGAGTCCTTGCCGGAATATTGCAGTCAGACTATTCTCACTCCATTGGAGCTCCAAGGCAAGAGTCCTGAAGCGCATGGCATACTCCCCCCACAGAGCTGGAGCCTTGACGGATCTTTAGGAAGTCCGCTGTGGCAGAAGACAAGAGTCTAGGTTTGTCAAATATCAGGCAGAACTCAGCAAGGAACTGGTCGAAGTTGGCAAGTATGGGGTCCTCTCTTCCCCTTAGGGGAGACGCGCAGGCCAAGGAAGGGCTTCCTAGCTGGGAATGGATGTATATCTCCTTGATCTTGTCAGTCAGGAAGAGAGGTGCCTGCAAGTCAAAACACATCCAACATTGGTTAAGAACATAAGACATTGCCATACTGGGTCATCAAGCCCAACATCCTGTTTCCAACAGTGGCCAATCCAGGCTGCAAGTACCCAAACACTAAGTAGATCCCATGCTACTGAAGCCAGTAATAGCAGTGGCTGTTCTCTAAGTCAACTTGATTAATAGCAGTTAATGGACTTCTTCTTCTCCAAGAACTTATCCAAACCTTTTTTAAATCCAGCTACATTAACTGCACTAACCACATCCTCTGGCAATAAATTCCAGAGCTTATTTGTGCATTGAGTGAAAAATAATTTTCTCAGATTAGTTTTAAATGTGCTATTTGCTAACTTCATGGAGTGCCCCCCTAGTCCTTCTGTTATCCAAAAGAGTAAATAACCAATTCACATATACCCTTTCTAGACCTCTCATGATTTTAAAGACCTCTATCATATCCCCACTCAGCTGTCTCGACTCCAAGTTGAACAGCTTTAACTTCTTTAGCTTTTTCTCATAGGAGAGCTGTTTCATCCCCTTTATCATTTTGGTCACCCTTCTCTGTACCTTGAAGAATCTTCTGCTCTCTGGCAACCCATGAAATCAAGGTGAGGGAGGAAGCTGTGGTACTGGTCTAGGTGTTGGTGGTAACACTGGTGGAGGAGGCACCAGAGGTGGAGACAGTTGTGGGAGAGACAAGGTGTAAGATGGGTCACCAAGTGGTCTAATACCCCAGTTACCTGGTCCAAGACATTTTGCTGCTGCTGTATACTTTGGGCCATGCCAGGAAAGGCCTGCAGAGTGGACAAGACCGCCAGGTTCATAGCCTCCGCATCCTGTAATACTGGCGAAGGAATTGGACCCTTGTGGCTGTGGTGTGATTGGCACCACCTAGTGAATGAACCTGCTAGGCCCATGCTGGCAGCGAAGCCCATAGATGGGACCGGCTGGATCTTCACCTATACCAGCTGCCTCCCACACAGGTTGAACCCTTAGGTTCTGGCAGTCAGTAGGACTTAGGTGGGTCCCAGAGCTATCCTGAGCAAAAGTCCAATCTAAGCATGGGTTGTGGAAGGCAGCAGAACGGTTAACAAGCCAGAGGTCAGGGCAGGCAGCAGACAGCAGAATGGGTAACAAGCCAGAGGTTGGGGCACACAACAGACAACAGAAGGTCAGAGGTCAGGATAGGATCAGGATCCAGGAAGTCAGTCCAAGACAAAGGGGACAGATAAGATAGACCAGGGCAACAGGACAAGCAAGGAAGGGAACTCTTGTAGTGTGTATAAGCATTACAGATATGAAAGCAGTGAAGAAGCAGTTAAACACTTTTTGACTTATCACATATAAAGTCATTATTTTTGTTCTCAGTTTTTTATTTTTGATCATAAGCAGTTTTGTAAGTACTAACTTTATAATCATGCACTTGTTTTCCTAGACAAAAAAATCTGTAAGTTAGATAAAACATACTGAACTACAAGATTAGAACATTTTTGAACTGAAACAAGGCCACTTTACATTCCATCTAAATTGCAAGCCATAGATAACCTAATCTACATATGAGGCGGGAATAATTAGCAAGGAAGCTGAGAGCAACTTACCATATGTCCATTCAGATCATTTGTTTATAATGGAAAACCAATCATAGAAATATACAAATATAAATTCTAAGTAATACTTGGTTATAAGTAAAATCTTTTGAGGGAGTTTTGAAGCCTTGTGTGACAATCTGCCCCTCCATAAATTACCTTATTATTTAATGTCTAAGATTTATATTATTTTTTCCCATCGATAAGCAAGCTGAATTAGCCATGCTGTCTGAGACATCTCCCTGGTGGCCCGATGAGGAAACTCTCTCAACAGATTCAAAGCTGTGCTCTGCGCGCTTGCGCGGCTGTTCCCACATGATTACCCGACTCACTCAGGTTTTGTTCTTCCTGCACACCTCACAGATGAAGATTCTCCTCTCTCTTGCCTTTTTTCTTCTAATTCTCTTCTTTTTTTGTTCATCCTACACTTTGGTGCACCCCAAAAAGCACTTTTCAGTGCTGCTCGTGGCACTCAAAGCCCTGGGCTTTAAATATTGCCAGTGTGGCAAAGTTATGTCCGTCTGCAATAGGCATAACTATTGCTATCTGTGCCTAGGACCAGACCATGACCAGACGTCCTGTTGTGACTGCAGCAGGATGTCCCCGAGGGCCCAGCATCAACGGGCCGAAAAAAATCGCCAGGCTGATGGAGAACAGGTTATCAGGCTTGTATGCCCTGACACACCATGCCACTCAGTTGTCCCTGGCACCAAAACCAAAGAGACAGACCCCAGCCAAACGTGTGCCATCACTGGAACCAATTTCCAAGGGCAAGGGCCAGGTAGGAAATGCCCCCCCCCCCCCCCAGAGACCCAGAAGGTAGGGGCTCAGGGAAAAACAAACAAGAGTTGATGGCACCATCCAAACCAAGAGCCATCCAAAAGGAATTGGTGGCGTTGAAAAAAGTGAAGCATGACACAACTTAGCGCATGGTGCACTACAGCGCTCGACGCATGAAATGCAAAATTGTTTGACACACAATCAATGACGTATGGCGCATGACGCAGCACGGTGCAAGACATAATGCCAAAGCAAAGTTTATTGACGTGTCGAAGGGGAAAGTAAAGGATTTTTTATTTATTTATTTATTTAACGGTTTTATATACCGACCTTCATAGTAAATAACCATATCGGATCGGTTTATAATTAACAAGAATAAAAAACTGGGGTAACTATTCAAGTAAACGAAAGATAAACAGTAAGTAGGAATGAGTCAAAAGTTACAATCAACAGGGAAGAGAACTTGGAAGCTTGCAACAAGCTGGAAAGAAGATAAGGCAGGAAATAAATATGAAGTGATGCCATAGGGCGTACGGGTTAAAGCTTAATGGTGCTTTAACCTGGGAGAGTCAGAGTCCATTCGTGAGTATAATCATACTAATACATAATGGATAGCCATTCGACACAGGAGGATCATTAGTCGACGCATTCAACACACAAGCAACATGAAGGCAAGGAACATCCAGAGGGATCCTCTCAAGTCCCATGGCATCCAGACCCACACGTGATCTTCACTGCAGAGGAGCTCCGGGTTCATGACAACTCTGATGTTGAGGTCTTGAGAGTCTCGGATGAATCTTGTACTTCCACCCCCAGGGGCAGTATATGTACAGGCCTTTCTGAGGTCTCTAAGTGAAAATGGGACCAGCTTCAACTTCAGGAACCCCTGGTTAAAAGACAGATCTCATCTGGAATACCAGATCCAGTCATGCAGCAGCAGGGGACCAGATTCCTCAGTTCTTTTAGTGGCACTACCATCTTCCAAAACCTGATGGTTGGCCCATTCCAAAAGGGAGGAACTGGCAGTTTCACCCCTGCAAAGGAAAGACCACCGCCTTTCAATTCCCAAATTGGGGAGTGCAGCCTCACAAGTCATGTCTGAAATTTGGGACATTCTGAAAACCTTCTTTGCCTCTATGCCGGCTGACCACTACACTAGGATTATCCTCCAGTGACTCAGAAGACAACTTGTCATCACAGTCGCTTTTTTCTTCTCCTCCTGAGAAATCAGAAGTAGAAAAGAGCAGTTGCCTTGCCAATGCCTTGTTAGGAATTGTGAACCCTTGGCTCGAGGTAGGGTTGTTGCCACATGAGGGATTGGGCCCCACTGGTCCCCACTTTCAGGAGGTGAGGCTGGCCAGAAACACAGGCAAGCTGGGCTTCACCGGAGTGGCTGGTCCCGGAGAGAGTAGGTGACTGGATGTAGAGAGTGTCAGAGGAGTTAGTTATATTCCAAGACAGGAGCACTCTTGAAACATAGAAATATAGAAATGACAGCAGAAGAAGCCCAAATGGCCCATCCATTCTGCCCAGCAAGCTTTCATATTTATTTTTTTTTCTCATACTTATCTGTTACTCTTGGCCCTTATTAGTAACTTTTTGGTTCTATTTACCTTCCACCCCTGCCATTGATGTAGAGAGCAGTGCTGGAGCTGCATCTAAGTGAAGTATCTAGCTTAATTGGTTAGGGGAGGTAACCGCTGCAATAAGAAGCTACTCCCATGCTTATTTGTTTACCCAGCCTGTGCAATTCAGTCCTTGTTGGTTGTTGTCTGAATATAAATCCTCTTTTCTTCATTCCCCCTGCCATTGAAGCAGTGAGCTGTGCTGGATATGTATTCCAAGTGAAGAATCAGGGGCTTAATTGATTTGGGGTAGTAACCGCTATAACAAGCAAGCTACTCCCCCTTTTTTGTGAATGCAAATCCTTTCTTCCACATTTCCTCTTGCCGTTGAAGCATAGAGCAATGTTGGAGTTGCATTAACTGTGTCTATGTTTATTGAATAAGGGTATTAATCTCCAGGTAGTAGCCTTCATTACCGCAAGCCACCCCCATGCCTCTTCTCTTCATTCACATCCTCTAGACTTTATGGATCCCAGTGTTTATCCCACGCCTCTTTGAAATCCTTCACAGTTTTGGTCTTCACCACTTCCTCCGGAAGGGCATTCCAGGCATCCATCACCCTTTCCATGAAGAAATACTTCCTGACATTGGTTCTGAGTCTTTCTCCCTGGAGCTTCAAATCGTGACCCCTGGTTCTGCTGATTTTTTTCCAATGGAAACCGTTTGTCGTCTTTGGATCATTAAAACCTTTCAAGTATCTGAAAGTCTGTATCATATCACCTCTGCTCCTCCTTTCCTCCAGGGTGTACATATTTAGATTCTTCAATCTCTCCTCATAAGTCATTTGATGAAGACCATCCACCTTTTTGGTCGCCCTTCTCTGGACCGCCTCCATCCTGTCTCTGTCCCTTCAGCGATACGGTCTCCAGAACTGAGCAAAGTACTCCTGGTGAGGCCTCACCAAGGACCTGTACAAGGGGATAATCACTTCCCTCTTCTTACTCGATATTCCTCTCTCTTTGCAGCCCAGCATTCTTCTGGCTTTAGCTATCGCCTTGTCACGTTGCTTTGCTGACTTGAGATCGTTAGACACTATCACCCCAAGGTCTCTCTCCTGCTCCGTGCACATCAGCCCTTCACCCCCCATCGAATACAGTTCTTTCAGATTTCCACACTTCCACACTTCTTGGCATTGAATCTCAGCTGCCATATCTTTGACCACTCTTCCAGCTTCCTTAAATCCCGTCTCATTCTCTCCACTCCTTCGGGCGTGTCCACTCTGTTGCAGATCTTAGTGTCATCCGCAAAAAGACAAACCTTACCTTCTATCCCGTCCGCAATGTCGCTCACAAAGATAATGAACATATCTTGGAGGGGGAAGAAGAGAGAGGCTCCAGGGATGCAAGATCACAGTAGCTCCGAAGACTGTGTAGCGCAGAGCCACGTGAAGATGGACTCAAAATGAGGAGGTACAGATGTGAAGGCTTGAACTGTGATATGCTGAATAAGGGCTAGAGTGGGGAACCCACTGTAGCAGGTGCCAGTAGGATAGCAATGCAGAGGGACTGCATTGGGAATCCAAATGGAAGAGCGCTGGACCAGGGCCCGAGGAGCGGGAAGCACTTGAGAGAGAGTCCAGGTGAAGTAGTGCTGAGCCAGGCCCCAAGGAGCAGGTAGGGCTGGGAGAGAATCCAGGTGAAGTAGTGCTGAGCCAGGCCCCGAGGAGCGGGAAGCGCTTGGGAGAGAGTCCAGGTGAAGTAGCACTGAGCCAGGCTCTGAGGAACGGGAAGCGCTAAGAGTCCAGGTGAAGCAGCGCTGAGCCAGGCCCCGAGGAACGGGAAGCGCTTGAGAGAGAGTCCAGGTGAAGTAGCACAGATCCTGGCTCCAAGGAGCTGGTAGTGCTGGACAGGAACCACAGAACTGAAGAGCAGGAACAGCAGGTCCATAGCGAAGAAACAGACACCACTAGGAACCAGGGAACTCGTTGCCAAGTCGATTAGTGGTGGCTGGAGGTGTAGCTTAAATATCCAGGGCCTGTGATATATCATCAGCCGGGGACCAGCCTGAAGTTCCTGCACTTGGCCCTTTAAAAGGAGGTTAGCTGGCGCGTGCGCGCACCTAGGGTTGGAACGCTGGTCGGCGGCGTCTCAGCCATCACATGGAACATAGCGAGCCAGGAGGAATGCAGTGGCTGGCCAATGCCGCGAGTGTACTGGGGTGGTGAACCAACCATGACAAGAGGTGAGTTGAGCCTGCCAGGAGCGGCCGCGGCCATAACATGCCTAAGCTCGTCCATGGGGATTCCATCAGATTCCCCCCCCCCCCCCCCCCCTCAGAGGAACCACCAGAACCCTCGTCACCTCTGGAAGACAACATACTCAAAGCTTATTGAGAAGGTGGGTTACCTGTTGAAAATAGAAACAAAAAGCTGCCCAATCCATGAGCAGAAGCACTCCCATCTCATGCGGTTCTGGACAGTCTCTTGGGCAAATCCTGGGAATCTCCTTTCTCAGGGCCCCCCATTTCATGAAAAATGGATCCAAAGTTTAGAATCCGCAGATCTTCCCGCTATGGAATAAGCCTGCCCTGGAAGAAATGGAAATTCATGCTCATGCAGAAAAACACATATGCGTACTTCGTGATTTAGCAAAAATGTATGTGCGTATCAGTTCACTTATGCATGAATATTTGCACAAATAGTTCACATATGTGCGGGGTTTTTTTTACATTTATCCTCTTAGTGAATTTGCCCCACTTTGTGTCAGTGGGAAAATATCTTGATGAATCAAGCTCTTAGTAACTGGCCAGAAGGCCTGCTCAGTTTGCTGGATTTGGATGCACCTTGAACTCCAAACCTAGAATATTTAAATCATGTTAAAGATGCATCCTTCTACTCTAGATAGATGTGATTGTCACAATTTGTTTCATTGCATGGACAACTAGGAGAAGAGGCTTACTGAGAAGAAAAAAGTTTCATGCTTAAATAAATGAGTGGAAAACTTTTACAAGTAAATATTTCTATTGTTGAGCAAAGGCCAATGGAAAAGTCAGAGCAATGCTGTTATAAATACATTTTGAAGGCAAGCCAACTCATTTGTTTAAACAGTGGGGATGGCATTAACAATCTTCATGTTTCACATCCTTCATTTTCTCTTGTGAACTCAGCAATCCTGCATTACCATAGCTTTTTCTTTCAGCAAACACAGATAGATATGTTATTTAGCTGAGAGAAGACATCAGGCGATTGAATGTAACCTTCTTTACATTGACCATGGCTGGTTAATTATTTCATTTGGTACTATAGAGAAAGGCAAAACACCTTCAGGTCGATGCAGTATGGACATGCTAAAAACGTGCATCCAAATTGGACGCCTGTTTTCCTAACGCGTGCCTATCCACCTCTCCTGGGCGCACATTGAGATATGCAAATGAACAGCTGCATTAAAAAGGACTCGCTAGGGGAAATTGTGTGTCTCTAGCATGTCCTTTGCATCGGGCACCCAGGAGACATGGCTGTGCGCACAGCCACAGGTTAGGGAAATGGATGCTCAATTAACGAGGGTCTGTTTTCCGAACCCACACACAGCCATGAGTTAGGAAAACAGAGGATGGTAAATTGAGCATCCATTTCTCTAACCTGACCGCAGTCAAGACTTTTTTTTTTATCTTGTTGTTTTTGTGGTTCTTCCTACTTAGTGTCGGGATAATATTAAGTCGGAAGAATCATAGAAAAGCAGTATTTTCTGTATATGGCTTTGGGCTGGAGATAATGTTTGAATTTAAAACATGCACGTTGGACGCATGGTGACTTTTTACATCAGGGGTACTAGCTAATAGCCTCATTAACGTGGGATTTACATGCAATGAGCGCTATTAGCTATGCACAGGTTTGGATGCGCTAATCCCATTATTTGCATCGGGAGTTATTCTAGCGCGTCCAGGACATGCGTCCAACCGCGCATCAAGCTGTGTGCTAGGCTGAGCGGACTGTATTGTATCGGCCCCCTTAAATCGGTTGTTCCCTGGGTGAATAATTCGTTTGTGACTGTAAGAAGATCATATCAGAATACTGGATCAGTGCAGATCAGTTGGAGTAGAGGTTTTCAACCCTGTCCTCAGGACACACCTAGCCTGTCAAGTTTTCAGGATATCTTTATTTGCTGAGTTTTATATACCGTCATTCGGAAAGCCATCATAACGGTTTACAAAGTTCAGATTACAATGTTATCCACAATGAATGTGCACAAATTAGATTTACATGCACTGACTCCATTATATGCAGATCTATCTCATGCATATTCATTGTAGATATCCTGAAAACCTGACTGACTCAGTGTGTCCTGAGTACTGGACTGAGAACCACTGAGGTACAACACTGAGCCATAATCGTTTCACTGAGTCACATTGGCAGTCAGTTGAATCTCTGAGCATCATTCAAAGGCTATCTTCTTTTGATCTTAATATTAAAGATCCAATTCCATTTTGTTTTGTTTTGTTTTGGTTTTTTTAATAAATTCAGTTTCCCACCCAGGCCCCTAAAATCCATGTGACTTTTGAGCTTAGTGCCGAGTAGCATTGAATTACAAAACTGAGAACCCACCAGTACTATAAATCTTCAAGAATGTACTCTGCTTATTTTAAAAAGGTTATATTGAAATGACTAGAACTATTTTCAAATAGCATTACTGTAAAAAAAAAATACATAAATGTAGGCAGTTAGTCATTAAAATCCCTTATTTACACATTTATATTATATTGTTAAAGGAGATTTGTGGTTTCAAATTCTTGAAAGTTTTCTCTATTTAGTCACTAGGATCATCATAAACTAATAGGATTTTCATCCACAGATCCTTCTGCTCCTGAATTACTTAATGCAGTTCCAGATTAGTTAGTCTGGCTTCACTCCCTGTTTTGTTTTGTTTCTCTCACTGTGGAACTACTCCAGCATTAAATGTGGAACAGTTTTGATTTAGATTCACATTTTGATCTTGGAACCTGAACCAAATCTCCATTTGAATATATTAAATCCAGGATTAGTTACTCCTGGAATAAATTAATCCAGGAGTGAAGCCACCTTTCTGTATGGGATTAATTACTGCAGGATTAATCTGGAATCTGCTCTTCAGTTGCCTTCTAGTTTGAACGTAAGCAGCATTGCATCTAGCATCTACTTTAATATGCATCTCTAATCCAGTAGTGAATGTGCATCAGTAACTTGGGGCGCCGCAGTGCTGGTTCGTATCGGAGCCTCATGCAGATATCGCGCTCACACATGTAAAACATAAGGATAGAATAGAAAACTGAACAGTGGCGTCAGGTGAGGTGGTTTGTAAAAACAAGGTGGCATGGTTTTAACAAACTCGAAAAATATCAGTCATAATAAGTATTGACATAAAGAAAACTAATCCAAGGACAAGACTGAAAAAGGTAGTAATAGAAAGAAGATCCAAGAAATAATTTGAGACTTTTAGTGCTGCTGCTGTAGGGAGGCATCGTATTAACCTCACTCACTAAAAGGAATCCTTTCCTATAGTGCAACTGAAATCTCCTTTCTTCTAGACTTGGTTGTAGCTAGAGATGTAAATGGTCCCTTGTCATCCTCCGATTTTCAAGTATTCTTCTGTTAAGTTTGTAGCTGTGGCAGATACGTTATCTGCTGCAACTGAGTGTTTTAGTAAATACCTCTTGAAAAAATGAGAATGGATCAGACATTTTTCCCAGGGCTATGCTTTTGCATTCTCTGCAACTTGCTGACTTCTTGTAGACTTTCTGAATCCAACTGGACCCTGCTGGGAATCAGAGAGAGACTGGAAATGAAAAACACCGATCTTTTGACAGCATCAAAGTGTTATTTTGGGGAGGGGGGGGGTGAGGGGAGTTTCTCTGAAAAGTGGAAAATCTTACTATGCTCCTAAATCTGCCTATGAATGGTACATTATGTTTCCTATTTTTTTGGAAGAACACTATGGGGTAGATTTTCAAAGGCTACGCGTGTAACCTGAGGAAATCTGCCCCTGCGCACGCCGAGCCTATTTTGCATAGGCTCGGCGGCGCGCGCAAGCCCCGGGATGCGCGTATGTCCCGGGGCTTGCTAAAATGGGTGGTCCGGGGGCGTGGCAGAATGCCCCGACACAGCGGCCTGTGTCAGGACCTGGCCAGCCAGCGCACGCAAGTTACGCCTGCCTCTGGCAGGCGTAACTCCATCGAACAAGGTAAGGGGGGGGGGATTTAGGTAGGGTCGGGGGGATCCAAAACAAAAAGTTCCCTCCCTTGGAGGGAACGGGGAAAGTCATCAGGGCTCCCCTTGGGCTTGGCACGCGCAAGGGGGTGCACACGTGTGCACCTCCTTGCGCGTGCCGACCCCCGGATTTTATAACATGCGCGCGGCAGTGTTCGCATGTTATAAAATTGGGTGTACATTTGTGCGCGCCGGGTAGCGTGCACAAATGTGCCCCGCGTACGTAGGAATTAAAATCAGCCCCTGTGTATGTTAGTCTTCCCTTCAGCTCCATAGCAAGTGCTGTTTCCCAATGGAAGGAACTTTGTACCGGAGCTGCAGAAAAATTTTGTCTACTCCTGCTGCGCCCGAAAGTGACCCTGGTGAAGGGGAGGGGAGGAGGTTACGTGTCTACCCTATCAGGTCTTCTCTTTTGACTAGAAGCTCGTTGGGCCAGAGGTTCTTGTAACGCTCTTTGTTTCTGTGGATGGTGTCCTGGCCTTGTTGCCCTCATTGCTATTTCAGTGGCCTCTGTGTCCTGTATGCTGATGATCGTTTGAAGTTATGGTGGGTTCCACATATAGCTGTACTGCTGCTTCACTGAAAATACTACAGTATATCACTATGTTTTTACACCGTTGTGTCCTATAGTGCTATATGCAGAAAAGAATCATAAAAGTGAAGTGGAGGAGTAGCATAGTCTTCAGAACAGCAGGCGGCAAGCCAGGGGTCAAATCCCACTGCTGCTCCTTGTGACCTTAGGAAGGGCACTTTCCTGTCCATTATCTCAGGCACAAACTGGGAGGATAACTTTCATACAACTGCACATGCCAGCATATACTCATGTATGGGGCTGTGTGTAGTTTTAGCATAGTATTTTATAACATGGGTATCACATATGTGCATATTAAATGTGCATATGTTTACCCCACAGCATACGTGCAGATGTAGGCCAACACGCAATGCATTGAAACCATGTATTTGAATGAAAGGAACATGCGGACTTTACCCAGCTATTTTAAAAATATACACGCTTATATTTTATACGTAAAAGTAAACTAGGACTTACTCACATAAGTCTCAATGTACATGCGCAAGTCAGCCAATTTTAAAACATGCACACAGTTCACAAGTTTGCCCAGTCCTCCAGGTCTTCAAGACCTTCCTGGTTCTTCAGCCTGAACTCCCCCCTACTCTACCCAGACCCCCCCCCCACCCAGTTAGCACTACACAAGCACTTTTAATATCACTTATGCCAGATAAATATGCGAGGAAGTTGGAAAATGTACACATGTAAGTGTCTAAAACAGCAACCTAACTGTGTAAGTGTTGGCCCTGGAATGCCCTTACATTGCTCGTTTTAGTACGCATGTTAATGTGCACGAGAAACTGAAAATACACGTTTATAAAATACAGAGTATGCAAGTAAAGGCTACTTACGTGTGTAATGTTTTGAAAATTCATATTTTATATTGTAAGTTACTGTGCTAACCAGTTTTTCTATAGACTAACGCATAGTACAATTTCAACAAATGGAAATCATTTTAAAAAATAGTGCTAACTGGAAAAAGGACATTGTTTCTTTATTTGCTATCTTTTAGAAAGCTTCTTTGTTCATATCGGCTAGAGACATTGATATAACAAAGACTGATAGGCCAGTACAAGCAGATTTCTGTCCTCTGCTACTTGGGACTCTGCTAGGATCAACCACCAATGAAATACAAAGTCACTTGTTTTCATATCGGCCTCAGCAGTGAATTATTATTTTTTTTTTTAGTTCCCTAGTATGTGTCTGCCATCTTACCTCATGCTTACTTTGAAGTTTCACATTTATCAACAAAAAACAATACTTTAATGAGCCCATTATGAAATATCACTGGCACTGTACAGAAAATGAATCACTAAAAGGAACATTGCCATGAGAGGCAAAGCACCTTAAAAGTCCTGAGTGAGACACGCTGGTTTGTTTTGGACTTCGCTACACCACTTAATCACCGTTAGGCTACACACAGTGACCAAACTCATAAACAGAAGTTGAGAATTTGCAAGCAAGACCTCCGTTAACCTCGACCAGGAATATTATTTCTGAAATCCTTCCAGACATAAAAAGTGGAAGTTATTGACTTAGAAAATATTGTCCTTTTTCTTTTCTCTTTAAAAATGGATGTCATCTTATTTTGATTTTTTAAAAGCATTAGGATAATTCCAGCTTTGGATGCATGGACTTCTTGACTTCTAGATATTAAATTGTCACTACAGCTTTGCTTCCAATGCAATGCATGTGGAACCAGGCATACAGAGATAAAGGAAATAAGCCC
This sequence comes from Rhinatrema bivittatum, assembly GCF_901001135.1. Classification (NCBI taxonomy): domain Eukaryota; kingdom Metazoa; phylum Chordata; class Amphibia; order Gymnophiona; family Rhinatrematidae; genus Rhinatrema; species Rhinatrema bivittatum. The sequence goes on along the minus strand of NC_042615.1, from coordinate 520,999,146 downwards.
TGTTTTTATAGTTTAGATATAGACAGTGACGTGGGAAATGGTGTATCCTTTCGTATTGGTGACTCCCATGAGAGATGAAGACAACCTTCTCATGCACATTTTACAGCTGATTTAAGACTAGAGCTGAATACAGCACAATTTAAAACGAAACTTAAGACTTGGTTATTTCAGCAAGCCTTTGGCACAGAAAAGGATGAGAAATAATAGCAACAAGTAATTGGAGCAAGGACTAGCAATCAGGAGTTATTAAATATTGAATTGAATGACTAATGAAAGCATGTATGTTTTATTCCTTTTTTGTAAGAGTGGAGATATTATCACTGGAGACATTGTCTGTTTTTTATTATTATTATTTAACACTTTTATATACCGACATTCATGATAAAGATCATATCATATCGGTTTACAGTGAACAAAGTATTATAACATTAACCTTAACTAGAAGGAGCATAAAAGTTACAATAAAACAGGGGTATGGAACTGGGGAGGTGGAAAAGCAGAGGGGGACAGTTAACTTATTAACTAATTACAACAAAAGAAATAGTGGGTACTTGGTGGGTCTTGCTCTGAACTGAGATGTGTTTGTTGCTAGCCTTGATTAGGGGAAGGCTTGTTTGAACAACCATGTCTTAAGGTTTTTTTTGAAAGTCAATAGACAGGGTTCCTGTCTAAGGTCCGGAGGTATGGCATTCCAGATAGTAGGTCCTGCTGTTGAGAAGGCCTGTTCTCTGGTAGTTGACAGATGGGCGGCTTTGATGGGGGTGTGTGTGTGTAGAGATCCTTTATAGGCCTCCCTGATGGGTCTGGACAAGGAGTGAAGTTTAAGCGGGATTTGCAAGTCGAGGGGGACCTGGTGATGAATGGTTTTATGGATGATAGTGAGGGATTTGTGAAGGATTCTGAAACTTATAGGGAGCCAATGCAGATCTCTGAGGATAGGCGTAATGTGATCTCTCCTATTGGTGTTTGTCAGGATTCTCGCAGCTGCGTTTTGGAGCATCTGAAGGGGTTTAGTGGAGGATGTTGGGAGACCTAGAAGAATAGCGTTGCAGTATATCTTAGAGAACAGAATGGTCTGGAGAACGGATGTGAAGTCGTGGAAGTGCAATAGCGGCTTGAGTCTTTTCAGCACCTGTAGTTTATAGAAGCAATCCTTTGTCGTGTGATTGAATTTCTTTAAACTCAGCTGGCTGTCTATTATAACTTCCAGGTCTCTTGCTTGTGTGATTAAAGTGTTAGTGGGAGGCTGCTGATGGGGGTCGCCATCTTCTGGAGAAATAAGGAGTTCCATCTTGGCAGAGTTAAGTACCAGGTTAAGGCCGGTGAGGAGGAGGAGGTTTATTGCTTGCAGACAGTTGTCCCAACACTTGAGTGATTTTGTAATGGATTCAGTTATAGGGATCAGAATTTGAACATAGTCTGCAAATATGTAGTATTTCAGTTTTAAATTTGTAAGCAATTGGCAGAGGGGAAGGAGGTAGATATTGAAGAGAGTGGGAGATAGGGAGGAGCCCTGAAGAACTCCAAGTGGGGAATTGATATGTGGAGACTCCTTATTATTAACTTTAACTTTATAGCCTCTGTTACTGAGAAAGGAGTCAAACCATCTGAGGGCTGTTCCTGTTATCCCTATGTCCGATAGTCGATTTAGTAGGATTGAGTGGTTTACTGTGTCGAACACTGCGGAGACATCGAGAAGCACTAGTAAGAAGGAATGCCCTTTGTCTAAGCCCATGCTGAGGTGGTCAGTGAGGGAAATGAGAAGGGTTTCCGTGCTTCGCGATTTGCGGAAACTGTATTGTGTAGCGTGGAGAATTTTATGTTCTTCAAGATACTCTGATGGTTGTCTGACCACTTTTTCCATGATCTTGGCGACAAAAGGCAGGTTGGAGATAGGACGGAAATTGTTGGGGTCACCAGGGTCCAGGTTCGGTTTCTTGAGTATGGGTTTGAGCGTAGCCAGTTTTAGAGCGTCCGGGTAGATACCTTGTGAGAGTGAACAGTTAATCTTTTTTAAGATAGTGCCGGCTGTCCATTGCTCCTACCATGTGACAGGGGCTGGCCAATGGCACCGATAGCCCCTGTCACAAGGTAAGGGCAAAGGGTCATTGGCGCCATTTTGTTTACTGGCAGCCGACGGCCCGAGAGCAGGAGATTGCTCCTGGGACCCCTGCGGGTCCACGATACTGAAACCAGAACAGATTCCAGCACCCGATTCACATCTCTATTAGCCACCCTCCAGTCTTCAGGTACAATGGATGATTTTACTAATAGATCATACAGAATTGCTGAATGAAATTGTCCAAATTCCTGAGAAGCAAATCATCTTGTTCTCATAAAGAAGAGGCCCTAGTGAGAGCTCAACCGTCCAACAGAGAAAGTATATACATGATCTTGACACGGTCAGAGAAAAACGAGCCAGCTATAATTCAAATTGCATCTTGCATACGTTAAGGAATCCTCTGCATGCTTTAGGATCACCCCCATACCTTGGAGGCAGTGGTAATTGAATCATGGACTCACCAGTCTGGATAGGCGCCGGTGCAGGGTTCGCCAGAACTGGAACTGAGACTGAAGCTGGACATTGAACTTGTATTAGGTCTAAATGCTGTGAAAGGGTCTGTAATGAGTCTCTTGAGTTGCTGCTGGGCCTGTTGTATGAATGGTGCAGGAGACCCATCAGTTCTGTTTTTTTGCTCCTGAATCTGGGTGGTCAAGACAGAGAAGGCTCATTGCGGGAACTCGTTCACCAAGTTCATGGCCTCGGCAAACTGTCTTGCTGTGACACAGCCTTGTAGGTAGAATCCTGAGACCCATGCCAGCGGTGGGTGAGCAAGTCTTGGCATGGACCAGACTATAATTGAGTCAAAAAAAAAAGTCTATACAAAGACTAGGCTGAGACTGAAGTCAGGCAAGCACATGGCTGATGGTTTGAACCAAGGCTGATGCTGAAGCAGAGATGAAGACTGCAGCAATGGTACAGGTGAAGGCAGAGAAGACAGAACTAGGCAGAAGCTGAAGACAGGAACCAGACTGGAGGGTTTGAGCAAGACAGACTAGAACCAGGAGAAGCAGGAACCAGAAGAACTTCATGCTGAGACAACATATCCACCTCCAGACAGGCTAAGTAGTCTTGAGCATGTGACATCATTATCGGTAAGGGTACCCAATTCTCCCGCCAATGTGCACTGAATCGTTCGCACCAATGCGCGTACACGCTCTACATGTCGCTTTGCCGGGTCCTAGTATCACACACGTCAGAGTGTCCAATGGCAGCTTCCTGCCATACAGTGAGCATACGCTTCTGAGGAGTCTGGGAAGGCAGCTGGATTCTAACAAACAGGCCATTCAACACTTTCTTTGCAATGAACAATGACTGTCATAGCGTTAACCTGCAAATAAATTCTGTGCTGTACAGAGGGTCACCATTAGGTCGTGCTATGAGAAATTAACCTATTAGTAAAGAAATGTATTTTTGGGAGACCCTTGCAGAGCCAGGTTGTTGTGAGCACTGGCTGTTTAATAAATATTTCTGTTAAGAACATAAGAATTTGCCATGCTGGGTCAGACCAAGGGTCCATCAAGCCCAGCATCCTGTTTCCAACAGAGGCCAAAACCAGGCCACAAGAACCTGGCAATTACCCAAACACTAAGAAGAACCCATGCTACTGATATAATTAATAGCAGTGGCTATTCCCTAAGTATAATTGATTAATAGCCATTAATGGACTTCTCCTCCAAGAACTTATCCAAACCTTTTTTGAACCCAGCTACACTAACTGCACTAACCACCTCCTCTGGCAACAAATTCCAGAACTTTATTGTGCGTTGAGTGAAAAAGAATTTTCTCCGATTAGTCTTAAATGTGTTACTTGCTAACTTCATGGAATGCCCCCTAGTCCTTCTATTATTCGAAAGTGTAAATAACCGAGTCACATCTACTCGTTCAAGACCTCTCATGATCTTAAAGACCTCTCTCATATCCCCCCTCAGCTGTCTCTTCTCCAAGCTGAACAGCCCTAACCTCTTCAGCCTTTCCTCATAGGGGAGCTGTTCCATCCCCTTTATCATTTTGGTTACCCTTCTCTGTACCTTCTCCATCGCAACTATATCTTTTTTGAGATGCGGCGACCAGAATTGTACACAGTATTCAAGGTGCGGTCTCACCATGGAGCAATACAGAGGCATTATGACATTTTCCGTTCTATTAACCATTCCCTTCCTAATAATTCCTAACATTCTATTTGCTTTTTTGACTGCTGCAGCACACTGAGCCGACGATTTTAAAGTATTATCCACTATGATGCCTAGATCTTTTTCCTGGGTGGTAGCTCCTAATATGGAACCTAACATCGTGTAACTACAGCAAGGGTTATTTTTCCCTATATGCAACACCTTGCACTTGTCCACATTAAATTTCATCTGCCATTTGGATGCCCAATCTTCCAGTCTTGCAAGGTCCTCCTGTAATGTATCACAGTCTGCTTGTGATTTAACTACTCTGAATAATTTTGTATCATCCGCAAATTTGATAACCTCACTTGTCTTATTCCTTTCCAGATCATTTATATATATATTGAAAAGCACCGGTCCAAGTACAGATCCCTGAGTCACTCCACTGTTTACCCTTTTCCACTAAACTGCCTCCAGTCTTTTCTGTGACTGAATGTCCCATGCCCATGTGGACTGTCTGAACTAGTGAAGATGCCAAACTTCAACCCTCCAGAGAGATTTTGCGTTGATAGGCCAGCAGATTGACCTACCTGGAAACTGTGCTTTGCATTCTTCAGGACTGCCAGAAAACTAAATGCTGACTCACAGGAAGTCCAGCTTTTTAACTTGACTTATGCAATAGGCAGTGAAGCTGAGAATATTTACAATTCATTTACCTTTGCTGCAGAGGAAGAGAGAAATAACTGAGGTTGTAATGAAATATGATGAAAAGTTTATTCCAAAATGCACGCTCATCCATGAATGCATGTATCTCTATCAGGTAATGATGGAAATCTTCATAAAAGCAGGTCTAAAGCAAAACAGAGAAGTGTCCTCCTAGCATCTAGCACTGCTTCAATATTAACACTGATGGCTTATATTAACAGCACTACTGTCAGAGCAACGCTGAATAGTTAGCTGGAAGGACCGAAACCTGTGCCTTCCTGTCTAGGTTTTTCAGTTTTAGGAGACTTAGGAGTGGTGGGAATGGGGATTTGGGCATGAATTTTCACTTCAAGTGGGTGGGTCTGTGAAATGTATGATTGTGGCTTCAGGCGGGAGCGAAGGAGATGTGTGTGTGTGTGTGTGTGTGTGTGTGGGGGGGGGGGGGATCTGGCCCAAATGGTGGGGGTACAAGGGGGAATGCCAAGGGACTGGAGGCTCTCCCCAGCACAACAATTTTACATCACAGGTACAAGGGGGGGGGGGGGCGGGGCTGCTGGAAAGGGGAGCAAGGTATCTCCCACCCGGCATAGCAGTTTAAATAGCATGCATAATTTGCACCTGCAATCTGCAAAATAGCATGCATTACTTACTGAAAGCTAAAGGAATGGCAAATGAACAATCCACCCACCCTCACCCAAAACCAAAAATCCCCATGGAAATGAACCAAAACAAAACATGAACTGACAATTTTTCTGCACACCCCTACTGGTTACCGTTTTTTTTTAAAGATCATATAAATAGTTACTAAAACAACCGGGGAGAACACATATCTCCCATCCTATGTAACCTACACTGGCTCCCAGTGAAGTACAGAATCCTCCACAAATCACTCACTTTAATCCACAAAGTCATCTACAATCACCTGCATCTGGACCTCGAATTCCCCCTCAATCTCCACCTCACCAACAGACCGACTAGAGAAATATATAAAGGAACCCTACAGACCCCACCTACAAAAGCCACACGCCTCATCTCAACTAAAGACCGATCCTTTTCAACAGCAGGCCCAACTATCTGGAACGACATCCCAGCTGACCTCAGAATGGAGCCCTGCCTACCAACATTCAAGAAAAAACTTAAGACCTGGCTTTTCCGCCAAGCCTTCTCAGATACCCATGACACACAATAGTCGACAGAACTTCCTTTAGGAGCAATGGATTTCCATTTTACCCCTAAGCCCAGAATAAGAGCCTCCTGACTGCTCTGTTTATTCTAATAATTTCTCCGCTATCTCTAGCCTTTCCTTCCTTCCAGCAGTCTATGCCTCCAAGTTTAATTTCCCTGTTAAATGTAACTTTGCTTTTTCATGTTCAACCTTTTGTTTTTGGTTACTGTTCTTGGTTCAGTTCCCCTATTCGATGTGAACCGACCTGATATGGTCTCCACCATGAAGGTCGGTATAGAAAAGTGTTAAATAAATAAAAATAAAATCTAAAGAGATATGTACCCAACTCATTTAAACAGTTTCACTTTGAAATGGAAATTAGTCCTTGTTTATCTCTACTGAAATTACCAATTACTCTGGCAAGAAAGCTGGAGTCCTTTTTCACCCTATGCATCCAACTTGTCATGTGCCGTTGTAGATCTTCTCAACGTTTTAACCTTGTGAGGGTACTGAAAGATTTTAACCATACATGTTACCAGTAAAGACAGTTCAATTATTATTGTTGTAGCTACAAAGGAAATATATCTAGTTGCATGATTCAGCAGATCAAAATATGTCATTGAATCAATGTTAGTCGTTTTTAGGGCTGCCCCATAATTGAAACCATATTTCAGCCTCCAGTTGATATTGTTTCATTCACTTCTACCACACTTAGGACATGGAATTGATTAGATGTAGAATTAAATAAACTGGATTTGGTTAATATTTGCTACAATTAATAAGGAAAGCATGCTGCAAGAAGTCTTGTGTGTGGCCTGGTGAATCAGCAATAAGCGAATGAACCAAGTAACCAGGATACAGTCTTCCTTTGAGATGTGTACATGGCCCTCCTATCCACAATTTTTTGTAATATTTGCTACATCCATAACTTTGCTGTATCCCAACATTTTCATTTTCTTGGGATATAATTCAAGCAAATCATATCCTTTTTAGTTTTCTTCAGAAAATCTATCTTATATTGCTGTAAGAAGTGAGTCCAGATGTGGAACATAGATACTTCTGGGGAAGAACCCATTCAGTCTGGGTTTGAATGGTGTACCTGATGCCTAAAGTGACCAAGATCAGACACTTCAAGATCAAAATTTTTAGCCAGAGATTGAACTTTGTCATTTGAAATCAGCATTTTCTCTCTGTCCAGTGATTATTTTTTTACATATACAATATCAGTGTAAATTTACATTTACCTGCCTGGAACTATTAGCAATTAGTTAAAAAAAAATTGCCGAGTACTCTGCAGTGACATTGGAGGCAGACAAGAAAAGTAGACGTCACTGAGCGGTGTAATTGGTAGGCATATTGAATTGTTGAATTATTAGCTTTTATCAAAAGATCTTTTAACAAATTCATTCATAGAAAATTCTTATACTTTTATAATTTGCAGGCCAGTGCATTTCACACAATAGTAGAATAGAGGTTTCCTGCGCAAACCACTTTCATGAAAGAATAACTTTATATCTTTGACACTCCCAACTGTCTGTCTAGTATCACATATATTGTTTAAGTCATTCATAGTTAGATTAAATTTGTGAGCAGCAAAAGAGAAAAATAAGGCACATGAATATTTGTCTATTACAAGTTTTTGCATTCCACTTTTCCCAGCCACGTTAGCATATCCACTGTAGTCTTGCCCAGAACATGTTTGTGGGAACGAGGCCTGGAGACAAACTATTCTGATTCCAGCCTTTCTTAAAACAGTATGGGGTAGATTTTAAAAGAAGCATGCGCAGCCTAAATGTGCGCACGCTACCTGGCGCGCGCACATATACGCCCGATTTTATAACATGTGCGTGCAGGTGCGCGCATGTTAAAATCCAAGGTCGGCGCTGCAAGGGGGTGCACAATTGTGCCACTTGCGCACGCCGAGCCACGCTGCCTTCCTCCATTTCCTCCCAGGCCGCTCTGAAATCAGAGCGGCCTGGAAGGTAACGTCCCTTCCCCCTAACCTGACCTTCCTACCCCTTCCCCTAACCTTCCCCCCCCCCTAGCCCTACTCTAACCCCCCCAAATGTTTATCTTACTTTTGCGCCTGCCGGCATGCGATCCTCCAACAGAGCAGCTATGGCCACTCTGTCGGAGGCCTCTGGCCCCGCCCCTTTTTGCAAGCCCCGGGACTTACACGCGACCCGGGGCTTTACGCGCTTCGCCGGACCTTTTGAAAATAGGCCCGACGCGCGAAACCCTTTTAAAATCCGGCCCTATATCTTTATTACAGCTTCACAGATGCATCACAATAGACTGTCTTCCCTTCAGAACAGTGTACTCTCTTTACTTACAGTTCAGTACTGCTTCCCTTAGTACTCACAATTCAACTTCATCTTAGCTCAGTGTTTGGACTGTGTTACGTTACAGGAGCTGTCTTCTGTCTGGAAACCTGGGCCTGGTCTGGTTATCCCCACCTGGATCCTCAGCTCTTATTCCCCAGTCTTTGGTTATGCCCTCTGAGCTCCATCTGCCCCACAGGATCCTGTCCACAGAGCATACTCTCCTTAGTGGATTTAAGGTGGACCAAGCATCTAGGGAACACGAGGGGCATTATCTAACATACCCCTCCCCTCAACTTGGACCAGTCAGGCCAAGCATCCCTACTCCCTCTCGAATCCCATCCAGGAGAGTCCACGACCTCCTATTCCCTTCCCTCTGGCTTCCCACCAGCTACACTTGGGAATGGGGACCTAGTCACATGCTCACCCCCATCTTTTAGGGTTACCCTCGACAGTGTCATGACCACTATCACGTGTGCCATTCAGGCAATGCACATCCCCAGTTCTTTAACTGAATCCTTTACTGGCTCAAGGTTCGAATTTCACCTGATGAAGCTTTATGGACCGACTGGGGAACCATAAGTGCTGGTTCCTCTATAACCAGCTGTACCCACTACTTGGCATCTGGTATCTCTGTAGAGCCCCTCCTTAGTTCCTCTGTAGCCTCACTTGCTGGGGTCTCTGCAGCACCACCCTCTGGGCTCTCCATGGCATCTCTTGCTTGCTTTTCAAATGCCCTCTCTTTCTGGGCTTCTCATGGGAGTTGTCTCTGGATTCCTGGTACTGTTGGGTAACCTACAGGATCTTCTTCAGGACTTCCTGTAGCACTGATTTCCAACTTCTCAATACTGCCTCCTCCTGGGCAGTCTGCGTTGCCCTCTCCAGGGCTCTCTGTGACCCCCTTTCTCAGGATTCTTCACCGCCCCCTTCTCGGGGCTTCTCACAAGAGCAGTCTCTGGACTTCCAGTAGTGTTTGGGCACCCTACAAGGTCTTCCTCAAGACTACCTGTAGCATCATCCTCTGGCCAATCGATGTTGTAGCCCACTGGCCACTCTGTAGTGTCCCCTCCTGGGCACTCTGTGTCACCACTTCTTGACAAGGCAACAAGGCTCCACTCCAAACAGAAGTTAACCATGGCCCAGTGTGCTTCCTGGTTCCTGTTTTGCTCAGCCTAGGTCTGCTGACTCCTTGTAAGGCTCTCTTGTAACTTCCTAACTCTCTCCTGGAGATTCTGGATAAGTGCTTGCCAGCTTCCTTCAGTAATGCTCTCAGACTGCTGCATTCTGGTTCTGCAGTACCCTGGTTGCCCCACTCCAGGTTTTCTCATGGCTGCACACCTTCTCTGGAGAGTGGTTTGCTTGCTGGAAGAGGGCCACACCCTGTTTCCATTCACCACACTCATAGCTCATTCTGGCAGCTTTTCCAGGGCCACACCCTGTTCAGCACAGCCCTGCTGCACCAGTGTTCCTTCCTCTTTTCTTTTTTAAGGCAAAAAAAGTAAAAAAAAACCCCAAAACAAACAACCCCCCCCCTCCCCAATAACTAATCTACCTCCAGCCGGGCTTCTCCTGTTAGCTGGTACAAACCTTCCTCTTCCTGGCAGTCCCTGCAACCAGGCCCACTCACAGTTTCCTCTCTACCTGAAACTTTTAAATATTTTTTTTTTCCTTCGGTGCAGCTGCTGAGCCACGCCCTTTCACAAGCTACCATGCTTTATGCACCCCTGCGCTCTGTACTTTGTTTTAGAGCCACAGGCCCCCTGTGTTCAGTACTATGATTAGAATCGCAGGTCCTCTTCACAACTCTTTCTGTACTCCAAACAGACATTTTCTTGTAGGCTGGGTTTTTATTTTTCCTGTGCAAAGCTTTAGAAAATAATCTCATGCATGACATCATATGTGGGAATGAGACAAACTAGTCTGATTCCAGCCTTTCTTAAAACAGTATATCTTTACTACAGCCTCATACATGCACCACAGTAGACTGTCTTCCCTTCAGAACAGTAGACTGTCTCCCTTCAGGAGACTGAACTACTTAAAGTTCAGTACTGCTTCCGTCAGTACTCATAATTCAGCTTAGTTTCAGCTCAGTGTTTGGACAGTGTTAAGATACAGGAGACGCCTTCCTCCTGGAAACCTAAGCTAGTCTGGTTATCCCCACCTGGATCCCACCTCTTATTCCCCAGTCTCTGGGTTATGCCCTCTGAGCTCCACCTGCCCCGCAGGATCCCTCCCACAGAGCCATACTCTCCTTAGTGGATTTAAGGTGGACAAGGCATCTAGCCTGGTCCTGCACAGGTAAGTAGGGGAATACTAGGGGCACTATCTCACAATGTTAAAAGCCATCATTTTCTAAAGCTGATATAATCACATTAGAAATCGAGGGAGCTGTCAGTTCTTTTAAAGGAATAAAACCTATAAAATTCTCTTTCACCCAGAAAGTGTTATTTACTCTATCTGAAAAAACATAGCAGATACCAATAGATAATGGTCCATTCTGGAAATATTGATTATGTCATCAGGCAATATTGAAAAAGAAACACTATTGTTTACATCTTTCATGATATCTTCTCTCAGAACTCCTCTACAAATATCATGGAGAGGGTCCACAATACTTAAGTAAGGTACTAATACCTACTGATATGAGCCCTCGTTCCCTGCTTGCTGCTGGGAAAGCCGTACTATCTGTCCCCTCATTCCATGAAATCAGACCCCCAGGAGGCTTGGAATTATGCCTTTTCGGTGCAGAACTCCCTCCCTCATGACCTCCATGAGGAAATCAATTGCCCGACGTTCAGAAAGAAAGTCAAAAGCCTCCTGAGTTCCCAGGCTTTCAAATGGGACACCTAAAAGTTGATCTATCCTAACTGTATTCTTTATGGATTTGTTACAAAGCATTTACATGTTTTAAATGGTTTCTATTTTAGTTAAGACATTTATCTTGCTGCTGTTAGTTTATGACATGGATTATGATTTGTGTGTGTTACTTTGTGATCTGCTGAGAACTGTTTTTTGGGTATGCAGAATATAAGTATTTTAAATAAGTAAAAATAAATATCGATGGTCTCATTCTGTGTGGGAAGGAGGTATATTGTGCATTCTTAGCAGCTCTTAAAATGCTGCTTTAGGGGCCAATTTTTCCAGTGATTAATGTAGGTTTTACCCTCACCTATGAGCTGTCTGAAAACAGACTACTTTCAATGCAGCTAAAAGTCCAATATGGGGCAGATTTTAAATACTTGCGCGAGCGCATACTTTTGCTCGCGCAGCAGGCGCGAACAAAAGTACGCTGGATTTTACAAGATACGTGCGTAGCCGCGTGTATTTTATAAAATCCGGGGTCGGCGCACACAAGGGGGTGCACATTTGTGCAACCTGCGCGCGCCGAGCCCAGCGCGCACTGCCTGTTCCCTCCGAGGCTGCTCCGATTTCGGAGCAGCCTCGGAGGGAACTTTCCTTCACCCTCCCCCCACCTTCCCCTCCCTTCCCCTACCTAACCCACCCCCCGGCCCTATCTAAACCCCCCCTTACCTTTGCGCGCGTTGGCCGGCTGCCCCGCTCCGTGGTCCGGTCCTGGGGGCTGTTCCGGAGGCCGCGGCCATGCCCCGGAACGCCCCTGGGCTGAAACCACGCCCATGTTGCCGCCCCCGAAACGCCACACCCCGCCCTCTAAACGCCGCGTCATCTCGCCACGCCTCCGACAGGAAGCCCCGGGGCTTACGTGCGTCCCGGGACTTACGTGCGCGCCGGCGGCCTATGCAAAATAGGTGCGCCGGCGCGCAGGCCTTTTAAAATCCGCCCCTATATGGGCTTTTAGCTGCCTTGAGAGGAAGCACTTGCAAGGGTGTGTTTAGGTTGGGGAAAGAAAAGTACACATGAGGATGGCATTTCCAAATCTTTGTCCCCATTTCCAGCAAAAGTCTACTCTCAAAAAAAGAAGGTGCAGGTGATCCCTATGCACTTTAAGGTGAATTTTAAAAGCCCGCTGTGTGCATTAATTAGGGGATGTGCAAATCTGTCAGGCTCGCATACGCCAAGCAGATTATAAAAGTCGCCCGGTTATGCACGTAAATGCCACTGCCCGCACATCTTGGAACTTATCAGAAAGGGACATGGGCTTGGTCTGGGTGGGGAATGGGCGGTACATGGGGCATTTCAGGACTTTCACCAGAAATCTGCACGTAAACACTTGCGCGATCTGGCACACGCCGAGGTTCCCTGCCGCGTAACTTTAAGTCCAAAAAAAGAGCCATTTCGGAGGGGGTTAAAGGGTCTGGGGTAAATCGGGTGGGGGGGGAGGGTGTCCATGCTATCAAACCAAGAGGGGTTGGAAGTCCTCTCTGTGAACTGGGAACGAACTGGTAAGACTGGGAAATGTGATAGAAATGAAATTTGTGCGTACAGGCATCTGCTCACTTAAAATTGAGCACATGTGCGTGTGGCCGGGCTATTTTATAACATGTGCACACATATGCGCGTGTGTTATAAAATAGCTGCATCCTGGGCACAGGCTGAAGAATGTGCGCACTTGTGCACCTGCGCTGGTTCTAAAGTTACTGTTTTTGTATCATCAATCCTTTTCAAAGGGAAAGGCAGGCATCTCTTCCCTTTTGAAAATTATTATAAAAGCGGACTTTGTTCACACTGGGCTAATCTAAAAATTGAACCCTACCTTCCCCTGTTAGGGTTGAATTTTCAAAGCCTTTTATGCCTATGAATGGCTGTACTAAAATAGCTCAGCGCTCAGTTCACATCAAAGCACACAGGTAATTTGCTGTCACATATATTTTACACCAACTGGCAAGCAGCATTCTTGGGGGGGGGGGGGGTGGAACAGAGTTTGGACTTGTGGGCATACTTCTTGATTTTGAAAAGGATGCCCATAAGTTAACTGCACAAGTTACATCCTTGATAAAGGAAGAGTAACTTTTGTATGGGTGGATTGATGCACGGACTCTGGCACTTACACGTGACTGTTCAAAGCACATTTGTGCACATAAGTTTGCTTAAAAGGTTTGGGGTAAAATCTGCATTTTAAAAAGGTACACACAGACCCTACTACACACAGTACACAGTTAGAAAATAATACATAGGGTGCGCAATCACTTGATTCCACTTGAAAATGGAAGAGATCATTAAAACAATCTTTTATCATCTGGCTGTCCTGCAAGAGGCAAATCATGTATTGCAGCAAACTCAGTAGTGGAAATGAATTAAAAAAATAATTTCTTTCTGTTTAACACCTTGATGATCAACAACTTGTTTGTCATTTACATCTTTAAAGGATTTTTTAAATTAAAGTGTTATTTTGAAGCAGTGTGTTGTCTCACTCATTCAATAGGTGGCTATACTTAGCCAGGGAAGGATGTTGGTGTTCTGGGGGTGGGGGGAGAACACCACACACGCACACACACTCACTCACTCACTCACTCACTCACTCTCTCCTATAAGGTACTGCAAGTCTGGCCTTTTGCACAACCTCGCCCAAAACATCAAGATAATTCGAAGTTGGTGATGTTTTCCTTCCACTCCCAGCAGTCCAAAATTCAATCATCCCCCTCCTCAGATCAGCTCTTGTAGGCTACAGAATCAACAGCGGGACCCCACAGCCAGACAGATTTTCAGGATACCCACACTGAATATGCATGAGAAAGTTGCATATGCTGTCTTCATGATATGCAAATTTATCTCATGTATATTCATTGTAGGTATCCTGAAAACCCGACTGGCTAGGGTGTCCCCCGGACAGGTGTCGGAAGCCCTAACCTAGGGCTAGTGTTCTCCCCTCCCACGCCACCAAGTCCCCCCCTCAGGCCTTCCACGGCCTCACCACCCAAACATTTATATCTTACTCTTAGCAGGTTGTCACGTACTAGTTAGTGGCAGGCGAGGCAGTATATTCCTCTCATCCGTGCCACACCAAATTCAGAATGGCATCAGGTACATCCTAAGTGGCAATCTTTTTAGTAAGCTGCTCGGCAGTCAACCTGTTAAAATTATTTTATGATAACTTTCAGTCACAACCAAGATTATGACTGAAAATTATCCTAAAATATCTGGCTATTTTAACTGCTCAGCAGCCTTTGGAAAATTGCCTCCTTTGCAACTAGTTACTTTACAACACAAAATTGTCCTCTGTTTTGACTATGGCCTCATCTTTATTGCAATAAGGTGTTATGGTACTCTTAGGTCAGTGTGATCACTATAATAAAGGCTAAGCTCGCTGTTTTCTCTTGCTTCAGTTTATTTCTACTTATGTCTTCTTTTTATATGGGATCTTATCTTCTGAGAAATGAAATGTTTTTGACCTTATGACTTATTACTCTGAAAAATTCACAAGCAAGCTCAGCAGCACACTATCATCCATTTTTTTTAATGACTGCATACAAGACTGTTATATAAATTCACAAATCCCTTGTGACCTTAATATTGCACAACCAGAGATTTTCAGATATGCATTTTAATATATATTTGAAAGCTTTACATTAATCCACTAGAGAACTTTACAAGAGACCAAAATGATGTGTTTATCCCCATAGTTACTACCACTTAGGGGATAATAACATTGGCTTCGTGTACTTTATGTTCAAGGCATAGTTTTGTGAAAGGAAAAAAAAATTAATTATAAAAACTATGCTGATTTTGAATTTTTGTCTCCTAGATATTTCAAACATATATAACCCTGGATTATTTTATGAGTTTTCCATGCCATATATAACCAAGAAAGACGACAAAACTGTAAATTCTATATGGATTCAACTGTTGCTGTATCCAAATTGTCACAGGGATACAGAAAACCATAGTTCCAGATCATACTCTTTTCAACAGTTTTGAAAACAATTAAAAACAAAACAGGTTTGTTTCAACAGTTTCATGATCCTAGTTCTGTATTCCTCTGTTTTATGTAATTGCACTATTTGAGGCACTGTTATTGTTATTATGTAAACCGTTTTGATTTGTAACCTGTTACAAGAAATTCGGTATATAAAACTGTTAAATAAATAAATAAATAAATAAATACATAAATAAATAAATCATAGACATTGGTGCGATTTTAGTTTTAAATATTGGAAGACTTTTCAAAAGAGACAAAGAATAAGTTGTTGATTCAAAATGTGGAGCCATGACCACCAGTGAGGGTGACTTACAATGGTGCTATTAGATAGTTTTATAACCGAGGCGGTCTCTGAACATGAAGAGGTCAGTTCTGAAAGGGATCTAGGCAACCAACCATAGAGTCAGATGTCTAGATCCCATTGTTACAAAATTGCCTTGAGCACAGCCATTCAGTCTCATCTACTATTCATCTAAGGGTAGACTTTCAAAAAATACGCGCACGCTACCTGGCACGCGCAATTTTATAACATGCACGCACGGCGACGAGATCAGGCCTCCCCCAGTTCCCTCCCAGTCCGCTCCAATTAAGGAGCGGACTGGGAGAGAACTTTCCTACCCCCCTACCTACCCTCCCTCCTCCTTCCCCGACCCCTTTAAAGTCCCTACCTTTGCTTCTCTTCTTTATTTTGGAACTTAAGCCAGATCCTGAGCTGGTATAAGTTGCGCCGGCGCGCGATCCCCCGGCACAGCAGCAAATAGCCACTGTACTGGCGGTCTCCAGCTCTGCCCCGCCCCCGGCCCGCTCCTCCTCGCGACTGCCCCTTGATAGAGACCTGGCTCTTGTGCGCGTCAGGTGGGGTTACGCACGCGGCCGGGCTTCTTCTAAAATGCGTGCGCGTGCAAGGCCCGGCCGCGCGCCTAACCCCCGTTTTCCCCACGCGCAGGGGATTTAAAATTTAGCTGTTAGCTGCTGGAAAAAAAATGACTAGGGATGTGCTTTCGTTTGAAACAAAATTGGAAATTTAGCTTTGAAAATGAAACGAAAAGTGAATGAAATTTTTGTTTTCTTTTCTTTTTCTTCACCCCCACCCCCGCCCACCAAAAAAGAAGACAGTAGTAATCAGCCTCAGGACCCCCTTTGCCTGCTGGACCTTTATTCCACTCCCCACCCCCCTTACCCCTTCCTCACAATCATAAGCATCTTCATGGGGCAGGAGTGATCAGGCCTGGTGCAAGAGTAATAGTGCCCTAAGTGAACCTCCAATCTTGTGCCTCCTTCCCCTTATAAACTTGCCTGTCAGCAGCAGCTCAGGACAGCATCCCCATCTCATGCCCCCACTTGGCATCCACCTCTTATTCAATTCTTACTGTCTGCTGAGTCCTGCACCCCATTCCATTGCCCCCCGTTCATAGTGCCCAGCACCCTCTCTCTATCCCCTTTCCTGCATCTCTGCTCTCTTATTCCCCCCACCCCACCCCCAGCATCCTCTTTTCTCCCCTTCACTGCCTGTTTAGCACCTCAGCATCACATTTCCCCCCTCTTTGTACTGCCCAGCATCCTCTCTTCACAATTCCCTCACCCTCTCAGCATCCATTCTCTTCTTCTGGAGATGTTCCTTAAACATGGCTAGGCAGCACCTGCCTTTTTCCCCCAAAATATTGGCACCCTAGGCAATTGCCTGTTAGAACAACTGGACCTAGGAGTGATCGGGGGGGGGGGGGGGGGGGGTGTGAGGAAAAAGCATGGCAGGATATTATTTTAATTTTTAGTCTTGATTTTTGCAGCAGATGAGGGCTGCTACTGCCTTTCTTCTTTAAAACATGAAACAAAATTTAAAAAAGAAAAAAGAATGAAACAATGAAAAAAAAAATCCTCCCAACTCTTGAATCTTGCTAAAAATGAGTGATCCAGGGTGAAGGGAGGGAAAGTAGGTGCCTAAATCTACATGCATATATTGCAGCACACAGATGGCCCAGTAGAAATAGCAGGAGCAAAGAACACGGGTGCGTTATTGTCACCTGCGTAATCTTATAGCTAATTTTCAAAGACAAACTATCCAGAGAGTTTCTCTTTTAAAAATTAGCTACAAAGTGCAAAAGTACCCTCAGACTTTCCATCTTGGTGTGCACTTTTGAAAATTACCCCAAAGATACCACATCAAAAATGTTGTGTGCCTATGTAGATGTACATACATCCCCCTTCTCTCCATTCTGCTCCTTTAAATGGGTGTTGCCCAGCGTGGCGGCACAAGGGTCGTGCCCCTTTGCGTACCCTTTCGTGTATGCTGCACAGAGCATTGGCTGCTGGAAGGGACCGATTTACTCTGTACGGTGCACTTTTAATTCAGAGGGGGTTGGTGACTGTGCTTACCCTGCTGGAAGCCCTCTTTCATGCTTTTGTGATTAATTGGCACTCGCCATCTAGAATTTTATTTGATATTGTGATATTCTTGTTGATTCCCACTCATAACTTTTATGAAAGGAGGTGAGCCCCAGGTATCTCTCTCCCTTTTCTGAACTTTTTTCTAGCAGTTTATTTCCCCCCTCCCACAATGCTTCCAGAGCTGCAGTGACCCGGTTTATTGAGGACACTATTTTTAGGACAGCCCTGTTAAAACCCCCCCCCCCCCCCCCACCCCCCCAAATGCTGGCCCAATGGAATTTAGCACTACTCATCCGCAACCTTTACGTGAGGATGGGAGCACTGGGTTGTTCTCTGCTCTCTCTGAACATGAGTTTAGCAGTTTTTCTTCACCATTGGGGCTTTTCTTGGTCTGTTAGCTTGTCTGCGGCCCACCCTCTCTGATGATGTCTTCCAGACCAGCCTTATTAAAAAAATGCAGGCCATAGGGGAGTTTAGCACTACTCACCTGCAGCTTTCGCGAGAGGCGGGCAGCTCTGGGCAGTTCCCCCTCCCTTTTGAACTTGGCTACAGCAGCTTTCCCCCTCCCCCAACACTGAGGCTTTCCCTGGAGAAGGCGTCCCCCCCGCGGGGATGCCGCGAAACAGGGCGCAGACCCTCGGAGACGGGCCGGGACCAAAGAGGTAAGGGCCTAGTTGCGGCTGCCGCGTCTGGGACCGCAACAGTTTTGTTACTATTCTGTATCCACCTAGAACAACTTTTGTTGCATTTGGCGGAATAGAAATTTTTAAATAAATATACTGTGTGTGTGTGTGTGTCTATACAGGCACACACACACACACACCCCTGAAATTTTTGCATCTAAAGTTCCTCTTTGGAAAGGGTTGTATTTTAATATATGAATTATTCACCCCTAAAATGTGTACATTTAGAAAACAGATTTCTCTTTTTCATATTGTCCTGGACATGCCAATACCAGGCTTGCTAGTGAGGCAGTAGTATCTGGTGTCCCTCCTTACAACTCTGCTTGTAACAGACCCTCCTTTTTTTGAGCATGTGCTTTCCTTACTGTTTCAATTACTGAAATTAAAAAATATCTCTCTGAGTCTGACATGTTCGGACTTGTCAGATACTGATGCAGTGTGTAAAAGCCAGAGATTCAATATAACTTTTCTCTAATAATAATCAGAATAGTTTGTATTACTATTACTCCTGGATGAATTCTGCACACAAAATTTTAAAATTCTGCACTAAAAAATTAAACATTCAGCATGCTATATAATTATCAAAATACAATATAATTGCTGACTTTCCGTAATAATTAATTCAAACTTCAAAACTGAAAGAGTCTTACTCACAGATATAAAATTAAGATTTTTGGTGCAGAATTCTCCCAAGAGGACAACAATAGGGCACTAGATCTGGGGCTTCTGGTTTTTGGAGATTTTACTTTAGCAGTCCACGGACTCCAAGGGGAGCTCCGAGCTGCAGGCAAGGCTGACTTCTTGCAGCTGCCAGTACTAGTGGGAATATAGCAATGTCTGTGGTTGTAGTTACAGATGGCCACAGTTGAAAGAAGTAATGCTTCCTGAAGCTCCACTTTGACTCTGCCAATAGCACAATGAAAAATCCCTGAAATCCAGAAGATGTAAGCATAAAGCAGTAGACCTTTCTCCTCCTACACACTTTCCTTTCCCCAGTTCATCCCTTCCAACACTTTCTCCTCGTCTCCCAGTTCATCCCCCTTCAATACCCTCTCCCCCAGCTCATCTCCTCCAACATCTTTCCCCCCTTGTGACGAATTGTACTGACAACTCCCTTATTCTACCTTAAGGAGCCCAGTTCAAGTCCTCCTTAAGACAGAAAGCTCTGGGTGACATAAGAACCCAGGCCTAAAAAGGCTTGGGGGAGGCCCCATGGAGCTGGAAGGACCTCACAATACACCCAGACGGTGGATATTTACCTGTTAGTTATGCCTGACTGTCGTCAGGTCCACCTTCCCACAGGTTGAAAGTCAGTTGCACAATTCCTCCCAACACAGCCAAAGCTTCTATAACCAGTTCCGCTCTGCAGGATTCCTCTGTGCAGCATGGCAACCTCAAAACCTAGCCATTGCCTCAGTGGATACTTTAACCCTGCAGGGAGATTAAACAACCGGGAGTAACTACTTCCTTCTACTGTCCCCTTCTAGTTCATGGCAGGCTTTCTGAAAAGAGGTCCGGCCTTCTCTGCACAGGCCAAACTACAGTCCAGGAAGAGAACCGCCGAGTGATCAATCTCTGTTTCAGGTACTGCCTCTGGCTTCTGCTTCTGGGTTTAAACCTCTCTGTTTTAGTCACTGTCTCTGGCTTAGACCAGAAGAAACTTTTCAGGCCCTGATTCCAGTACTTGTGGGTTTGGTTCGAGGGAAACCAAACCCTTACTGCCATCACCCACCGTAGTTTGCAGAGGGAGATTCATGCACTTGCCTTGCCCAACTAAAACTACAAACACCCCATGGCAGTTTCTTCTTCTCTGACTCTAACCTGTTTATTGTTAGCAATCCAGGGGGCCGATGCAATAATCTTTGTGGAAAGTGGGCGCTGACTTTTCAGCTCCCACTTTCTTAGCGCACACATAGCGCCTGCAAGGGGTGGCGCCATGCAATATGTAAATTAGGGGATCGCGACCCGCCGCGGCTGCCGGTTTATCGGCGGCCATTTTCATTACTGGCAGACGCCTGGTTATGAAAACCGATGCCAAGTTTACCGGCGTCGGTCTTCATAATTCGGCAGTGTGCCGAGTTATTTTATTTTATTTTTTTTACTTTAAAAAAGAAGTACAGAGAAGCAGTTTTTTTTCTGCTTTCCTGTACTTTTTTTCAATGCGCTCAGCTATTAACGCCTGCTCCAGGCAGGCGTTAATATCTGAGTGATAAATGTACGTCTGAGACGCACATTTATCTTTTTGAATTCGGAGTGAATGAGTAATAGCCTCATTCACGTGCATTTTCATGTGATGAGCGCTAACCCATTCACTCCGCACGGGACACGCGTTAAATAGGCGCTAATCCCCTTATTGCATTAGGGGGTGAATTAGCGCCTATTTAACCCGCATCCAACAGCGGGTTAAACAGTGCGCTCGGCTGAGCACACTGTATTGCATCGGTCCCCAGATCCTCTTGCAGGGGCTTCCCCCATTCATCTCCCACCTCCATCAGCACTGGTCCCGGCTCTGGATTCTCCAGCTCCTCCATGTCTCCCTCTGCCTTTAGTGGTCCTTCTTCCTGTTCCTGTCCAGCCCCCTCTGCAGGCCACCTCCCTTTCTCCTCCCAGGACACCTGGGTGTCCCCTCCCCCCTGGCTGAGGTGTGAAGGCTGTGCAGCTTCTCCTTCTTTGTTCTCCCACCCTCCCCCTCCCCAGTGCCTCTCAGGGAAAGAGCTTTTCCCCTAACCTGGGGGGTTCTTGGATTTTTAAGGTTTCATCCAGATTTCCTCTCTTGCACGGATTCCCCCACTTGCCTCCTCGTTCAACGATCACACTGACACAAGGTGAGCTACTATCTTCATTCATGTATCTTTGAAGCACCATAACTAAGTTGGCCCAGTCTTATCATATTCTTGAACTATTCCTGTGGCTGCAGCAGGCCCAAATACGCTGCTCCCCCTCCTCCACAAGCTCGTCCCCTCCCCTAGCTCATTCCCTCCTGCCCCAGCTTGTCCCCTACAACACTCGCCCCCTCCTTACATCCCTTCCCCGGCAGCTTGTCTTTCCACCAACAGATCCCTTCTTCCTTCACTCTCTCCCTGCTCTCCAACTCATCCCAATCTCTCTCACATCAACACCATCCCTAAGTTTCTCTCACCTCTCTCAGCTGTCGGCCTCTATCAGCAACACCGGCACAACGGTCTTCCTGCACTGCGCAAATATGGGGAAAGTGCAGTGCCCAAACTCACGTGCTGAGCTCAGAGTCTCGTGAGAACAGTCTATAGGAGTTGGGGAACTGCACTTCTTATAAACCGTGGGAGCCCCGCAGTGCAGGAAGTAGATGGTATTGGCTCCTGCTCTTTACACAGACAAATTGCACCGGATCTTTCTTCTCTCACCCTTTCAGGGAGCTGTCTCTTCAGTAAATCTGCACCAGAAAAGGTAAATTCTGTGCTGTAGGGGAAATCTGTGCAAATTGGGGTAGATTTTCAAAAATATGCGTGGGCGTATAATTGTGCACACTGTGCCCGCCAACGCCCGCGGGCTTCCCCTGTTCCCTACCCCCTAGCCTGACTTTCCCCACCCCTTCCCCTAGCCTTTCCGCCCCAACCCTAAACTATCCCCACCCCAAATTGTTGTTTCACCTCTTGCGCCTGCCTGCGCCAGCAGCCTCCCGGCACGTGATCCTCCAACACAGTGGCAAATGGCCGCTGTGCCGGAGGCCTCTGTCCCTGGATTGCCCCGCCCCCGGACCGCCCCTTTTGTAAAGCCCCAGGACTTAGACGTGTCCCGGGGCTTTATGTGCATCGCCAGGCCTTTATAAAATAGGCCCGGCGGCGCACATAATTCCTCTGGATTTACGCGCATAGGGCCGGATTTATAAAGGATACGCGCGCCGGGCCTATTTTCAAAAGGCCCGGCAACGCACGTAAAGCCCCGGGACAAGTGTAAGTCCCGGGGCTTTGCTAAAGGGGCTGTCCGGGGGCAGGGGCGGGGCCAGAGGCCATTGCTGCTGTGTCGAGGGATTGCGTGCCGGCAGTCGGCCGGCGCAAAAGGTAAAATAAAGATCAGGAGGGGGGTTAGAGTAGGGCCGGGGGGGGGGGGGGAAGGTAAGGGGAAGGGGTGAGAAGGTCAGGCTAGGGGGGAGGGAACGGGGGAAGGCAGCGTGGCTCGGCGCGCGCAAGGTGCATAATTGTGCACCCCCTTGCATGCGCCGACCCAGGATTTTATAATATGCGGGTGTTGCCGCGTGCGGTGTGCACAATTGTAGGCCGCGTGTGCTTCTTTTAAAATCTACCCCATAGGGCTTTGAAAATCAGCCTCATTCTGCACTGTGCCGAATTCCTCCAGGAGTAAGTTACTAAAAACAGAATATAAGAATTTTAAAATAAATAAACTACCATTCCTAGTTTATTTTGATTTAAGACCAGATGAATGCAACCCTGGCCAATATAAAAGAATTGTACATGATCATTTATATAAGATAAAATATTTAGTTTTGTCTATCATAGTATGGTTCTCCATCAGGTGTTATGAGGCTGGTCACATCTATCCATGCCTCCCATGAAGAAATGGCAAACTCATAAAGGTTCTGGGTGGTCTTCTGAAGGACGAGTTCAGTAGATCTGTGGAGATAGGTTTCTTGGTGGGTGGCCCTCTTTTTAAAAGTGAAAATAGGAAGGAGATTGGAAATTACAGGCCAATTAGTCTGACTTCGATGGTGAGAAAATTAGTGGAGATCTTTCTGCAGGAAAGGATATCAGAGCATCTTCAATCCGGTGGGGTGCAGGTTCTGAGGCTGCATGGGTTTACTATAGGGAGAATGTATCAGTCAAATCTGATCAGTTTCTTTGATTGAGTAACCAGAGAATTAGATTGGGGCAAGCACTGAATGTGGTGTGCAGCTGAGTCATAGGGGTGTGCACACAAAACATAGTTTGTTTCTTTTTTTGTTTCCTTTTTATTTTAATTTGTGTCATTTTTAATTTTATCTTCAATGAATGTACCACCAAAGTCCCATTTAGAAGTGCAATTCAACAAATGTTAAAAAAAAAACCCTCCTAATGCTTTAACAATACCAGTTAAACATTTTCACAACATTACCACTATTTTTTTATGGATCTTCAAAAAAACAGCATGATATACAAGTATATTTCACTTGTTTAATACCACTATCTGAAATATACCGCTATTATTACCTCACATCTTCAGTTCCCTTTTGTTAAAAATGAACATCATGTGTTTTCAAATTTACTGTTTTTGTGCTTTTCTTGTGCTTTCATGAAACTCCAAATATATGATTACTTATCTGATAAACAGTCGCCAAGATAATGAAGTCATCCATTTCCCACTACTCACCAAGACGGTGTTATCATTCACTTTGTAAAGTCCCAGTCTTCTTCATGAAAGCACAAAAAAAGAATGAAAACCAGTAAATTTGAATACACATTTCTATACCATGCTGTTTTTTTTGAAGGTCCATAAAAAAAAAAATTAATGGTAATGTTATGAAAGTGTTTAATTGCATATTGTTAAAGTGGTAGGAGGGTTTTTTAAATTTAATTTCATCTTTTGTTTTTAGTGCATACTATTTGCAAATAGTGTAAACTAAAAGCTTTTATAGCATGCTTTATTCACAAAAACTGCACACTAAGGGCCGGATTTTAAAAGCTGTATGTGCCGGGCATATTTTTAAAAGACCCGGCGACGCGCACAAAGCCCCGGGACGTGTGTAAGTCCCGGGGCTTGCAAAAAGGGGCGGTCTGGGGCAGAGCAGGGGTGGGGCCAGAGGCCTCCGACATAGCAGCCATTTGCCACTGTGTCAGAGGATTGTGTGCCGGCAGGCACAAAAGGTAAGACAAAGGTCGGGGGGGTTAGAGTAGGGCTGGGGGAAAAAGGTTAGGGGAAGGGAAGGGAACGGGGGAAGGCAGCGCAGCTTGGCGTGCGCAAGGTGCACAATTGTGCACCCCCTTGCGCCCGCTGACCCCCGGTTTTATAATTTACGTGCGCCTGCACAAGTTATAAAATCAGGCGTACATGTGTGAGCGCTGGGTAGCACACGCACATGTACACCCACGTGTACCTCTTAAAATCTACCCCTAAATGCTTTCGGTGCTAAAAGCATGTAGTTTGTTATTCACAAATGCACTAAAATGTATTTAGGGGTAGATTTTAATAGGCGTGCACGCGTGTCCATGTGCACGTACTACCCAGTGCGTGCACACGGACACGTCGATTTTATATCATACGTGCGGGCTGCACACACATGCGCACTGGGTTTTGTAATCGGCACACACAAGGGGGGTACAGTTTCGCAAATGTCGTGCAGTGACGCATCCCGGCCTTCCCTAGTTCCCTACCACCTACCCGAACATCCCTTCCCCTTCCCCTTCCCCTCTCCTCCCTCTCCTCTAAACCCTTTCTCCTACCTATTTTTTTATTAGGGATGTGCAATAATTTGAAATGATATAGGATATGTTGACATTTCCTATCTCATTTTATATATTTCAAATTATTGCACATCCCTAGTAAGTCACATGGCCAAATATATTTCATTTCTTTTGGTATCTAGCAACATTTCCATTCTATAAGTAGCAAAGGGAGGCTGTCGGTGAGAATTTCCTGCTTCCTTGGGTCAGAGAGAGCTAATGGGGCAGATTTTGAAAGGGTTACGCGCATAACCCCCGAAAAGCTGCCCCTTCCACCTGCTGCGCATGCCGAGCAAGCCCCGGGACGTGCGTAAGTCCCGGGGCTTTCCTGAGGGGGCGTGTCGGGGGCATGTTGCAGCCAGTGCATCATCGGGGTCATTCCGGGGGTGGGACTGCGGGCGTAGTTCCGGCCTAGGGGTGTTCTGGGGGTGTGGCCAGGCGTAACTTGTAAAATAAAGGTAGGGGAGGGAATTAGTTAGAGCTGGGGGTGGGTTAGATAGGGGAAGGGAGGGGAAGGTGGGGGGGCCGGAAGGAAAGTTCCCTCCGAGGCCGCTCCGATTTCGGAGCGGCCTCGGAGGGAACGGAGGATGGCTGTGCGGCTCGGCGCACACAGGCTGCTGATTTTGTGCAGCCTTGCATGTGCCGACCCTGTATTTTATAACATGCGTGTTATAAAATCGGGAGTAGATTTGTTCGCGCCGGGTTGCTTATTTATTTAACTACCTGTGTGTGTGTTTTCACTGCTTGAAAATTGTATATAATGGGTTTATGTATCCCTATTGCTGTGGAAATCTTTTTCACTTTACATTTTGCAAAATACTTTAGGTCAGCACTTTGCAACTCAGCAAATGCAGAGTTCTTGTGGGTTGCACACAGTTGTGTGTTTCTCAGAGTTTTAAAGACTGTTTTGGAAAATTCATTAATTCAGTTTCTTACTGCATTACCCAAAGTGGTCCCTTTCTTCAATTAAACTATTTAACTCTACCTATTAACCCACTTTTCAGACTTTACATCTTATTACTGGTTCTCCCCACACACTTATTTGTCTTGCCGGTCTCATTTATTTATTTATTTTATTTAACATTTTTATATACCGAAATTCATGTAGCAATGTTACATATCACTTCGGTTTACATTATAACATTAACAAGCATGTAAGAATGCAATTACATCGAACAGGGAGATAAACTTGGATCAAGGAACTGGGGAATAGAGTACAATGAATACAATAAAGTAATGAGATTCTAGACTAAACCTGGCTAAATATCTAGGAGTCACAGTACATATTTGGAAAGATTGAGGGGAGATTATTGGTTAGGGATGTGAATCGTTTTTCAACGATTAAAATTATCGTCCGATAATGTTTATATCGTCTTAAATCGTTATAGAACACGATACAATAGAAATTCTAACGATTTATCGTTAAAAATCGTTAAATCGTGTTAGTGCGCACTAACTCGAGTTAGTGCGCACTAACTCCCCGTTAGTGCGCACTAACTCGATTTAGTGCGCACTAACTGAAAATGATACAAATAAACACTTTCCAGGTCACTGAAGGTCAGTTAGGAATGAATATGTGTTCCTATTGGCTGGCTGCCCTCTTATCTATTGATGTTACCAAGGTTACCACTGAGGTGATGGTTGGGGGGATGGGAAATGGAACTGGAAACTAACGAACACCAACAGAAAATGAAACAAAGTGTTCACACTTCCCAGGTCAGTAAAGGTCACTTAGGAATGAATATGTATGTATGTATTCCTATTGGCTGGCTGTGCTCTTATCTATTGATGTTACCAATATGGTTGGGGGGATGTGAAATGGAAACAGTTGGAAGCTTGACAAAAAAAGTAATGTAATGATCAGCACTCACGTGACTAGAACTTGTTTGTTTATTATTTTTGTTAGCAGGCACCTGAAATGCTAGTGCATGTTGAATTTGCCAATCACTGTGCATTTTAGAAAGGTGGTCCTGGCTGGAACTGTACACAGTTCAAATATATGTAATTGATTGTTGGTAAGTGTATTTTTTAAGTAGCCACACTGGCACCAGTATGTTTACTTTTCCTCCTACTTAACTCACTAGCTCAGCTTTGTAAGAAGGGCTTCTCTGCTTGTGTGTTGTTTTTGTTTGGTGTGAGGAGAGCAGAAACATCAGATCTTTATTCAATCTACTACAGTCATCTCTTACAGTGCCCTATCCCTATTAATACCAGGAGTGTTGTGATCTTCCTGCACACAGTGCCCTAACCCTGATACCAGTCTGAGACAGCTCCCTCCCTGCATTACTAGTGAGAGGCTGGCTTCACAGACAGGGGGGAGCTGCCTGACCCTCACTCCTGACTTCCCCCATGTCCCAGCTAGTGAATGGTGTGTGGGTGAGGGGGGGGGGGGGAGGATGGTGAAGTCTGAGACAGCTCCCTCCCTGCATTACTAGTGAGAGGCTGGCTTCACAGACAGGGGGGAGCTGCCTGACCCTCACTCCTGACTTCCCCCATGTCCCAGCTAGTGAATGGTGTGTGGGTGAGGGGGGGGGAGGATGGTGAAGTCTGAGACAGCTCCCTCCCTGCATTACTAGTGAGAGGCTGGCTTCACAGACAGGGGGGAGCTGCCTGACCCTCACTCCTGACTTCCCCCATGTCCCAGCTAGTGAATGGTGTGTGGGTGAGGGGGGGGGGAGGATGGTGAAGTCTGAGACAGCTCCCTCCCTGCATTACTAGTGAGAGGCTGGCTTCACAGACAGGGGGGAGCTGCCTGACCCTCACTCCTGACTTCCCCCATGTCCCAGCTAGTGAATGGTGTGTGGGTGAGGGGGGGGGGTGGATGGTGAAGTCTGAGACAGCTCCCTCCCTGCATTACTAGTGAGAGGCTGGCTTCACAGACAGGGGGGAGCTGCCTGACCCTCACTCCTGACTTCCCCCATGTCCCAGCTAGTGAATGGTGTGTGGGTGAGGGGGGGGGGAGGATGGTGAAGTCTGAGACAGCTCCCTCCCTGCATTACTAGTGAGAGGCTGGCTTCACAGACAGGGGGGAGCTGCCTGACCCTCACTCCTGACTTCCCCCATGTCCCAGCTAGTGAATGGTGTGTGGGTGAGGGGGGGGGGAGGATGGTGAAGTCTGAGACAGCTCCCTCCCTGCATTACTAGTGAGAGGCTGGCTTCACAGACAGGGGGGAGCTGCCTGACCCTCACTCCTGACTTCCCCCATGTCCCAGCTACTGAATGGTGTGTGGGTGAGGGGGGGGGGGGGTGGATGGTGAAGTCTGAGACAGCTCCCTCCCTGCATTACTAGTGAGAGGCTGGCTTCACAGACAGGGGGGAGCTGCCTGACCCTCACTCCTGACTTCCCCCATGTCCCAGCTAGTGAATGGTGTGTGGGTGAGGGGGGGGGGGTGGATGGTGAAGTCTGAGACAGCTCCCTCCCTGCATTACTAGTGAGAGGCTGGCTTCACAGACAGGGGGGAGCTGCCTGACCCTCACTCCTGACTTCCCCCATGTCCCAGCTACTGAATGGTGTGTGGGTGAGGGGGGGGGGTGGATGGTGAAGTCTGAGACAGCTCCCTCCCTGCATTACTAGTGAGAGGCTGGCTTCACAGACAGGGGGGAGCTGCCTGACCCTCACTCCTGACTTCCCCCATGTCCCAGCTAGTGAATGGTGTGTGGGTGAGGGGGGGGGGGGGGTGGATGGTGAAGTCTGAGACAGCTCCCTCCCTGCATTACTAGTGAGAGGCTGGCTTCACAGACAGGGGGGAGCTGCCTGACCCTCACTCCTGACTTCCCCCATGTCCCAGCTAGTGAATGGTGTGTGGGTAAGGGGGGGGGGGAGGATGGTGAAGTCTGAGACAGCTCCCTCCCTGCATTACTAGTGAGAGGCTGGCTTCACAGACAGGGGGGAGCTGCCTGACCCTCACTCCTCTGGGGTATTGTGATCTTCCTGCACACAGTGCCCTATCCCTGATACCAGGGGTGTTGTGATCTTCCTGCATGCAGTGCCCTATCCCTATTAATACCAGGAGTGTTGTGATCTTCCTGCATGCAGTGCCCTATCCCTGATATTGGGATGTGTGCAAGAAGATCACAACACCCCCGGTATCAGGAATAGGGCACTGTGTGCAGGAAGATCACAACACCCCCAGTATCAGGAATAGGGCACTGTGTGCAGGAAGATCACAACACCCCTGGTATTAGGGATAGGGCACTGTGTGCAGGAAGATCACAACACTCCTGGTATTAATAGGGATAGGGCACTGTGTGCAGGAAGATCACAATACCCCTGGTATCAGGGTTAGGGCACAAGTTCTAGTCACATTGACTGATCACATTACTTGTTTTGTCAAGCTACCAACTGTTTCCATTTCCCATCCCCCATATACTGTCAGTAGGAAACTTGGTAACATGAATAAATAAGAGGGCAGCCAATAGGAATACATATTCATTCCTAAACTGACCTTAACTGACCTGAAAAGTGTCAAATTGTATCATTTTCAGTTAGTGCGCACTAACTCCCAGTTAGTGCGCACTAACTCCCGTTAGTGCGCACTAACTCGAGTTAGTGCGCACTAATCGGAAAAAACGATTTTTAACGATTTTTTAACTAAAAAATCGTGCCTAAGACGATTTTCTTGCCCTGCCACACGATTTCTATCGTTAAGACGATATGGAAAACGATTCACATCCCTATTATTGGTATGGATTAAAAGCTTGTTCGAATAGCCAAGTTTTGAGTCTCTTTTTAAAGGTGATTGGGCACGGTTCCTTCCGGAGTTCTGGAGGTAGAGAGTTCCATTGCGCTGGGCCCGCTGTGGAGAGAGTTCATTTATTTAATGAGGTTTTGATGGGTGGGGCGAGGAGAGTGTCTCTATAAGCTGCTCTCACCGGTCTGGAAGGAATATGTGATTGCAAGGGGATATTGAGTTCCAGTGGCATGAGCTTGTGTATAGATTTGTGTATGATTGTTCGAGCTTTGTAAGAGATTCTAAACTTAATTGGGAGCCAGTGCAGGTTTCTCAAGATGGGGGTAATATGATTTCTTTTGTTAGACTTAGTCAGAATCCCGGCTGAAGCGTTTTGAAGCATTTGTAATGGTTTTTATGGTGTTAGCTGGGAGGCCGAGTAGCAGGGAATTACAATAGTCAATTTTTGAAAAAAATGATTGCTTGGAGAACTGACCGGTAGTCTTGGAAGTGAAGGAGCGGTCTGAGCCGTTTCAGGACTTGCAATTTATAGAAGCCATCCTTAGTGGTATTATTAATAAATCGCTTTAGGTTTTATGTGCCTCTATACAGCAGCCATGTGCAGGGTGATTTTTTTTTTTTTTTTTGCGTCATTTTGGCAGCACATAGTAAAATTAAAATACCGTGCACTAAAATGAAACAGTGTACTCTAAACATTTACAGGTGAATTTTCAAAGGAGTTACGTTCGTGAATGTGACATACTGTCATAGCACCACTCTCCATTGGGAGTCCAGAGCTTGAAAGGAGGAAGATTCTTCAAAAAGAATCAGCATCTGAGGAGACTCAAGGAAGGAAGGGAATCCATCAGAGGAGAGGCATCCTAAATGGGAAAATTCAGAGTCAAAGACTGAGACAGCAAAAATCAGCTGGAGACTCCAGAGAAAGGGGAACCCTTGAAAAGAAGATTCCATTTCTTAAAAGGTAGTGGGAGGGCCCAGGGTGGAAGGATGCCTGCCCATAGGTGCCCTCCCATCGGGGACAGCGTGACAGAAGATGAAGAGAGAATGTATTTGGGACTCTGGGACACTTGATCTTGGTTTGCTGTTAGTGCACTATCCCCTGGCATTCCATTTTGAGACTTGGTTTTTCCCACCACCAGTTTTACAGTAAAGAATTTGATTGCTGAACTAAACCCTTAAGGGTCTTGAAAAGACTGAACCCCTGTTCGGGAACCTTGGGAGGTCATGGATTATGCATGGCTCGTGACCCTCCCTGTGTGCCCCCCTGTGCCCACGACCTGACCGTGCCTGTGACCCTGAAACAATGCTCCATGTTCCAGTGCAATCCATGCATCAGTGCCTCTTACTTTTGACAGAAAGTAGTTTCCTTTGAGCTTGTAGCTCCTGTCTGTCCTTTTTTTATTTTTCTTTTTTACCAACATCTATTTATTGGAAAGACATAAGTGGACCTTGAAAACTGCTGCAACCCTCAAACAAATAGGATTTACCATAGAAAAAAAAAAAAAGCTAAAGAGCAATCCTGTCTATCCTTCTAAATTTAACAGCTGCATTATTCGATGAAGGAGGATGAGAATTTTGTAGTGCTCCTTAAGTACCATTGCGGGCAGAATTTGATTATGGGCTTGTAGGTAGATTTTTCCACATTTCCATAATTTCAAGTGTATGGTATAGTTGTCAGCTTTCCAACGGGTTGGTTATAAAGGGAAAACTAGAGGGGAAACATGGATTCCTTGTAGAAAAGTGTAAAAAAAAAAAAAAACTTTCCCTGGACAGTGAGTCAGCAAATTGCTTGTGCCGGCCGCTGGCTTCACTGAAGCCGTTTCCCGCCCTGCGTCCCTTCCCTACTCTGCGACTGTCTGCAGATGCCTGGCAGCGCCTGAGACGTCTCACGCAGCGGGGCAGCAGCGCAGACCTTATGAAAAGCAGCTGTTTCCGGGGAAGAAAGCCCAACGCTGTTCAAGTTATACCCGTTGCTCTGGTTAAAGAGTGTGTAATTTGGAAAGCGAATTACTTTAAGCGTCTGAAAAAAAATCTGGACCTACTTAGTGTATAATTTCCATCATTCAGTTGCAGGGCAGACATTTTTTTTTTTTTTTTTTTTTTTTTCAGGAAAAGAAAGTTTGCTGGTATATGGAAATCCTTGTACTTTCCTTAAAACTGGTAGTGAAAGGGAGGGTCCCTTTTTTCTAAATATATTTGATTCTGTGCATGACTTGTAAAAGGCAAACTGCATGGTTTTTGTGCCTTTTGCGTGTGGACAGTCTATTTGGAAAGCTGATTTTCACTGCTTATGGTGTTCAGAAGAAACATGGAAGGGCCATCCATGTGCAACACTGTAAAAGGATCCCAAAGGTTTTCTTTACAAGAAAATAGCGGTTATATTCCTACTGCTGTATATTTGGTCAGCAATATGGGAAAACCTGTGGCACCTGCTTTTTTGAAGGTACATAGATCAGAATTAACAGCAACAGCTCTGCAGTCATTATTACTAGTTGCTGCTGTTACTTCTAGTAGATTAATATATATTTTTTGCAGTAAGAAATATTACTGCTGGCTTTGAATGTTAAAAGTGTTGTCACCTGACTCTAGTTAGCCTTTGCAGAGTAATCCAGGTCTGGGAGGGGGTTGGCCACCCGTTCTGCTGTATTCTGGGACTTTTCCCCTTTTAAAAAAAATAAATGTATAAACAGGATTAGTAATCTTAACATGTACTTCACTAGAGTTTCAAAAACCTAGGACTGGATCAGCCTGTGACCAAGGTGATGAGGTAACAACAAATATTCCAGATTTATCTTTTATGATGGAAAAATAAAATGAACTAAGTGGGACTATTCTTTGGTAGTAAATTTAAGTGTTAAACATTTTTTTGGCGTGTATAGTTAATTTGTCAGTACTGGCAGGAAGGGAGCAAGGTAATAAAAGGTATACTGCTGAGGGTGCTCGGGACAAACTGTAGAAGGGACAGGGTTACAGTATAGCAGAGAGGGAGGCATTTTGGCCAGTACTGGTTGTGAACTTACATCCCAGTACAGTGTATTTCTAGTCCCGAAACCAGTTGGCAACCCTATGATTAAATCAGTTTTGCAAGGTTTCTCTTTTTGTTTTTCTATCCTCTTCCTCTGTGGGGAAGCAGCAAAGATTATGCAAATTAAATTAGGAAGCCTGACCTCTCCTGCTGAACGCTAGTAATAATACTCCAGAAGTGTACATGTATGTCAGCTGCTGAAGGTGTAATGCTCCAACCCATTCTAATTTGAGGTATACCATTCCCATTATCAAATATATTATAAGAAGAACTTGTACGTTTAATAGAATAGTTTTTAATAAGGATGGGCATTTATTAAAAAAGAAACAGAAAATGCCAATGATATTTCCTATTTCGTATTGTTTACAAACACACACATCCATCCCCTGCTGAATAAAGACTGCAAAAATGTTATAAAAGTACTCACCCCCCCCCCCCCCTTCTCTTGGGCTTGCTGACATCTCCCCACTCCCAGCATCTTAGTCCATCCATGGAGTCCCCTAGGGGGAAAGGAGCGATCCCCATTTGAGTACAGCATTAGCAGGGCGGGAGCGACTGAGGATTTCTACTGCCCCGGGGAGATGTAGGTAAAGATGCTGGGCACCAGGGTGAGGAGAAGGAGAGGTTGGCAAGCCTGGGGGGGGGGGCGCTTTTTATTTTTATGGCACATTTATTAGTGGGGGAGGGTTTTGTTTTTATTGTGTGCTATTTGTAAATAGCAAATGTGCTAAAAGAAACAATAAAAAAAAAGGAAATCAAAACCAAACAACCCATCCACCACAACCAATGCAAATCCAAAAAACACTCTGCACACTCCTATTTTTTAAGGTATCCTTCCACTATACAAAATAGTTCTTATTGAATAGTTATGAGATCTGCTTAACCTCCTTTCCCATCACCAGTTGCAAGAACAACTAACCTATACGGTAAATATGTATTTCCTGTTCATAGAATAGGATGACAAATAAGGACCATAAAATTCATCTAGTCTGCCCAATTTACTTCCTTTTATACTATCACATTTGATCTCTGGCTTCTTTTTCATTTTTGAAGGAGTTAATAAACTGGCAGATGTGGTGTATTTGGATTTTCAGAAGGCGTTTAACATGAGAGACTTCTAAGAAAGCTAAAAAGTCATGGGATAGTAGGCAATGCCCTTTTGTGGACTGCAAACTGGTTAAAAGACAGGAAACAGAGAGTAAGATTAAATGGTCATTTTTCTCAGTGGAAAAGGGTAAACAGTGGAGTGCATCGGCAATCTCTACTTGGACCGGTGCTTTCCAATATATTTATAAATGATCTGGAAAGGGATACAATGAGTGAGGTAATCAAATTTGCAGATGACATAAAATTACTCAGAGTAGTTAAATCACAAGCGGATTGTGATAAATTGCAGGAGGACCTTGCGAGACTGGAAGATTGGACATCCAAATAGCAGATGAAATTTCATGTGGACAAGTGCATGGTGATGATGTAGTTAAATGATGTTAGGTTCCATATTAGGAGTTACACCCAAGAAAAAGATCTAGGCATTATACATTGAAATCATCGACTCGGTGTGCTATGGCAGTCAAAAAAGCAAACAGAATGTTAGGAATTATTAGGAAGGGAATGGTGAATAAAATGGAAAATGTCATGATGCCTCTATCACTCCATGTTGAGACTACACCTTGAGTACTGTGTGCAAGTCTGGTTGCCACATCTCAAAAAGATGGAGAAGGTACAGAGAAGGGTGACCAAAATGATAAAGAGGCTGGAACAGCTCCCCTATGAGGAAAGGCTGAAGAGGTTAGGGCTGTTCAGCTTGGAGTAGAGACAACTGAGGGGGGATATGATAGAAGTCTATAAAATCATGAGAGGTCTAGAATGGGTAAATGTGAATCAGTTATTTACTCTTTCAGATAATAGAAGGACTAGGGGGCACTCCATGAAGTTAGCAAGTAGCACATTTAAAACAAATTAGAGAAAATTAATTTTCACTCAACACACAATTAAGCTGTGGAATTTGTTGCCAGAAGATGTGGTTAGGGCAGTTAGTGTAGCTGTGTTTAAAAAAGGTTTGAATAAGTTCCTAGAGGAGAAGTCCATTCACAGCTATTAATAATCAAATTGTCTTAGGGAATAGCCACTGCTATTACTGGCAAGAGTAGCATGGGATCTATTTAATGTTTGCAATCTTGCCAGGTTCTTGTAACCTGGATTGGCCACTGTTGGAAGCAGGATGCTGGGCTTGATGGACCCTTGGTCTGACCCAGTATGGCAACTTCTTATGTTCTTATGTTCATTTCTTCACAACCAAGGATTCTCTGTGCCTCTACCATACTTTCCTAAATTTCTGTACTATTTTGCCTCCATCAGTTGTCTACCTTCTTTGAGTCTCATATCATGACCTCTTGTTCTAGAATTTTCTTTTTTTGAGAAAACTTTATTTCTTGTACATTTTTTATGCTTTTAAAGTATTTGAATGTCTAACCTATCCCATCTCTTGCTCCTCTCAGTTAGGAAATAGATATTTTAAGTACTTAAGTTTCATTTCATAGGGATCAGACTGTACCAATTTATAGCCCTTTCTGGAGTGCCTTAACTGCTAAGAATGGAGGGGACTTTCCATCCATGACCTCATTGTTACCTCTGCTGACTTGGACCCCAGGATGCTAACTTGCAGAACCAAACCTATGGTGTGACAGAGTTCGGGGCTAAGCCCGGCTCCACAGGTGGGTTCCTGCAGTGTTCATTCTGAAAGAGGCAAATTAAGGGATGGTCACCCCCTTGGGAGCTTCTGTGAGTGATTGGGAGGATTTGGGAAGACATATGGATGTAATTTACTTTCAGCCCGCATTTGGCCGCGTGTTTTCAACGCGCTAGCTTTACCCCTTATAAAGTAAAGGGTAATAGCGCCTCGAAAACGCATGGCCAACCCCCCCGAAACTAATAGCGCCCGCAACATGTAAATGCATGTTGATGGGCCTATTAGTTATTCCCGCGCGATTCAGAAAGTAAAATGTGCAGCCCAAAGGCAGGCGTTAATTTCGGCCGGCACCAGGGAAGTTTCCAGTGAAGCAGAAAAATCTGCTTTTCTGTACTCCCTCCAACTTAATATCATAGCAATATTAAGTCGGAGGCCCCAAAAATAAAAAAAAATAAAAAAATAAAAATCTTACTGTGGCCTGCGGGTTGGAAGATGGACTCTCAATTATGCCTACGTCCGTTTTCCGAACCCGTGGCTGTCAGCAGGTTCGAGAACCGATGCCGGTAAAATTGAACGTCAGTTGTCAAACCCGCTGACAGCCGCCGCTCCTGTCAAAAAGGAGGCGCTAGGGACGCACTAGTGTTCCTAGCACCTCCTTTTACCACAGGCTCTCATTTGCATGCGGGCTGATACTAAATCGCGCGCACAGGAGAGTGGCCTGTGTGCACGTCGGGAGAGTGGGTGCTCGCCCGCACTTTTTTCAGTATCGGCCGTTTGTTATTATTAGGTTTCTATGCGGTGGATAAGACTTCTGATTTTCTGTGCCCTTCTGTAAGAGAAGGGGATGGGATTAGGTTTGGTTATATGTTAATTGTTAGAACTGTATTTTGTATAGATAACATAATTGTATTTTTATTGGATATTTCATATAATAAAATTAAAATTCAAATTTTGAGTGTATATTTTTAATTTAAGTATGTTGTTTAATGTTTTTGTATTTTACATTTGTAAGCTGTCTTGAATTTATTCTGAAAAAAGGTGGGTTGCGAGCGTGAAAGAGAAGTAGAAGACTATCTGCATTTTTTGGAGGTGTTGACATCAGCTATGAACATGATACTCCAGATAAGGTCTCAACAATGATTTATACAGAGATGTTATTACCTCCTTTTTTTCACCGGTTATGCTTCTCTCTGTGCACTCTAGCATTCTTCTGGCTCTGGCTCCTTCCTTGTTATACTGTTTTGCTACTTTAAAAAAATCAGATATGATCTCGCCAAGCTATGCTGGGTGCACATCAGTATCTCACCCCACATCATGTGCTGCCCAAATGCATGTCTGCACTTTTTTGCACTGAATTTTTTATCACATCTTTGTGCCACGATAAAGAATTTGTGCTGCAGTACAGCCACGATTGTTTGTATGGTGGGCCCAGATTCCACAGGGATGCCCCTCTCTCCCGCAATATTTGGCCCCTCCCATGATAATCTATCGTGGCTTAGTAAACCTCCCTGTAAATTTGAAGTTACTAACCTTCTTGTTATTATTGCTTTTATGAAGTGGAATGACATTTGTCCTTCTCCAGTTTTCTGGAACCACTCCTGTCACTAAATATTGATTGAATGTTACCACCAATGGAGCTGCCAGAACCTTCTTTAATATCCTAGGATGAATCCTATCTTGCCTTGCCTGTTTTCTGTTTTGATCATCCATGCAAATTCCCTCTTCTGTAAATGAAGTGATATCTATTCCATTTTAATATGCACTCCTGCCAGCTAGCAGTGGTCCTTCTCCAATCCCTTCTGCAGTGAACACCGAACAAAAGTATTTGTTTGGTGTGTCTGCTTTCTGCAGCAGTTCCTCGCCTCAGCAATGGGTCTCCTGCTTTGAAGTGCATGTTGCCAGCGTTCCCAAGTTTCTGAATCTTCAGCTTGCATTCTCCAGCCTTGCCTTGTGTTCTCCAGCCTTGTCTTGCCTTGTCCAGCCTCATCCTTGCCTTGTTCTGATCTCCTTGTCTTCTTCTGCTTCCTTTGTCCAGCCCACCTCATCCAGCTTTGTCTTGTTCATCTCGACTAGTATCTTCAGTGTTTCTTCGTCCTCCCTTGGCTTGACTTTCTGGATCTTGACCTTCTGCCTGGACCTGACCAAGTTTTGCCTGCACACCTGGACCTGCCATTCTGCCTGGACCTAACCATGTTTGTTTACAGCCTGCCCCACACTTGGACTATCTCTGATTCCATCTGCCCACTGCCTGACCCCAGTGTGCTATTGGACTCTTGCTCCTGTCTTCACCCTAGAGACCCACCTAAGACCTGCTGGCTGACATAACCCAAGGGCTCTACCTGCGGGGGAGGTGGCTGGTATAGGTGAAGCTCCAGTCTGTCCCGCTACAGGGCTCATTCACCAGCTGACAGCGTATACCTCGTGGGTTTGCCTACGAGGCTGTGTCAACTATGCCGCAGCACCAAGGGTTCATGCCAACCTTTACAAAATCTTAATAAAGTTGGTAATCTTGAAGTCTGTGTTGGATTCGTGGACCCTTGAGCCGACTAGAACTGATGATGGCGCACCGTGGGAAGGCCCACAGTGGAGGTCATAGCCGGGAGGTGGTCCAAGCCAGGAGACCAGCCGAATCTTCACCACTGGAAGCCCGAGGTCCCCCCAGGAGGAGCCCATGAGTACCCGAGTTGCTTGGATTTACGTGCAGTCTCCTGAGGACGAGTATCCGAAGAGTAGTCCCGGAACACGGAGGAGAGGAGAAGCTGGAACCAGGAGGCCAACCGGAATTTCACCCCCCAGGAGGGGCCCGGGAGGACCCGCTTGGACTTAGGTGATGCCTCCTGGATAGAGCAGTCCGGAGGACAAAGAGAAGGAAGAACAAACCAGGATTCTAGGCAGGCAGCTGACAGCAGAGACTGAAGATGAACCGAGGTCAAGTCAGGCAGCGAGCAGAAGCCAGAGGACGAGCCAAAGTCAGAAGCCAGAGGACAGTGCGAAGAGCTGGAAGGGGAACAAGGCAGGAACAGCAACTAGCACACTCCAAGGAGTAAACCTCGTTGCAAGGCAAGGAGTGGAGCTAGTTGCAGGGTTAAGAACCCTGAGAGCGTCTGACATCATCCCCAGGGCGGTGCTGACTTCCCGCGCTAGTCCCTTTAAATGCTGAGCCGCCTAGGGGGCGGGGCCAGCTGCAGAGCATCGGCAACGTTTCCCTCGAGGAGGGAGGCCGTGGGAAGGGCCTAGCGAGGCCTGAATGGAGCGCCGCAGTCCCCGGAGCTGTCTTGAGGTGAGGGAAGTGGCCGGCTGTGGGCATCCGCGGGCCGGAACCACAGCAGTCCGGAACCCTGACCTACCTGGACATTAGAAACACATTTCCTCTTTGTACCAGGCCCAGTATTGTTCTCTCCCTTTTGGGTTCCATTACCATTGGCCTGAAGAGCATCCTTTAAAAGAATGCCATGATTTCTCTATTTCTAACTGTTTCAACACATGAGATGTTCTAATTAACAATTGACAGATTAAAATTTTGCACCAACAATACCTCCTAGGGATGTGCAATTGTTTAAAACAAAAATAGGAAATGTCTGCAACTTTTTCATGATATTTTTTAAACAAAATGTTATGTTTGCTGGCTAGCAGGACCGTCCTGCGAGCCACCACACTTACCCCAACACTGCTGACAGGTGGCAGGAACGCTGCCAAGCATGTTACAGGCGCTGCCCACATCACCTTCATCCAGGCTTCCTCTAAGGCTTTCCTCTTAAAGGGGCTGTGGCAGGAAAGTCCCCGTGGCGCCCTTTGATGACATCAGCTGCCCTTCCCTACTTAAAACTGACCTGGACACATCTCTAATGCCTCAGCAACAGATCCCCTGGTTGTGCCTTCTGTTGCAGTGCATGTTCCTATTCCTATGTCTTCTTCCTGCCTTGTTCCTGCCGCCTTCATACCTTGTTCCTACCCTGTTTGTGCCTTGTTCCTTCCTTGTCCGTGTCCTGGTTGTGGTCTTGTCTGTCTTGGTCTTTGTCTCATCCTGTTCGCCTTGGTTTGACTTTCTGGATTCTGACCTTGGCTTGGACCCTGACCTTCATTGATTACCACCCACACCTGACCACCTGCTTTGGAATCGACCCTGCCTCATCTGCCACCTGCCCTGACCTGACCTCTGGCCTGTTGACCGTCGCTGCTGTCTGCTACCTGCTACCTGCTCCGACCTCTGGCCCGGCCTTGGACTCCTGTTCCTGAACTGCCCTAGGACCCACCTAAGATCTGCTAGAACCCAGGGCTCAACCTACAGGGGAGGCAGCTGGTATAGGCGAAGTTCCAGTCGGTCCTGCCACAGGGCTTCTCTGCCAGCTGTCGATGTGAGCCTCGTGGGCTTGCTCACAAGGCAGTGCCAATCACACCACAGCACTAAAGGTCCACTACTGCTGGTGTTACAAAATGAAAGGAAAACAATTTTGTTTTATTTTTCATTTATTTGTCTCCCCCTCTCCCCTATTGCCATTTTAAATATTATCCTACATTGCCTGATGAGATCTAATATGATGTGTAAGCAATATCGGATTTAAGACACAGTTGGTTCCTGGAAACAGTTTTTTAACTCTAAACAACTTAGGTTGAAACCAAGGTTCCCAAAGGAAACCACATTTATATATATAGTGATTGGCTCCAACACCAAGGCCATGATACCACTTTTAACAAAAAATGACTTAATTCATTAAAAAGCACAGAAAAAGTGACAGGATTGTCTGCCATAGTCCTAGGAAGTTGGCTGATGAATTGCCTGGTCTTCTTTTTTGAAGAAAGTATCCAGTGAAGTCTGGAATGCTGTTCTCTTTTATTTCCTTGTAAAAGAAATAGCAGTTGTAAACACTGGAAATGCCCCTATTCAGAGTAGCACTATATGCAGGATTGGATCATTTCCCTCAAACAGGGACGTAGCAGATTCCTAATGACGGAAAGCCTCTGCCAGCACGAGTTGTCAAAACTTTAGAATTCAAATTTTCTTTGCCTTCATCTGCCACTCTTTGCTTTTCTACTTCAGGACCTGATTCACTAAGGGTTTTTCCCATAGACTCAAAATGGGAGAAGAGCCTTAATGAATCTGGCCCTCAATGAGGTCTTCGTTAATTCTTCTGAATGTGATGCCAGCAGTTCATGGACATCCTCTGGTTCAACATCTAAATTGATTTTTTTTTTTGTCCAGTTCTACTACATTTTGTGTTACAGCTTCAAAACTCTTTATGTATGGCATGTGAAATCGCACACAAATTCAGAGCACAATTTTCTTCAATCACCATTTAGATTTGATTGTTTGATTTCATTCCACACTTCACCAATATTCTTAATTCCATGGTAAATGTTGAAGTCCTTTCAGA
Organism: Rhinatrema bivittatum; assembly: GCF_901001135.1. NCBI lineage: Eukaryota > Metazoa > Chordata > Amphibia > Gymnophiona > Rhinatrematidae > Rhinatrema > Rhinatrema bivittatum. Next base: position 520,958,692 of record NC_042615.1, on the reverse strand, counting down.
ATTCTTTCACACTTGGTCCATCTTCTCTTTCAGTTGCTTTGATAGCCTATGAAAATGTGTGCCTAAGATAGTAGATCTTGCAGGATGGGCTACAACAATTAGTTGATATGTCGGGTGGCAGAAAGACCATTTTTATGTTAGGATGTATGGCATCAAGGATGGCAGGATGACCTGGGGCACTGTCGATGACTAACAGTGCTTTCATAGCAAGATTGTTTTTGATGTAATAATCTTATACACTCTGCATGAAGTAATGGTTAAACCTGTCTTCAAAAATGTTTTTATTAAGCAAAGCCTTAGGACTGGCTTTCCATATCACTGGGAAAAATGCCTTAGAATATCCCTTTAAAGTGCTGGGATTTTCAGAATGGTGGAAAAGCGAAAGTTTAAGTTACCATCGCTGGCAGTGGAAGCAAGCAAAAGAGTTTGTTGCACTCGGGGGTGGACCCCCTGTCCTGTGGCAGTACAGGGACTGGCCAGAGGGGGCGGAGCATGGAAGGAGATAGAGGCTGGGAAGAGCTTCACCACTGGGAGCCCGTAGGGACCTTGCCCGCTGGGACTTAGGTGGGCCTCGCAGGGTCTCTTGGGAGAGTCAGAGTCTGGCGTGCCCACAAACACTGGGAGAGCGCTATCGGGTTCGAAGCTGGAAACAGGTTGGAGGAGAGCGAACCAGAATAGTGTAGGTGAGGACAAGGCTAGGGACAGAGCTGGAATCAAGCAAGGTCAGGCGAACAGGGTCAAAGTCCAAGAATCAGTCGAAGAAGTGGACAACAAAGCAAGGGTCACGATCCAGAGGTCGGCAAGGTCGAAGAGCAGGCTGAGGTCTTTGGCAGGCAGCAGGCAGGCAGGTCAGGAACAAGCTGAGGTCTTTGGCAGGCAGGCAGGTCAGGAACAAGCTGAGGTCTTTGGCAGGTGGGAGGCAGGCAGATCAGGAACAAGCTGAGGTCTTTGGCAGGTGGCAGGCAGGTCAGGAACAAGCTGAGGTCTTTGGCAGGCAGGCACACAGGGTCAGGAACAAGCTGAGGTCTTTGGCAGGCAGGCAAGTCAGGAACAAGCTGAGGTCTTTGGCAGGCAGGCACGCAGGTCAGGAACAAGCTGAGGTCTTTGGCAGGCAGACAAGCCAGGAACAAGCTGAGGTCTTTACCAGAAAGTCAGTCCGAGGTAAGACCAGGGAAACTAACAGTAAACACAGGAACAAGCAGGCAAGGAGCAGGTACAAGCAGGAACAGAACTGGAACAGAAGGATCCTGGAACGAGACTAGGAACAAGCAAGCAGGAACACGAGCAAGGGCAATCTCAGGAATAAACCGACCCGATTGTCAAGGCAAGGAAGTGAGGCCAGGAACTTCCTTATAACATGAGTTCAATCAGGGTGCACCACGGAACTACGCCCCGCCCTGGAACCTACATAATGGTGGCTGGTCTGTGCATGCACATAGGGTTGTGGCTAGCTACTGAGACGCCGAGGCCTGGCGTGAGGCTCGGTGCGCGACTGAAGGCCCGATGATTGCCGCCGTGGGACGCCGGGGCCTAGCTGGACTTGCAAGGGCCACAAGGGAGACAGGACTGGAACCCGCTGTGTGACCCTGAAGGTGAAGTGGTCCCATGCGCGGGATGACCGTGAGTGGAGCGCCTAACAGAGTTAGTCTATCTTTGGCAGCTTTGTAGTCTGGCATGGCTTTCTCCTCTTTGACAATGTAGCTTCTGGATGGCATTATTTTCCAAAGAAGCCCCGTTTCATCATCATTAAAAACTTATTGTGCACAGAAGCCAGCTTCTTCAATGATTTTTGCAAACGTTACAGGGAAAACACAAGCGACTTCCTTATCAGACCTTGTTTTAAAGCTCATAAACCAGCCCCTGCTTGCAGTAAAAGGCATGTGGCACTCAAGCGGTCAAGGACTTGGTTGCAGCCAGAGGAATCACACTCAGACTCTGCTGTAACTTCAGTGCGTTTATTTACAGTGCCACAGAAACATAAGGTCAGAATGGCAAACTCAGATGCAAACACTTAAGACTCTTCTCTAGTCTCAACAACGCAAAGTAATTAGGCACTTCCCAGGAGTCTGTCGACCTTCACAGTATCTCAGGCACTTCCCAGATGTCTGCCCACCTTCACAGTATCTCTTAGGCACTTTCCAGAACTCAGCCTACCCTCTCCCAGAGAGGTGTGGAGCTCCCACTCTCAGTCTGGACCTAGAGCTCCTACTCCCAGATCCACGGGGTCCATCCTTTCTCCACTGGCTCAACAACATTCTCCCCTGTACTGGGCATGCCCTCCAAGCACCTCCCGCTTGGCAGGGACCCGCTCAAAAACATTCTCCCTCTAGATTAGTATAAAGGCAAGAAGTCTTTATACTAATCTGAAGAAAAAACAAGAAGAAATTCTTACACGTGGGCCTTGTGAGGCAGCGCCCCTAGTGTCCCCTTGTGGTCCTGCACATGCTCACAAGGCGCTGCCTCACAAGGCCCAAGTGTAAGAATTTCTTCTTGTTTTTTCTTCAGATTAGTATAAAGACTTCTTGCCTTTTCCCGAATGATGCCTAGGCTAACTGAAACACAACATTGATTTTGATCCTCCAACCAAACAATTAACAATTTCTCAACCAGTGCAATAGGACTAAGATGCTGCTTTGTTATCACTGTTGATTGCATAGGAGCAGAACCCATAACATGTTTTTGAATTCATAGCTTGTCTTTTAAGATGGTCACAACCATTGCTCTTAGGATTTCCAGTGCTCTAGTGATTTGAGTTGCAATCCCACCTGATTTTGAATGCTTGATGATTTCCAGTTTGGCTTCCATTGTAATTGTATTTCTTTTCTTGCAAGAAGAGTTAACCTCATCTTCTTTGCATCATTTTGGGAAATATTTCACAGAGAGATTGCTGGAGGAAATTTTCACAGAAGAGTCACAAGTGAGGGACAGGCGATTCACTCACAGAATTCTGGAAGGTCTCAAGAAATGTTGGCTATTCACAGAGACAGGCTTTTACTGGACAATTTTCTACATGACAGATTTTTCAGAGGTACAGGCAATTAACACGAGACAGAGACCGGCTGGAAATTAAAAAAAAGAGAGTAAAACACAGCTTTACCCAGCTGCTGGCATTCAGAGATAAACAAAAATTTTCAGAAATAGAAAATGTGTTGCTAACACTGCTTGCTTTTGTGCCTAGATATCACTGTTTTTAAGGTTGAGGCCTTGACATCAGCATGTTGCCTCCTGCACGAATGGGAGGCAGGGTTGAAATGTGCCGACGTCTGCGCTGCAGTATGGAGCTAGGATTAGGAAGATGACATCAGCGCTGGGCACCTACTCAGCATTGGAAGATGAATTGTGTATCACAGATCCAGAGCAGGGTCTTATTTTTTGATAATTGCAAGTCCAGATCATTATAGGTCGGGTGACGTACAGGTGAGAACTTGCTGTATTGCTACAATTCTGGGCCTTGTGCTTTCAAAAGAATATGAACCAAATAGAGTTAGTTCAGAGGGCCCCTCTATTTACCCTCAATGATAAAGATCCAAAGAAAGGAAGAAGTAAGTTCATATTTCAAAAAGGCAGTAGCGGTCACCTCTTTGGACCCCTATCACTGAGTATAATGCTGGTGGGGACAGTTCTAGATGGGTGGGATGAAGGGGAGAAATCTGGGATGGCCTTTTTTTGTAAACAGGTGGTGTGGGCTGTGTTTTTAGTTCATGCTGCCAATAGTATGCACTAAAATGTTTTAATAAGTGCTATTGTGAAATGCATATTAAACAAAACAATTAAAAAAAAATCCCAGTGAAACAAAATGAACCCTCCCCCACCAATGACACAAAGCAAAATAAATTGGGCACATACCTAATACCCTTCATTGTTGCCTTATGTATGTGATATGGAGTGTGAGCCTTTCACTGTGCCGAGAGGCCCCCGCCGACAGCAGGTAGACTCGCTCCGAGAGATGCTAGAGCTGGGCTTCACCTTACCAATCCAGTTCTCACAGATTGAGCCCTTGGGTTCCAGAGGCTAGTATGACTTAGGCAAAAAAGTCTCAGGGGTGAGATCAAGTCAGGAAGCAGGCTGAGGTCAGGGTTGGCAGTGATTAGGGTAGACGGCAATCAGGCAAGGTCAGGTCCAGGTAATGATCTGGACAAGTGGCAATCCAGAGAGTAGGTGGTGTCAGAAGCAGGGGTCTGAACCAGGAGTCAGGCAAAGACAGACAGACACGTGTTACATTATGTCTTCGATTACATCTCTGTCTAACTCTTCTGCCCGTGCCGGAGTATCAATTCCCCATTCTAAATTGACCCATAGCACTTCCTCCCTCCCTTACACCCCTTGCATTTCAGTTGCTTTAATATTATCTTTTTACATAAAGTGCTACTCCTCCCACTTTTCTGCTTATCCTGCCCTTTCTGAACAGATTATAGCCTGGCATGACCATATCCTGATCATGGGGCTCAGTGAATCATGCCTCCATGATTGCAACAATATCTTGATCTGCTTTTGTGTTAGGGCTTGCAAATTGAGAATTTTGTTACCTAGATTATATGTAGTGTATATGCTCATACCTACTCTTCTTTTCCACCATGACTTTTACAGATCTCTTTGAGATGTACATTTTTGTGTTTGTCTCTTAAGCTCACTTGTTTGTTGGTAACAGCCCAATTCAATCAGCTTCCATCCAGCACCTTCCTCCTGTCAATGCATGACTGACAATGCTAATTGATCAGGAATTCAGGATGTGAAATACAGTAGTTGTTCTTGCAAGGTTGAGTTTTAAATCATGAGAATGGACTAATTTGAATTGTACAGAATGAAAATCTTTATATTTTGCAATGATGAGGCTATTTTAAGCAAGTTGGCTAGCAAAGGCAGCATTGTTATAATAGACTAGACATTTAGTCATAGTAAAACAGACCAAAGCATAGAAGTCATGTCTGCATCACACATTCCATTGTAAGCATGTCATCAATACTATTGATGCTGTAGTAGAAAAATAAAAATAGACAATATCGTTGCCGATAAACTCTGAGACCCATCTATCTACCCATTTTCCCTACCTACTGCAATACTGCAGACCATGCTTGACATCCCATTCTTCTCTCGCTTCTCCACTGCCAAGTCTTCTCTGCCAAGTATCCCATACTTTTTTTTTCCTTCCATCATCTGCACTGGAAAGTTTTCATGCATCCACCATCCTATCTAAGAAGAAATATTTCCTTGTTCTGAATCTATCCCCATCCAGTCTCATATGTGAACTCTTGTTCTAGAACTTCATTTCTACCCCAAAATTCATGTGTTTATTGCATTATGTTATTGCGTCCATCGGTCTCAGACGGCTTCGACCTCTGTGCCTCACCATTCTTCCTTCTCTCTCCTCAAGCCTTGGGAAGATGGCTACTGCCACGTCTTCTTGCCGCTGTCTCCGGTGTCCCCAGATCGGCAACGGTGTTCGCCATGATTTTCCTGAGGGCTTCCTAGGGTGCGCGCACACACACCACCCACGTCTATATCCACATCTTGGCAGGAACCTCGGGGGCGTCCCCTCCGAGTGATGCCATCACATACTGGTATTTAGCCTGCCCTTCATTTGCTAACAAACTGAGTTAGCAAGGATTGGACTGCCTCCGGTCTAAGCTGCTCTGCTGCAGGAAACTCTCTCTGCCCTTCGGGGTATTTCTTCACTAACCTGGGTACCCGCTCTTGGGGACCCTTCTGCTCTATTTCAGATACCTATCTTGGGATACTGGGTACTCGCTCCTTGAGGGCCTGCTCTCCCTAATCTGGTGCCTGCCACTGAACAGCCTCCGCCAGCCAGGACCTTCAACAATACAGCTTTCTGCTTCAGTGAGTACTAACCCTTTCAGTCTGTCTCACCTTCAGCTTCAGCGCTCTGTGTCTACATCCGGGACCTGTCCCTGCTACGCTGCGCTGCCTATCACCTACTCAAGTGTGAGACTGGTCTCCTCTGCTGAGGACCCCTGGACTACTTCTGCTGGGTTACCTTCACTGCTGCCCGCTCCCCGGGCAGTACCATCGAGCTGTACAATAAATATAACTTCTCTGTGTCTGCGTGTATAGAGTCTAGCCTAGTACTGCGGTTCCTCACAGGGCTCCTCCCCATGGGAGTGGCCATCACCGCAGTACCCAAGAATCCACTCCAACACCTCATAACCAAAACATATGTATATTTTTTATATAATGAAGATTTCTGTCATGCCCCCTCCCTTTCCTCTATAGTCTAAATGTTTGAGTTTTTAAGTATTACAGTGCTTCATAAAATCTATTGTATAGTGATCTGCTGATATACCTCTGCCAATGCCCCCAGCATTCCATTGATTCTCACCTGGCTTTTCACACTGTTTGGTGATCGTGAAGTTATTAGATAGATCACCCATCGATCTCTCTTCTCTTATGATCATTAAATTCTGCTTCCCTGAGATTCTCTGCTCAAATGTTAAGACTCTTTGCAATAAAGCTCAGCTTCTGCATTCTTGCCCACTCTTCAGCCTTTTTTTTTTTTTTTTTTTTTAGAACCTCATCATTTTTCCATTTTCTCTTGAATGCCAACTCTATTGAAGATCATATCTGCTAAATATATACCTTCCCTTCTACAACTTTTGTTATATCACTTATGAAAACATTGAATAGAATCAGCTTCAGCACTGGTCACTCTTCTCTCCTTAGCGTCACTTCCATTTACCACCAAACTCTGCTGCCTATCACTCAACCAGTTTGTAACCTAATTTATCAATTTAGGATCCACCACTAGGCCAACAAGTTTGAGTCTGCTGTGTTGGATAGTGTCAATAACCTTACTGAAATCTACATCGACCACATCCAGCAGTCTTTGATCTAATTCCCTGGTTATCCTAAAACATCAATCAGATTTGTTTGACAATACCTTCTCTTACAGGCTAATTTTACAACGAGCGTGCGTGCGTGCAGCCATACATGCATGTATCACCAAGCAAGTGGCGATGTGCTTGAATTTGAAATCATGTGTACACTTGTGCACGTATCATTTACACTTATCCGGCTAACTAGCAGAGTATATTCAGTGGCATGGTTGCCACAGCTGAATATACCCAGTTATCTTAAAGCTAGCCAGATATATTTATCAGGCTAACTGTAGGGCAGGTCAGCAGCATGACTCTGAACGTCAGAATTAGCTGGATAATTTATCCGGCTAACTCTGCTTCTCCCCAGAACATTTCCTGCCCACCCCCGGAATGCCCCTGACGTATCTGGCTAAATTTTAGCTGGATAAGTCTCTAAATATGCCATTATTCCCATTTAGATGGATAACGTTTCAGTCATCCATCTAAATGGCTTTTGAATATTGACCTCCAAATATATAATGCACTTTGGATCAAATGGTTTCTGTCTGCAGCAGAGGACTCAAAGGTTCATCTGCATACTTCACCCAGCAGAGGATGCCGGAGGATACCATAAGTTGTCTAGGCTCCAACTTCCATAGTCCTCACACTGTTTCCAGCAGTAGAAGGCTTATTTGCATACTTTTCCCAGCATCCCCAGCAGAGGACTCAAGAGGATACTGTGAGCCCTTTTGGTTTGTGCTTTCACAACTTCTTCACTGTTTCTAGCAGCAGAGGAGCTGAAGACTCTTCGCATTCTTTTCCCAGCAGAGGGCACAGCAAGTTGTCTCGGCTTCAGCTTTCACAGCCCCCATCCTCTAACAGCAGAAGACCTGAAGGCTCATTTGTATACTTCTCCCAGCAGCCCCAGCAGAGGAAGCCAGAGGGTACTGCAAGCTGTCTAGACTTCAGCTCCCACATCCCAGCTTCCATATCCCCCCTTCTTTTCAACAGCAGAAGATTGGAAGGCATGTACCAAAAACATCACTTACTATACATTTTCAACAAGAAATTTATTTATTTGATACAGTAAGAGGGAATTATTTCAAAACAATGGTCAATAAAGTGTATAACTAAATAGTTATAAGTAGATTAATTGTAGTCTCTGGAGGTTTCCTGACAGACAAATATAAAATAAACCAATAGATTAAAAGTACTTTAGATTAGTTTAAACACATCCCTATGCTCTTAGAAATTTTAAATTGCTAACAAACGAACAAAATTAAGATGCAGACAGTAATCCAGCAATGAGATGGGGGTGTCTATCCATCATTTTGCACCGAGTGCCACATGTATGATTATCTACCAGTTGATGAGAGGTTGTGTGTGTGCATCTAGTGCAGAGGGCTCCTAGCTTTCAGAGAACGAGTCAAGTATTTGGAGGCTAGAGTGGCTAGTGCTAGGATTGGTGGGGGGCAGGATATGGTGTGGCTGGGGAGAGGGACTCAGTTGTGCTGGGGCTAGGGAGAGGGGCTTGACCTAGGGGAAGTGGCTGGGCTGAGGCTATTGAGATAGTGAGGGCAGGCCATGCTGGGGCCAGAGGAGGAAGGAAAGGCTATGTTGGGGCTGGAGGGGGGGGGGGGGGGAGGTTATAAATTGGAGCATCTGAAAAATTTCCATGGGTGACTGTGCTGCATCTGGGGCTGGGGCTGGAGCTGGGAAGGGTGGCCTGGGTGGAGGCAGGCTGTGCTGCTCCTGGTGCTGCAGGGAGACCGAGTAGGTTGTACTAGAGCTTGGAGCAGGAGGGAAGTATGTGCTGGGGCTGGGGGACGAGGGTAATTCATAGGGGCCTCCGAGGAATTTCCATGGGTGTCAGCTATTTATTATTACTGTTATTCTTATTTCCAAGGCATCTTTATATTGAATATTATCCTAAATTATAAACAATACAATTTTGAAATTCTGCAAAATATATAAGTAGGTATGACATGTTGTCACTTGCAGATGGTAATTACAATAATTCCAAGAAAGCGACAGAAAGGATCAGATATCAAATGGAGAAATTCCATATCCTGATAATTATGAACTCCTTTAACTGAAAGTATTCAAATAAAAGCTTGTTAAGTAGTATTTATTGTTACTGAGTAGTACATGTGTTTCTATAAACAATATGAAGTTATCGATTATTCTGGTAAATAAAAATCCAGAACCAGTTCTGAAAAAAGATTACTTACTTCAAGGATCAGAGATAAGCAAAGCAATTTCTCATGAATCCTGCAAGCAACAGTGGGTCCTTATAAGATATACAAACACTGGGATATGTTCTGCCAATTTTACTTATTTCGTTTGGTGCTTAAAATTCCATAGATTTTCATAGACTGGGTTGATTCAGTTGTTTAATGCGCATTTATTTCGTTTGGTTCAAGATCACTTCTAGAAGATCTGAATTTGAAATAGTGCTTTCTAGTGTCTCTTACTTAGGGATGAGATTAAGCATAAGTAGCATTTAGTTTGTCCTCTGCATATACAGATTTGTTCACTATTTTCCAAGTCCAACACTTGCTAACAATCCTCCAGTGCATCTAGTATAAGTGTATTATAAGTGAGAGAGACGAGGTGCCAGTGTTTTCTACAAATTAGTTCTCTTCAACAAGATGTGAGCTGGTGGACGCTCTTAGAGTTGGATTTTAAAAGCCCTACGCGCACATTAATTAGGGGTTGTGAGAATATGTCGGGCTCGCGCATGCCAAGCAGATCTTAAAAGCTGCCGAGATACACGCATATCTCCTGTAGTGCGCACATCTCGAATATTTTCAAAAAGGGGTGGAGCATAGGTGTAGTATGGGTGGGATATGGGCATTTTGAGGCATGAACGTGAGAGGTGCAAGTAAATACATCTGTGATCCAGCGCATGCCAAGACCCCCTGCTGTGTAACTTTCCTTCTGTTATGGATGATGTGTAAATTAAAAAATAAAGAAAAATAGGCAGATCTGCAGAGTTTTAAGGGTCGGGACTAACTGGGGGGAGTGAAGGCTATTAAACTCGGGGGGCTCGCTAGCAGAGTTACTGAAAGAAATTTCCAGCTATGGCTCTTTAACTGGGCTAAAATTAATAGAGATGTGAATCGTGTGCCAGATCGTCTTAACGATCAGATTCGGCTGGGAGGAGGGGGGGGGGGGGAATCTGATCGTTAAGATATATGAATTGGAATCGCTAAATGCAAAAATCCTCTTACCCAGTTAACAATATTCTTAGCTACTCTAGGACCTGATGCCTTCTTATTCTTCTTCCTATCTTTCTTCTTACTTTTCTTTCTACCCCGTCTTCCCTCTAACAACCGAAATATATTGACATATTTGCACTTGTGAATATGCTTACGGAGTCTCCTAGGCACACCTTCCCAAAGCTCTGACAATGACGCAATAGCTGGGTGCCCCACATCGTGCTTGGGCCCTTCTTCAAGAATCTCCCGGTAAACCGGCCTGGACGCCGTAGAAGAGGCCGAAGTCGCAGACGAACTGGAAATAGAAATGGAAGGGGATGACCTCCTCCTTCATTTACTCTGCCCATGCGCTCGTTTTTCGACTCACGCCCTCGCTTACCTGTGCCCAATGCCACAATACCTTCACCGAATACTTCTGCAGGATGCCCTAAGGAAGGAGAACCTCTCCCTTCCCGTCCAAGCTCCTCTCTACGGAAATCCCTCTCTCTTCAGGCCTCTTGCTGTGACGTACCCGGGACCACTGCATCAGCTGGATCTGTAAGGAAAGAAACACCACACACCCCCTTGCCCCATAACTCGGCACCCGAGGCATCTCTAGCAGGCTTCTTCTTGGAAGAAGAGGCCGGGGCAGCTGTTGAAATCCCTTCACCCTTATCACCCTCCCTTAAACCTGCAGGGCCTGCGCTAGGAAGAAAGGCACTACTACCATAAACCTTACCATGCCAAGAGGGCCTATCCCGAAACTGCCCCAGCCCAACTGCCCCCCCCCCCCCCCGCCCACACCTATGTAAGGGTCCCTAAAGCGTGTTTCCTCACCTCCAGGGGCTAGCGGAGTGGCTATCCCTGTTCCTCGCACTACACTGGAAGTGCCAGGGGTGACAAGGTGCTGCCTATCAGGGACACTGACACCCAGGCGCTGCTTACCCAGCCGGGCGCTAGATGCTGAGGCTTAAGGGAACACCTGATCGAGCTCGCTGCCATCATGTATAACTATACTCCACTGGCGCTGGATCTTTTTGGGCTGCACACTGTCAGCCTCGGTTCCGAATGAAGGGGGAACCCGCTGCCCCCTCACCAACTACTTGGACAAAGAGGTCTTACCCTTACCCCTGGTATTCAATGCACACCCAGTCTTCCCTCTGACTCTGACCACCCCTTTCCCTTCCTAAGAGCCATTCCAGGAGTCTGAATGACATCTTTAGGAGGAAACACAGAAGAAAACAGAGCACCAGCATGAGAGATCCTACTAGAGGGAGAGGGGTTCCCAGAAAAAGCTCCATGTCTGAAGCATTTAATGAAATCTCTGGCTCTGGTTTCAATATGAGGATTCGCATGGCAGGGCCCGCGGGGGGGTTCTACTTCGTTTGACTCTGGGCCACTCTCGCCCGAATCGGCCCACATCATCGACGGGGGCGGGGAGAGAGGCGGGAACGCAGGAGAAGGGGAGGGAAATGGGCAGGAACAGAGGCGGGGAGCTCGGACACCGCCGGAGGATAAGCAATGCGACTGCAGCGCCTCGACGCACAGGCTGGGTAGGGAAGGGCCCTCAGCAGCAAGCCCCCGTGCATCAGGACGGCCTGAAAAGGATCAGGCAAGGCCTCACCTCCCTCAACAAAGGGCGCTCACGGGGCCCGCGATCTTTTGACCGCCTGCTTATCCTGTTCCCTCAATGAATTTGAAGAAATAGCAAGTAAATGAATTTAATTTAATTAAATAAAAGTTAAACTTCTGGGGTTTTTTTATTCACCACGAACAGGAACCTGGGGGGAGTGATGCTGCGAAAGCTTCCTAGCCGCCGCTGCCTCAGCTGTTCCCGCACCAACTGAGGCACAAAACGGCTGTCCCTAGATTAATTATCTATTGGCAGCCAATAGCAAGGCAGCGTTCAAACTTGCTGCCTCGCCATTGGCTACCATCCCCCAGTCCCCTCAAACAACGCGCCCCCACAACACCTCCCCCACCCATTTCCCCTCCGCTCCCCCTTGCCTCCCGTTAATGTCGGCAGTGCGAGACGAGCCCACGCTGCCTTAACTTATCAAAGCTTATATAGAGTCCATGTGACCTAAAATGCAAAATGTAGCTATCCAAGGAAAAGTATCTTTAAACAATGAAGTAAAATGCTGCAAATGTTGTTGCCAAAAGCCTTGAACAGTCACACATTCCCACAAACAATGCATAAAGGACGCTGGAGAATGAGCACATTTCAGACATTGTGTAGACACAGCTATCTTAGCTGCAAATGCCTTACTTGGCCAAAATATTATTTTATTTAAAATTCTAAAGTGAAGTTCTCTAAACATTACATTTTGTACTGATCTCCGAACAAGCATAATACATGCCCAAATCTCTTCACCCCCCCCCCCCAACTCACATTTGTAAGTCACGAGACCATATATCAGCTAGTGTCTGCAAAACAACATAATGAGCTATCTTGTAAGAATTTATACATTTTTGTAATAGATGCTCTATTCTTTTTAAACATGTGAGCAAGTCATTGAAAAGATGCATTAGCTATAACCGGGCAGCCCGGACACCTGTGAGCTTCTATTTGCCCCCACCCCAGTCTCACTGGGCTCCCCATTTACAGACAAAGAAAACGCAACACACAATTTGGATGCAAAGGCCGCAGCTGTTTATTAGACTCCCTAACATGGGAGTCTAATTAAGCACCGAGTCTATTCAATAATGTTTACAAAAGAACGGCCGGGCAGGTTGCCGGTACTATAATATCTGCCCAAGCGGAACTGCAGGGTCTCACGCCAAGCAAGCCCCCAGAACAGGCGTGAATGCCAAGAACAGGATGGGATCATGTCTTGGACCTCCACAAAGCAAGTCCGCTGCTGTATCCCATCCGCCGGAGGGGATGCCAACCCATCCATCACAAAGAAAGCCTTGCCAGAGCCCCCTTCCCATGTAACAACCTCGATCCGTCGAGACCCTGAGCACGGGCCCAACAGTGATCATCCGTGCAAGCATCCCTGGGCCTCTCACGTAGATATCGGCACCTCTCAGCTTCATTCTAATGATTCAGCATTTACAAAGGCACTCCTGGACATGGTCACTGCCACAAACAGTTAACAGATAAATGTAAACCGACTATCTAACAAAACTCTCTAACTTCCCAAGGGGTGGGGAACGGCTCCACTCGGGGGCCAAGGAGGAAAGAGGCTGGCTTGAGGGTGCCTGCAGGATTTAAATCACCCGCCGGCCACCTCTCCGACATCAGCGCCGGGAGCTCCTCCCCTCGGCCAATGAAGTGGTCTGGCATCGGGGCATGCTCTGATGATGTCATTGCCCCCGATGCCGGGGCAATCAGTGGGGAGCGCAGTCACCAACGCACCACAGCACTGCGGCACCCCATGGCACCAGCAGCATGAGGCCGGCTCCATTCTTGTCGGCATGCAGAGGGGAAAGGGATCAGACCCCTCCCCTCCCGATAGTTTAGGTACTTCGCAGGGCGTGTCGAGGGCAGCTGCCAGCATGGGGGCATCAGACGCCTGGTTAATTGTGGCTCCCACACATCCGTGCTGGGTAGGCCACCCATTAACTAGATAGCCCTGACACCCGTGGGCTCCTATCCGCCCCTAGCCCATTCTCACTGGGCTCCTCCATATACAGACAAAGAAAACATGCCATACAATTTGGTTGCAAAGGCCGCAGCCATTTATTAGAATCCCTAACATGGAAGTCTAATTACGTGCCAAGTCCATTCAATAATGTTTACAAAATCACGGCTGGGCAGGTGCCGGTATTATAATATCCACCCAAGCAGAACTGGCGGGGTCTTGTGCCAAGCGAACCCCCCGGAACAGGCATCATGACTGCCAAGAACTGGATGGGGACCGCCATAAAGCAAGCCCACTTGCCGTATCCCATCCACCGGAGGGGATCCCAGCCTAGCTGCCACAATCCAAACCTTGCCGGAGTCCCTCCCAAGTAAAGGCCTCAATTCGGCGAGGCCGTGAGTGTGGGCCCAACATTGATCATCCGTGGCAAATGGGTGAGGGCCCCTAGGTCTGTCATGTTCATATTGGCATCTCCCAGCTTCATTCTAATGCTTCTGCATTTACAAAGGCACTCATGGACTCAGTCGCTGCCGCCACAGGGGCTTGGCATGCTAGAGCATGGAAGCATCTTCCCGCCTGCATGTGACTAGCACCCCCCAAACAACGACTATGGCCACTGCATCTGGGTGAAACACCTCTGCATCGCTTCAAGAACAGATCATTTCCCAAGTTCGACAAGGGTACCCTGTCCAGGTCATACAGCTCTGCGCAGTGCCTGTCCATCCATTCATATCGCAAATGATAACCACCCTGAAGTTGTATGGCTTTGGCTACCTGCCAGTTGAACTTGGCATGGTATCTATCCCACCATCCAGTGCACATCAAGCTATGACAGGGTATGATCTTGGACCAGCAGATTTTTGCGGATGTCCATGAGGAGGTCAGGTGGGTAAAGTCTTTCCTAATCACGTTCATTAGATTGATGCCAACATCTTTACATAAGTCATTGCTGCCAAGGTAAATGATGATTAGGTCAGGTGAGGCTGTGGTCATTCTTCTCAACTGCAACGTGGGCCATAACTAATGCCATTGCATGCCTCCCTGACCCAGCCAATCGATTGTCTAACCTTTCCGTGAAAGCCCAAGGTCATGACCAAACTTCACTTTGATGGCTCTTCTCCGTGCATGCATGATGAATCAGTAGCCAATGATCCACACAGAGCGACAACCGGATGGCAGCTACAAGTGAAATAGAAAAACTAGGTCATGGCGTGCGCCAGGCTGGATGCAAGCACAGGGTAAACCATCCTATTGCCTAACGTATGACATGTAAGCTCTCGACCTCCATCAACCCAACTGCCGAATCGCTGCCTGTGGGATCCCGGTGGCGGCGGCACTGGAAGCAGCTCCGATGCGGAATGAGTGAGGGCGAATATATTCGCTCTGAAGCTCCGCCTCCGCTAGGGCTTTCTTGAACACAATCGAAAACTGATAGAGCGTTAAAGGGGATTTATCACGGTGTAGCAAAAATAAATCATTTCCTTTTGGGCGTATGGTTAAGTATTGGGTTATGGCTGCTTCCAGGCATGTCTCCAGATCCCTGACCACTGTCAGTGTGATGACTTGGCCACAGGCACTCTGGTCAGTCTTAGACTGCTTCAACTTTAAGTATAGGGTGCTGTCTGTGATGCTGATGTCCTCCCCCAGCAAGCCCCGCAGCTGAGATGCCTTACGTGATGGTGCCATAAACTCGCTGAAGCACAGGGCACTGAAAAATGCCAGCGCAAAGGTGACCCAGAAAAGCGCAGTCTTGAACTCGTTAGTAGCTACCGTGGGCAAGACTTGCTACAGTTGTAGCAGCAGGTCATGGATTAATGGTCTCTGAACATCATGCCGAGGCAGAGATTTTCTGGCCCAGCCTAGCATCACTCTTTTCACTGCGAAATGGTGCTCAGCATGACCCATTTTCAGCTTTGAGAAAAATGCTAGAGCCGCTAGGTGCGAATGAACTATGTTCCTGGACAGTCCATGCTGCTTGGCGTGAACAATGTATCTAATCAATAGATCCTTTGGAACCCGGTGGCCAACCAGTGGTTTGCAATGAGAAACGCCTTTATTTTGCTGTTGTTGTGGATGTATGAATTCCATGTAGCTGGGGCAAGTGATCTTTTCATCATCTTGAGCGCTTTCTGGTTCCGAAGGACCAAAGTTGTTCTGGGTCCTCTCTGCCCTTTGGTTCGGCTTGTGGCGCCAACTTACTAAACAGGGACAACTTGCAATGAAAAAAGAGAATCAACTATCTCATTGCGCATTCCAGGAACAAGCTTTGCTTGCGCCACACTATTCTCGTGTAGGCTGCATAAAATGAATTCCCTCAACAACTCTGCCCCCAGGAGGCACTTAGAAGTCTGATTGTTAATTGATTGAACCACTGCCTCGTTGTCTTACCATAGCACCACTCGTTGGTGGCTAAGAGTGCCACCCCAGATATGCACAGCAACAATGATAGGAAAGAGCTCCAGAAATGTGATATTCCTAGTTAGGCCGTACTCGGTCCAGCTATCCAGCCAGCATGCTGCACACTAATCGCCCCTAAAATAGACACTAAAACCAATGCCTCCTGATGCATCAGAGAATAACTGAAGGTCATTGCTGCTGACTGGGCTTGGAAGCCAGATTGAGGCACTGTTGAAGTCCCTGAGGAACTTGGACCAAAGCTTCAGGTCCTCTGAGATGGGCCTGCTAACCTGTAAGTGATGATGGCCATGAATCAGTCCTACTATGGACCGAATCAAACAATGCAGGAATATCCTTCCCATGGGAATAATCCGTACAGCAAAGGTGAGGCTGCCTACAAGGGACCTCTTGTGTTTCAGTGTGACTTTCCTGCTGCGCAAGGTGGCGGCCACCAACTCTGACAGTTTCACTACTTTGTCGTGTGGCAGCCTGGATTCCATACGCTTGGAATCGAGCTCAATCCCCAGGAAAGTGAGGCAGTTACCAGGCCAAGGGACTTGTCTTCTGTCAAAGGGACACCAAATCTGCTTGCCAAATCACAAAACATGGAAAAAAGCCCAGCACCAGGAACTCCTGTAGCCCTAGTGAGAGCTGTACAGGTTCCCATCCTGGCCGGCTTCACACTCACTATCTGAGCATTTCCAATCCAGCCCTGGCCCTTGGCACTGGCCATACCACTGGTCCTCCTATGACTATAACCCCTTTTGAGACCTGGCTGGTGCCGCACACTACTGGGGATACAGGCCTTATTAAATCAACCCATGGCCCAGGTGGGACATTTGGCCTCGTTATTCCCCACCCGCTTTTCCGATCTCCACTATACTCTCACCGGGATTCTTCACCTTATCCCGAATATGGTCAGGAATTCAGAGGGCTCAGTCATTTACCCGAACTATACAGAGGTAGCTATGGTTGCGATGAGCAACTTCCAACACCTCTGGACAGTCTGCAGAGAGGGGGAAGAGGCAACGCACGCAGTCAAAGTCAATGGTCATCGACAGTGCACTCAGTAGAGTCCCATCACAGCATTGCTGCTCACAGATCCCTGATGCCAAAGCTGCCACCAAGGACTCCATCACCATTGGCGTGACCAGACGAGGAGCAGGGTAAGCTTCATGAGCATAGCATAGGAGTTCCCCCAAAGGACTGCGCAGGCAGGGAAAGGTGCAAGTGTTCTAGGCACAGAGAGTCGTCTTCCTCTTCCTCACTTAGCAGTTCTTCAATCTCATTCTCCTCTTCCTCCCTTAGTTCAGGTCCTGCCCCTGTTGCTCGTGGGCAGGAGAGGGAGAACATCGTCTGCCCCCGCAAGCTGTCAGAATTGGAACACAAACTGGGAACTGGTGCCTAGGCCCCTTAGACGTCGCATCAGTCACAGGCACCACATCTATTTGTTCTGCTTGATGGAAGGGCATAGGAGGCAGGGCCAGACCAAGCGGGAGAGGAGAAAGGAGCTGGAAGCAGCCAAGCCCACACAAAGAGAGATCATTAATTGGGCGCGTGCTTCACTCGTTTGACCTCAGTTGTGGTGCGCTCTGAGCCTGCTTTGCTGCAGCCCATGCTAACTTACATTGACACTATCCTGGGCGCATACAAAGAATACAGTGGTTTTGCATGGCCCAACTACGACAAGGCCTTCCACAAGAGAATGGCTAGTAAGTCTGCCATGATGTGGGGAAGACACAACGTCAGCCTTTGGCTCACAAAAATGTCTACCCGGGCCATGGACGCCCTTTTGTAGCGAGCCGGTGTGCGGCGGACAAGTCAAGCATACGCAAGGCACGAGTGGCACATGCTGGAAATTCACCTGTGGCGCCTGCTCCACGACAGATTGCAATCAAACGGAAAAGAGAAATATCATGGTTAAACTGTCTCAAAAATTGCAGCTATAATCAAGCAAAATTAGCATGTATTCAGCACCAGAATCAAATTGTATTGAATTGTGAATTGTATTCAAGCTGGAAACAAGCAGGGTCTGTGCTCTGTTGCTTGCGAAAACCAAATTGCTGCTAGTCAAGAATAAAGTGATTTTCAAAAAAAAAAAAAATCCAAAAATTTATAAGAACTACATTCTCTATTATTTTGGCTAGGAACAGGAGAGAGATGAAATGGGGTGATAGTTTGTAAATTCTTTGGGATTTGCAGATGGCTTTTTAAGAATAGGGCACACTGCAGCCCATTTTAATGGTGGCATTTCACTGGGAGACAGAGAGATTCACAATTTTAGTAGTGATTTCAAGATGTTAGTAATAGGGCAAAGTACAAAAGTAGCTTTGTGAGGCTTGGAGGTGAAGGGGAAGAGTAGGTAGAAGCTGACAAGGAAAAAGTGGACTTGCTTAATAGATAGTTCTGTTCAGTGTTCACTGAGGAATGGCCAGGACCAGCACCACAGAAAATTAACACAAATAGGATTGGAAGTGAGGTAAACCTCAAATGAATTTCAGAAAGGTGAGAGCTAAACTTAAATAAATAGCGATGAGGCTGAATGACATATATCCAAGGATATTTCGGGAGCTTAGAGAAGTTCTGGCAGCTCCACTAGCTCACCTTTTCAATGCTTCTTTAGAGTCAGGAGTAGTCCCAGAAGACTGGTGACAAGCGAATGTGGTTGCTCTTCACAAAAGTGGAAGTTCAGGCTGCTTATTTTGACTTCTTTGGCGAGAAAATTAATGGAATTGCTGCTAAAAAAAAAAAAAGGATAATGCACTTTCTGGAATTCAATGGATTGCAGGATCCACGGCAGCATGGTTTTACCAGAGGTCTTGTTAGACAAAGCTGATCAAACCAGAGGTCTTGTTAGACAAAGCTGATCAATCCAAGTACTCTAGATGTAGTGTACTTGGATTTCAGCAAGTCCTTTGACATGGTTCCACGTAGGCAATTTACAACTAACTTGAAAACCCTTGGTATGGCCCTAAAGTGACTGGTTGAGTAGGAAGCAACAAAGGGTAGTGGTAAATGGAGTTCACCCCAAGGAGAGGGGCATTCTTAGTGGTATCCCACAGGATTGTCCTTGGACCAGTTCTTTTCAACATTTTCACAAGCAACATTGTGGAAGGATTGTTGGGAAAGGTTTGCCTTTTTGTGAATGATACCAAAATCTGCAACAGGGCAGACAGCCCGGAAGGTGTGGATAATATGAAGAGGGATTCGGCAAAGAGAATGATCTAGAATCTGGCAGCTAAGCGTCAATGCTAAAAAATGCAGTCACATATTAGGGTTTCAAAATACCAAGGGAGCAGTACAGTGTAGGGGATGAAATTCTTCTAAGCATGAAAGAAGAGTTGGATCTGGGGGTGCTCATATCTAATGATTCTTAAGGTGGCCAACAGGTGGATACCTTTCAGCATAAGCCAGAAAGATGCTTGGGTGCATACGGAGAGGACTGGTCAGCAGAAAAAAACAAAGTGGTATTGCCCCCATCTAAATTTCTGGTGAGACCTCTGCACAAAGTTCTGGAGTCTGCACCTTCAAAAGGATATGAAGTGGTTACAGTCAGTCCAGAGAAGGTCTACTAAAATGAGCAGTGTTCTTTGTTCCAAAGCATATGGGATCAGACTTAAAGAACTAAACATGTATAGCTTAGAGCAAAGGTTCCCAAACCTGACCTGGAGGACCCCCAGCCAGTCAAATTTTCAGGATAGCCACAATGAATATATACATGAAATAAATTGTCATCCATTACTTACATAGCATGCAAATTTAATCTTATGATTATACATTGTGGCTATCCTGAAAACCTGACTGGCTGAAGGAGCCTATGCCCTAGAGGAAAGGAAGCATAGGGACGATATGATAAAAACATTTAAATACCTCCAGGGTTTCCATGCATAGGAGACAGGCCTCTCTCAATGGAAATGAGCCTCTAGAATAAAGATTCATGGGATAAGGGTGAAACGGGTAGACTCAGGGGTAATCTAAGAAAATATTTCTTTAAACAGAGAGTGGTGAATGCTTGGAACATTCCAAGCATTCACCTCCCTATGGAGGTGGTGGAGACGAGAACGGTATCTGAATTCAGGAGAGTATGGGATAAGCACATAGTAACTCTGTGGGAGTGATAGGGACTTTAAATCTGAGTAGTGGATGAGCAGGCCATTTTTCTGCCATCATATTTCTATGTTTCTAACTGGATTCATTGTCGCATCTCATAAATCATTACTTTAAAAATGATGTCATGAAAGGTTCTGTGATGATATCCAACAATTATGTCACATGCAGTGTGTTCATCCTTTTTGCTAATTTGAAACACAGTATGTATCAGAGGACTCCAGAACCCTTGAACACAAGAGACATTTTGACCATTACTATGGTGGCACTGCCACCCCACCATAATCCGTGGGGTAGTATTTTAGGTTAGCCATGCTAGAACGTTGCTGTAGAATTTTTATTCCCAATCTTTACACTTTGATATCTGTAGTGCCCTTTTTTCTCCTTTAAAAAAAAACCCCCAAAATGATAGGGTATGTAACAGAATGCAAGTGGAAAAAAGAAATCTTGGACTGGCTTTAGAACCCACTCTGTGAACTGCTTAAATTGTGCAACCAATGCACAGACACCTAAGAAGTTAAGCTGGTGAGATGTAGTCACCACGAAGGAAAACTTATTTGTTGATCTTGTTGTTAGGGAAAAAGCAAACCAAAAATCTGGATATCCTTTCTTGTAACACACACCATCTGCCTCTTGTAACTACTGATAGTTTGGCTGGGTTCCTGTTCTTGTGGTTTTCTTTCCATTCTCTGTGATTACGAAGCAATTCCCAGTAGTGTCTCGGGAAGCATCGGGGTAAACGAAGGCCGTCATTTGGAGGCTGAACATCAAAGCTGCACCAGGACCTTTTAATGTTAGATCTATGGTTGACAATGCAACTCCACTCCCAACCAGCAGAGGCTAATTGAATGCAGATGCAAAGATGTCTCAAATTATTATACCTCTGCTCAATCACAGTTGAGCACAAGGTTGTCTTGTCATAATTACTGAGAAATGAAATGAAAAGAAAAACAAAAGGATTCAATTCATCCAATCCTGCTACCAGTAATGGCTGTTACCTCCTAGCCACACTCTGCACTTACTAGCAGTGGCTGGAGCAGAGTGACTAACAGATGGTTAACCATGCTTTTATGGAATTTAAACAATTTGTGTGTGTGTGTGCACGTGCATGTGCATTTTCCATAAGAAAACTCCTCAAGGTAAAAAATAAGATATAAATCAGCTCACCATGAGAAAACAGAACACTACAATAAATGGTGGTTTCATGCGTAAGAAAAGCCCTGAATGGGTTCCAAATTCTCTGCCCTTTTACTCTCCCGGTGCTAAATTTTGCTGATGAACATGTTCTATGGATTCTCCATGTAAATATCCATGCAGTGAGCCACACATCTGAATAAGCCAAGAAGGAGTTTTGAAGAGCCTGCTTAACTCCATTACTAATAACAGTCTGGTGGATTTTAAAAGCCCCACGCGTGCCAAAGCTGGAAGATAGGCACCGCGCCGTGCGGATTTTAAAAACCACGCGGGTATGCGCCTATCTCCCGGTTCACACATAAAAATGTTTTCTGAAAAAAGGGGCGTGGGTGGGACATGAGAAGTCCGGGACTGCACCATGAAGTCAGCGTGTAAGTAGTTACACGCACAAGCGTGCCGGGGTCCCCTACCGCGTAACTTTACTTCTGCTATGGAGGGCATGTAAGTCATAAAAAAAAAAATACAACCCAAGGCTAGTCAGTGGGGTTTTAAGGCTCGGGGCTAATAGGGTAAAAGCAAGGCAAGTTAGCTAGGGGGTTTAGGAAGTCCTCTCCTTTACTGGGGCGAACTGGGAGCGAACTAAAAAAAGGCCTATGGCGTCGCCGCGCATAACTAACAAAATTCCCCCCACTTACGCACTCGAGACGGCTTTCGCATGCACATGTGCGCGTCAATAGAAAATCGTGTGCACATGTATGCCTGGATAGCCCGATTTCAAAACCCGCATGCATATATGCGCATATACGCGTGCATGTTATAAAATCGGCGCGTCCATGTGCGCATGACGGCAAACGCGTGCTCATGAGCGTATGCGCATGGATCTTAAATTGTGGGTGGAGATGACAATTAAAACCTTTCTGCATTGCATCGTGGCCTTGAATCGCACCTGGGAGAGATAAGTGCTTTGCTCATATTCCTGAAAATGGCACATTTGGGATTCAGACCTGGTTCTGATACTGGAAGGAGCCTCTAGTCTCACTGCTTTCTGGTCCTTTCATGGAGCCAGTACAAGTATTTAAGGCCATGCTTTCACATTCTTTCTCTACTGTATCCCTGTGCAAAGGTCTGCTGCTGTCTCTGAGGTTCTCGCTGTCTTTTCTTTCGGAAATAGATCCTTTTGTAGCATTTTCACAGTCTAACAATTAAAAATAATAATAAAAAATTAACATGGGGGGTGTCATACTTTTTATTGATTTTATAATATTTTAAGAAGAATTTAGTAAAACTATAACAGTAGTACTCTTTTGTTTATCTCTTGGGGTTTTTTTTTTGGTATGGTCTTTTGTCAGATTTCTTTGGTATATGCTGCTCTTGGTCTGTTATGTAAAAACACATAGTAATACCTTTTCATTTACACAGCTGTGAACTAATTGGAGGGATGTGCAGCAGGGACGGATACATTTGATTCGGTATTCGTATTCGTCGGGACCCAAATCCGTTTCATCCGTTTTCGGGGGACCCCGATTCGTCCATTACTTATGTATGGTATTCGTTTACCATTAAAGTTAAAAAAAAAAACCCATCCCAACCCTTTACAACCCCCCACCCTCCTGACCCCCCCCCCCCCCCAAGACTTGCCAAAAGTTCCTGGTGGTCCAGTGGGGGTCCTGGAGCATTCTCCTGCACTCGGGCCGTCAGCTGCCGGTATTCAAAATGGCGCCGATAGGAGGTGGAGGTGAGAAGGACCCAACATCTGCGGCAGAAGCTAATCCGGGGGTGAGAAACAGCGACTTGCCCCGACGGGACTTCTGTGCGCATTTCCTTGTTGTGACGTCATCGAGGAGGGACCGGCAAGAAGTCCTTAAAGATTGTTAAAATGTACCAAATTACTATTGTTTCTTTGTAAAAGGAAATGAAAAGTTAAAATAAGAAAATATTTTAAAAAATGGCACCGATAGCCTTTGCCCTTACTATGTCACAGGGGCTACTGGTGCCATTGGTCGGCCCCTGTCACATGGTAGGAGCAATGGACGGCTGGCGCCATCTTGTGCTCCTACCATGTGACAGGGGCCATCCAATGGCACCGGTAGCCCCTGTGACATAGCTCCTGACCCCCCCAAGGCTTGCCAATAATCCCTGGGGGTCCAGTGGGGTCCGGGAGCGATTTCGTTGTCGGCTGCCAATAATCAAAATGGCGCCGATAGCCTTTGCTCATACTATGTCACAGGGGCTACCGGCGCCATTGGTCAGCTCCAGTCACATGGTAGGAGCACAAGATGGCGCCGATGGCCATGTGACAGGGGCTGACCAATGGCGCCGGTAGCCCCTGTGACATGGTAGTTCAGAGGCTATTTGGCACCATTTTGAGCAAGGCTGGCAATGGCGCACATGGGCACGGAGGAACAAATGGCACCCGGGACCCCGCTGGACCACCAGGGATGTTCGTAAGTCTTGGGGAGGGATCGGGATGGTGGGGGGGAGTTTGTATGTATGTACGAAAATGATTTTAAATGCTTGGGGTGGGGTTTTTTTTTAGCTTCGTTTCCCGCTTCGTTTTTTGGCCCGGTTTCAGGTTTCCTCGTTTCGTTTTTCAAAAAAACTAAACGAGAAAACCCAAATTTTACCACGAAGTATCCGAGTCAAAAAACAAACCGGTAGAAAAAAACGAAGCACATCTCTAGTTTGAGCTAGCGATCCCATTCAGAGATTGTCTTTCATCTGCTGAAACTCTTGATGCTGTTCTACGTGGTCAGCTATGTCTGGTACTTTGGCATGTAGGGTCTGTCACAGACCCTGCAGTTATTGCTGATTATTCTTCCAAGCGTTGCTTGGGGTTTTCTGCCCATTGTGCCTACCAGCCAAACATGGGCGAATTTCTGGAGATGCATTCTGTCCTTGAGATGCCAGTGGACCTCAGTTTCTTTCTGAGGAGCTCTCGGGCCCCAGTAGGGTTTTTGATTGTCTTGTAACACCAAAGGAAACTATACGGTCATCGTCCAAGAGTCCTTCTTATGTTTATATCTCTAGACTTTATCCTGTACCCAGGAGGTTCTAGAGCTACTGTTGTTGTCAGGATTTACTGATCCAAAACTCTGCTTGCAATGTTTTTCATGATGTGGAGTATGTTTCTTGCTGGCACTTGCATCACTCCCCTGCCTTAGGCACCTCTGCTACGCTTTGGGGTTTTGTGACTCAGTCTGTTCTATGTTTTTCTTTTTAAAAAAATGAACTCTTTTCCTGTCTAGACCTCTTTATGGATCAGCTGCCTCACAGGCAAAAGGGAGAGAGGTGGTGCTTTCAGCACTGTTAGGTTTCCTGCTTTGTTCTGCTCCGACAGCCTATAGCTTGGGAATCACCAATGTGTAAGTTCTACCATTCTGCTTGTCTTTGGAGAAAGCAGAGGTGCTTCCTTGTAACAGGTGTTCTCTGAGGAAAGCAGGATGTTAGTCCTCACGAAACCCACCCACTTCCCCTGGGAGTTGGTTTCTCCTTGTATGAGCTATATCATGGACTGAGGGACTCTGCCTAGGGGGGCAGGGTGATAACTACAACTGCACATGCTCAGTAGAGCATTTTTTTTAAATTCTAGATTCTTTGTGATAAAAGGTCCAGACCAGGGTTCCATCTGATGACTCCCATGTGTGAGGACTAACATCCTGTCCTCGAAGAACACTTGTTACAGGAAAGCAACTCTGCTTTCTCTAGATCCACACGGGTGTGTGCACAAACATGTGCCTATATATTCCGGAAAGTAAACTACCTTAGTTCTGTGTGGAGCTTCTAGTTTAGCTGACAGGGAGGGTAATTTTATTTATTTATTTATTTATTTATTTTTATATACCGGTGTTCGATTTTACACATCACATCGGTTTACATTCCAGCAAAAAATGCAGGAAATCAAGCGTTTCCTTTGTCAATACATTGAATTTTCTAACATCAGACATAAATTAGCTAGCAAATGTGAGCATACGTACCATCAATTTTCAAAGCAAACTTCTATGTATAAATCTGTTTTGAAAATTATCCTGGAAAATCTATGTGCACACAATTAAACTTGCTGTTTGGGGGCGCTTGATTTGCAAAGAGAATTTATGCACATACTTTTTGAAAATAAAAGTATGTGAGAAGTCCCAACTCTGAGTCCTTTGAATGCCTCTTTTCTATGCATGTAAAAGTGCATGCAGACACTGAGGTAGATTTTAAAAGCAGCACATGCGGCGTACATGTGCTTGCGCCACCCGGCGCACACACATGTATGCCCGATTTTATAACATGCGCGCGCAGGCGCGCGCATGTTATAAAATTCAGGGTCGGCGCACGCAAGGGGGTGCACAATTGTGCACTTTGCACGAGCTGAGCCTGCTTCAAGCCACGCTGCCTTCCCCCGTTCCCTTCCCCCCACCCCACCTTCCCTTCCCCTACCTCCCCCTACCTCCCCCGCCCTTTCCCCCCTACCTTTTTTGATGTTTTCTTTTTGTTTCAAAACTTACTTCAGCCCTGGGGCAGAAGAAGTATGTGAGTTATCATCTAGTACTGGCTATGTATATCTGCATACCCTGTTTATTCACTATCTACAGTTTCTTTGCAGCTCAGAAACCTTAGAATCGCAGTTGCAGTATCTGAGGGACTTCAGCCCTGCCGGGCATACCAGCTCACTACTGCCACCTCTGGTAGTTATACTTCCTGTTTAATAAAAGAACTATCTGTGTCTGTCTCCATACTCCAGCCTAGCCGGTGGTCCCTCTCGGGACTCCCTCCTGGGGGCACTGTCATCTGCTATTGGCCCAAGGATTCACCTATCTACTCTCTGTCCAGCTGTGCACCATCTCTAGTACTCCGCTGGTACAGATTCCCAACTCTGCAGTCTATATCACACATATTGCCATTCCTTAGCAGACCCATAGGAGGCAGTACTCTACAGATTGCTACTCCTCCCCTTGGAGAGGGGATTCTAACAGACTGCTATTCTCATCTGCTAGCTCCTCCCATCTGCATAGCAGACTTGCATCAGATTGCTGACTCCTCCTCCAACAGGAGTCTCCAGCAGCAGATTGACAACAGCTTGCTAACGCCTGCTAGCAGATCTCTACAGATCGCTATCTCCCTAGCAGATCCGTAACAGTTACCTTAACAGAGATGTTTCATTATATCAGAGGGGGTGGTTCTCTTCCACATAACTCCAATGTAGCTGGCATATCAGTGTGGATCCTACAGACCAATATTATTGATTAATTTGGATCTCAAGATATTGGCTAGGGTACTAGCTGAAAGGCTGAATAAAGTAATATCCCATCTGCATCATATGGATCAAGTTGTATTTATACCCAACCGCATGGCTGCGGACAATGCCTGTAAGATCATTGATCTCCTGTGGTGGATTAACAGAGCCCAGATCAGTGCTGATGTTGAAGGTATGAGCTGGGTATGAAAGGGAGAGTGTGGCACTGGGGGTGAGGGTTGCAGAGGAAAGAATAAGAGCGTGATTATTATGATGGGGTTAGGAGTGGCTGAGAGAGAGAGATCATTAGGGAAATGAGAGAGGGATCACCCTCTCCTGCTCCTCTCCTCATTCCTGAGATCTCTTCTCGGTAGTGACACTTCAGATTCCTTTTCCTCACCCAATATCGACAAAATAAATTACACAGACACAGGCAAGGTTGGAAAACTATTTTTATAATGTAATATAAAAGATGAACATGTTTCTCAATTTACTTCAAAATTTTCTAATTGCTGCTACAGAATCTACCCTGAGTTGCTGCAGGAAAGTGTGGGGGTGTACCTTAGACCTTCTGCTCTCTATTGTCTGACCTTCCAGTTGAGAGGGGCTATGAGTGACAAGACCAACATTGTCTAGGGGCGGCAAAGACCTAAATCCATCACTGAGCATACCGCAGGGCATTTTGTCGCCATTGGCTTAGCCATGGCAAAGGAGGATAAGAATTAAAATGATAAATAAAAAGCCCATATACAGATAAATAATAAGTAGCTGAGAAGAGAAATTATTCTTATCAGGAGTGGTGAGAAGGTGGGTTTGCTGAACATAAAAGGAGGGAAGAGAAAAGAACAGTTAAATAATATTAGAACAAGTGTGAATTTAAATATTTTAGGGAACATTTTGTAAGTAAAATTAGTGAAGCTCTGTTCTAGGAGTTAAGGTGAGGGGAGGGTTACCAAGCTAATATGTATGGAGTAGATTTCAATGGGAAATATGGTGGATGAATCCTGAAGAGAGGTATTGTCCTTTCATCCAATGCGTTTTGAATATGAAGAGTATGGAGTGGTATTAACACAGCTTATTAGGGACCATCACAGTGCATTTACCACTTAGGGGGACATCACTGCTGGTTTTTTTGTGATATGGGCCTGGCTGTTCAGTGCAGCAGCTGGGCTGTTATTGGGAGGGAATGTCTGGTCAGCTATTCTGGGCAGCAGTATAATTAGCATTCTCTCAGGACGAATCATTACATATGGTTGGCTTCCTCAGCCAACAGCTGATGACCTTTGAGTAAGGGCGTGGGAAGGAGTGGCAAAGTGGTGACAAGTACAATAGAAATATTTTCCCAAATGTTATTAAAGTTGTGATGTTGGAAGTATAGCTGTGTATTAGAAGTAACTTGTAAATTGTGTAATAAAGCTGCAGACATATATTGTCCACAAGAAGGAGTGGGTTTGTGTTATTTGGAAGAGAAAAGCATACATGTCCTTGGGTTATACAAGTTGATTGACATATCTGGGAATTTTTGATTTTCAGTCACCCTGAGATTGTCATGGATTAGTTGGGGGAAGTGGGGGCGGTATACGTACAGATTTCTCCATGCACTCTAACACACTCGCATGTTCACTCTCTCATATGCTCATTCTCACACACATAACCTCATACACATGCTGACCCACACTCCTTTCATTCTCCCCATATACTCTCTCTCACACACACGCTCACTTACACTCTCCTCTTTTCTTACCTACACACATGCTCACTCACTCTCAATTCTTTCCCTATTTCCCACTCACACACTTGCCCATTCACACTCTCTCTCACACAATCTCACATACATGCTCATTCACAGTCACTTCTCTCATTATCTCACCCATTCTCACTCCACTTCTCTTCTTCTCTCACATACACACACACTTTTTCTCACTCTCACACGCATGTACAGTAATTCCGTCTCTCCCTGTCCCAAACACACCAGCGGCAGAAGCCTTCTCCTTCAGGCCCATACTGCTGATGGGACTATTCTTGCCAACATGGATGAGCAGCATCAAATAGAACTTAGTAGCCTGCTTGATTCCCAGAAATCTTTTTATAATATTTCAGAGCTTAGCACCTGGCAAACATCACCACCTCCTGGAACAAGGTCTGGTCAACAGATGAATGCCTCCATGCCCTTAAAAGGGAGTCACCAGCCACCACTCCCCTTCATCTAGGTGCATGGTGCTGAGCCTGCAACTTTGGGCTGGGATGGTTTCTCCTCTTCCACTTCCAGGGTGGTGTTGTGGTTCTTCAGCTATTGGGGTGTAGGTTCTGGTGACTACGGTAATCTGGGTCCAGGTGTTGTCTTGTGGCTCAGTTTCACCTTCCCCTCTGCTTGAGTTTTCCATAGAATAAAATCTAGCAATAAAAACCTTTTCACGTACATTTGAAGGAAAAGGTCTGAGGAGGAGTCAGCCGGGGTGCTTTTACCCCTTGGGGTAAAAGGGATGGTCAAGGAGGACAAGGGAGGACAAGGGAACAGCAAAAAACTATGAATTCTTTGCCTCTGTCTTTACTAAGGAGGATGTCAGAGTCATACCCACACCATAAATATTTTATGATGGTGATGACTCTGCGTGGCCTAGATGAAATTATTGTGAAACTAGAGGACGTAATAACTCAGATTGACAGACTAAAGAATAACAAACACCAGGACTGGATAGTATTCACCCTAGAGTTCTGAAAAAATTAAAAAAATGAAATTGGAGACCTAATTCTGGTGATTTGCAGCCTATCATTTAAAATAGACACGATACTAGAAGATTGGCAAGTAGGCAACGTGATGCCACTTTTTAAAAAAGGCTCCAGGGGTGGTCCAGGAAAGCATAGACCGGTGAGTCTGATATCAGTCCTGGGCAAAATGGTCGAAGTTTTTATGAATTTTTGCCTCCATGGCCAACTTCTAAATGGCAGTTGCAATTTAATATGGACAAGTGCAAAGTAATGTACATAGGGAAAAATAATTCCAGTTACAGGTACATGATGGATGCTGTGTTACATGTAAGGAGCCACCACCTAGAAAAAGGATTTTGAAGTCCTTGTGGCCAATTTCTTAAAATCCGTAGCTCAGTGTGCAGTGGCAGTCAAAAAGGCATCTAAGGAATTATTTGGAAAGAAATAGAGAACAAAATTGAAAATATAATGCTTTTGTATAGTTCCATGGTACGACCGCACTTTCAGTACTGTGTGCAGTTCTGGTAGCCCATTTCTAAAAGACATAGTGGATAAAGGTACAGAGAAGGGCAACAAAAATGATAAAGGGGATAGAAAAGCTCCCTTATGTTTAAAGGCTAAACAGATTACGGCTCTTTAAATTGGAAAAGAGATGACTGAGAAGGGATATGATTGAAAGAAATCTATAAAATCATGAGTGGGATGGAACGGGTAAATAGAGAATGATTATTTACACTTTCAAACAACACTAGGAGATACTCCATGAAACTAGCATCCGGCATATTTAAAGCAAGTCATAGGAAGGATTTTTTACTCAGCACACAATTAAGCTATAGAATCAGTTGTCAGAGAATGTGATCAAACTAACTAACACAATGGAGTTCAAAAGAGGATTGGACAAGTTCCTGAAGGAAAAGTCCATAAACAATTATTAGCTAGTTAGACTTGAGAAAGCCAGTGCTTATCCCTGAAAGTATGATACAAGAAATAGATCAACTATTGGGAATCTGATGGGTACTTGTAACTCAGAGACAGAATGCTGGGTTCAATAGACCTTGGCCTGACCCAACATGGTATTTCTTATGATCTTATCTTTGATGCCTGAATAAACATTTCAACATTTCATTGTCCTAGATTATTCTCAGTCTTGCTACCTGTTTCCTGAGGGAGTTGACCTGCAAACATCTTTCATATTGAAACGGTTTCATACTGTGGATAAGGAAATCTGTATGGACAGCGGAAGAAGTAGTAACAGTAGCTATAGGTTTAGCTATGTTTCCTAGTTATCCTTCTGAGGTAGTTTCCCCAGATTGGTTAATTTTGCACATATCTTGACTGAAATGAAACCTTGTTTATAAGTCAACATATGTTCAGTATGATTTCAGTCTCAAATTTACTGCTAATGTCCTTTTTAAAACTTGTATTATACCAAAGTAAACTTCCTTCAGGAGTTCATAAGGTGTTGTATGCACAGGCAACCTGTCTAGAAACTCCTGAAAATTATTTTTTTAATCAGGCCAGTGGCACCCAATAGAGACAATTTCTGCATCTTTCAGCCACATTTTCTTGGTCTCTAATTGCATCATTTGGTAATTGAGGATCTTCTTTCTCTCCATATGGTCCACAGAATAGTCACTTAGTACTGACACTTTTATTATTGAAAGAAATGAACAAGACCTACCAAAATCCCTGCCTTTTTCTCAGCTGTCCTGCAAGTAAAATCAGCTAGCCTTTTTCCAGTGGAATCTATCTTCCATCTCCTCACTCAGAATCCCTGTTGTACTAATGATTTCTTGCACATTTGTTGCTTTGATTTATGGAGTGGTTAACTTATCTTTTCAGACTATAATATATATTTATATATGTAAGAAGTGTATAATTCTATTGTGAGGATGTTGGAGATTCTACTAGTTGTATTTAATGTATTTTGAAATATATATTTATTAGGTGTATTTCATAGATTTTTTTCAATGTATCATTTATTTACAGCAATTTGATTTCTTATCTGCCCAATTGCCAGGCATTTGCTCTGGGTGGCTTACAATTTCACATACATAAATCATAAATATAACATAACAACAATTATGTAAATCGCTTTGTGCTATTTTTAATAATGTAATATATGAATCTACATAAATAAATAATAAATAATTTTGTTGATGAGGGTATGAAAGTAAATTGAACAACTAGAAACAATATCACAAAGTTCTAATAAGAAGGTACCAATCAAGCTCCACTGGAAATATACTTAATTTTTGTCCTGTTTGCAGATTACCAAAATTTGACCTAAATCACTTACTTACTCTCTCCCCTTTCTAGTGTAAAGCATTATTTTCTCCATTATTTTTACTTAGTTAAGTTTGCTCTTTTTTGTGTGAGACTATTTACTTCTATTATGCACAATTAGTATATACCATGTTTAGTGATGAAGTCTGAAAAAAGCACAAAAGGATCTCATACACATTGCACATTTTGCCTTGCCTTCCCTCCTTTAGCAGCTGCATGGCACATCATCACAGAGAAGCATTCCCTTCACAAACACATGCTTCCTTTAAATAACTCTGAAGTTTAAGTTTCCATTCCACCCCTTCTTGGATAAGATGTCACAACTGGAGTGCACAGAACAAGCTGGGAGAACTAGGGCATGAGGATAGGGAAAGAGATGCCCAGTTCCCTGATGCAACACAGACATCCTCAGCTTTTAGCCCCTAAACCCCTTGTTGCAGGGGCATAGGGTGACTGCTGAAGTTTGTGGTGCATCAGAAAATGTGCTGCTGCCATGTGAGCTATCTCCCAGCCTGGCATCAATAATAAAGGCCAGGCTCAAAATGTCTCCTTTGACATGCTAACACGTGCGACATTGAGCCTTGCCTTTGATGATGATGTCAGGCTGTGGGAGGAGGTTCAGAGTGTTGGTCAGCCCAGAGCAGGAGCAGAGCTTTCCTTTTATCAGTAACTGATGGCCGGCAGTTAGGAACAGCTCATGGCAATCTGCTGCCTGAGGCGAGGGGATAGGATAGGATAGGATGAATGCCCCCCCCCCTCCAATGCCACCCCTGCTAAGGTACCCAAAAGGGATGCCTTGTCCAAGAGACAGACCCACACCAACTCACCATAAAAAAGAAAAATTAAAAATTCTGTTGCAACCCGCAGTAACAGCCATAAACCTTTTGAAGTAACACCTGGGAACTTTGATTTTCAGTCACTCTGAGATTGTTGTGGAGTAGTGGAGAGGAGGTGCAGGGCAGCAGGGAACATGCAACTTTCTCCTCTCTCACATACACACACAAAACCATTCTATCCTGTCTTTCTTCTTACTCCCTTCTTCTACTTTTTCATTTCCCCTTTCCACTCGCTCACTCACTCCCTCTTCCCTTCCCTCTGTTGCTAAACCCCTCCTCTTCCCTCACCCCTCTCCCCTTCCCTCACCTCTTTCCTTCACTCTCAATCACTCTCCCCTCCCTGCCATTCCTCCCATAACTTCCTTTTCAGTCACTCACCCCCCCCCCCCTCCCACTCAACCACTGCCTGGGATCTCTTCTCACAAGGAAGGGATGGGAACCCCTCTAGCATATCACCACAGTGCACTGCTGCGCAGGGCCAGTGCTGGGGTTTTTTCCTGACCTGTCTGAACAATTATTGTGCTGGTCCCTCCTCATTCTGTTATTTTTTTAACATTTAATTTGTATTTTTTTTTCTAATCAGGGCCAGTGCAATGGTATTAGGCATCCTAAGTAATATTACAGCTTTATGCCTGGCCCTCTCCACACACAATTTAAAATTATGCATTTATAATACAATATTTTACATGAAAAAGTACAGTCTTTTGAAGTAAAAAAATATAACAGCATGTATATTATATTTATATGCACTGATGTGATGTCAACCAGAAAACCTGCATAAAAAATAAAAATAGACACTTGGAACTCATATGGTATTGGGACTATTGTAATGCATATTAGGTGTGGGCTTGGTCCTCAGAAAGCCATGAGCAAACTAAATTACAATTTCAATGTAATAAACCTCCCATTCCAAAACAGCACTAACTGTCAGCACTCAGTTACAACCCTACCTATGAAAAGACAGCACTGCAAATACTACAGCAGGCCGTAAAGCACAAAAAAAAAACCAAAGAAGCCAAGCTGTTATATATCCCTTCATAGAATGACATGTTAGAAGAATACTTAACCGCAGTGTGAGGCAGTGCTCCTAATGTCCCCTTGTGAGCATGTGCAGGACCAGGCTAAAAGCCTGGTCCCCATTAAATCCCCTAGAGAGAGAATGTCTATAGGTGGGACCCTGCCAGACGGGAGGTGCTTAGAGGGCATGCCCAGTATATGGGAAGATAAGTTGCTGAGTCCAGCAGGGAGAAGACAGACTTGTCTGGGAGCAGGAGAGATATACTGTGAAGGTAGGCAGACTTCTGGGAAGTACCTGGGAGATACTTTGAAGGTATGCAGACTTCCGGGAAGTGCCTAGTTACTTTGAGTTACTAAAATTAGAGAATAGTTTAAGTGTGTTTCCCATTCTGACTTGGTGTTTCCCATTCTGACTTGGTGTTTCTGTGGCACTGTAAATAAAGTTATTGAAGACACAGCCTTGACGGCTGGAGTGCCACATATGGTGTCATCATGAGATCCCTCTAAGCAAGGCACAGAGGGAGAAATCAGTCTCCAGATGAAAAGACTGAGGTAAAAAAAAAAAATTCTGAGCAGAACTGCTGAGGGAGAGTGTGGCTTGGGAAGCACACTGCAGAAGGCAGCTGGAGCTGCTGGATAGCTCTGGGGACAAACAGAATGAGAATGGAAAAAGTTTGGAAAAGTTTTGTTTGATGGAGTGGCCTGCTAGAAGCAGCTGGGAGCAGCAGGGCATGGCTGGCAAAGCACTGAATCCAGGGAGCAACACTGCTGGCTCTGCAGATCATTGAAGAAAAAAGAACCCAAACTGCTTTAAACCCAAAGAGAGGTCTAAGGGGCCTGTTAGGGAAGCAAGTTAGGTTTTTTCATTGAGACTAAAGGGGCTAACCCTGTTTTGAGATAGAGGTGCAACAAAAGTTTAGCCACAGCTGGTCAAGCAGGAGTTCTTTTGCTTTTCTTTTGTTTTTTTGTAGAAAGGACAGGAAACCCCCCCCCCCCCCCACAAACAGAAAAACAGAAAGAGCACTTGTGCTCTGGGCAGAGCAGAAGAGAAACTGATAGCAAGGAGCAGCTGCTGGAAGCTTAGTCAGTATCCCAGTAAAGCTTGATTGGGAACCAGTAGGGATTACTGAAGCACAGATTAAAAAAAAAAAAAAAAAAAAAGGTAAGAAAAGAGAGGAGCCAGTGGATGTGTTTGGAGGGCATGGCCCAGCAGAGAGTGAAACTGCTGGTGGGGGCACAGGAGCCAGCCTTCAGCAAGAAGTCCAGGTGAAGAAAGGGGGGGGGGGGGGGGGAAAGCAGCCAGAAGAACTATAAGAAAAAAGAAAGCACTACCATGTACTTCTGTTTAGGGGGAGTGCCCCAGTCCCAGGAGCGGGGTGAGAGGGAAAACCTGGCATTGCAGGTTTGGCAGCTGGAGAGGTCGGCCAGCGCAAGGGAGCCCGAGAACCCATTCCCAAGGACCCAGGCCAGACACAAGAGTGAATGTCTAGAGTGGCTGGACAGGGAGCCTCAATAGCTCCTAGAGAAGACAGATGAAATGCTAGCAGAGATGACCGCTGAGCTGACCAAGCCATGGCAACAGCCTGAGGTGAGAGGCCCTGTGAAAGGGGCCAGCGGGCAGAAGCCTGAAGGAGAGGCTAGGAAGACCCCAGAGGGAGGTGCCGCCGAGAGCCCAGAGGGAACGGAAAAGAGCCTAGATGGAGCTACTGCCGAGACCACAGAGGGAGCGGCCCCCAAGACCACAGAAAGAGGCGCGCGGCGAAGTTCCTCGCAGACAGAATAAAAGAGAAGCGGCAACCATAGCACCCAGGGGAGGCTACAAAAATCTTGTCAAAGGGAACTTGGAACTCGGAGCACCAGAAGAACCCAAGTGAAGGAATGTTGCTGGTGGTACAGTGGGGTGGTGGTTGTTGTAGTTTCTAGGGTGACACTAATAAGTGGGGGTACGCAGAACCCTAGTTTCCCTCGCCCAATGCTAGAGGGTGAGAGCCCCGGTGAAGGGGTTTGGCAGCTTGGAGTACTTCCCTGGCTGGCCCAACGTTCCTAAGCGGAGAAGGATATGTGAAGCAGCGCCCCTAGTGTCCCCTTTAGAGCATGAGCAGGACCACCCTTTATCTCCCTTAGAGGGTGAATGTCTATGGGCGGGACCCAGCCTGGTGGGAGGTACTTGGAGGGTGTGCCCAGTATAGGGAAGGTTAACTTGCTGAGCCCAGCAGAGAGAAGACGGGCCCCGTGGTTCTGGGAGTAGAAGCTACAGGTCCTATCTAAGAGTGGGAGCTCCAGACCTCTCTGGGAGCAGGAGAGATATACTGTGAAGGTAGGCTGACTTCTGGGAAGGGCCTAAGAGATACTGTGAAGGTAGACAGACTTCTGGGAAATGCCTCTCTCAGGCACACACACACACACACACAATTTTAGTGTTCCTATGCTGGACAAATCTCCTCCAAAAGCCAGGAAGCTAGCCCTCGTGCTTTTGGGTATTGTTACAGGGGAGATAGTGAACCTGCAGGAAAACCTGGCATGGATTCCTGCCTACACTAGAGTCCCAGCACAGGGGCTGTTGCCTGGCCCCAAAAATCTTCCCAAAACACCCTTGCTCAGTTGATAGGGGGCTAGTACTGGATACTCCAATCCCAATCCTAGCTAAAACATTCAATTTAAATGGTTTTCCTCCAGGAGCTGCATAGACTCTGCCTCTTGGGTTCTCTCTCTCTCTCCAGGACAGTCTGTTACAGCATCAGAGGCTATCGCTGCTCTACCCTGTGCCCCATTGCATTACTGGGACACCTGAGGTGCTGAGTGTCCTGTTCCATACCATGGGGCTTGCTACAGTCCCCCCTGCAACTTTCTGCACCCCTTTTCCTTTTATTTTAATGTATTTTGCTTCTTTTCTCTTTTATTGTATTCCTTTTATTTTTATAGTTTGCCTGTCTGCTTCTTCAGCCTGGCCAGAGGGCTCTTCCAAGGGCATGGATGCTCCCACAAGCAGGTTAAACTTTTAAACTTGGCTCTTTTTTTTATGGTATTTTCATTTTTGTTTTCAAACTGTAAGTTTGCTCAAAGTCCCATCAACTTAGTTCTATTTCCCGTGAACATCCCGGGACCTGGAGGAGAAAAAATGCAAAATGTATATACACATAGGCAAAGTTCAATCTCTTTCCAGTTCTTCACAGCCTTTGTACTTCCCCTGGTTAACTCACACAGCAGCAGCAGCTCCCGCTTCTGGCAGCTCCACTGGCGTGGGACCGAACTGCATGTGGACTGGCAGCATTCCTCCTGTGCAAGGCCCCTGGATTCAGCGGCGGCAGATATTGTTCCCTGGGCGCAAGAATCCACACCGGTTTTTCTTTTTGCTGTCTCCCCTCTCTGAGCAGGAGGAGAACCATGAAATCCCCAGCCAGCAAAGAGGTCAGCCTTCCCACAAGTACAGCCCACCTCCTCAACTCTGGGCCACGTCACCTCCTGGAAGTTCAGCCCTCTCCTCTCCTCCTCCCGGCTGACGCCAGAAGGATCTCCCACTGCGGGTCTCTGTTTTTTCCAACCTCTAGTAAGAGGTACAGGGATTTTTCCTCCCCTCCCCCATGGCCAGGGCTGGTGGCCACCTTTAGTCCATTAGTCTCTATGGGGGACATTTTTTCCCCAAGTTTTTAAAAAAAATCACAGTACTGTTGTAAAATATCACATTTTTTATCAAAATCAAACAGTTTTACTTTTCCACCACCCTCGAGCCCCACATTGCTGGTTGCCATTTTATATAACCCTTTTCGTTGAAGGGGCATCATCCTTCAGGGCACACAAAAGAATTTCTTTCTTTAGGGACTGTCTCCAATGCCCTCTTCTCCCCTCCTACTGATAGTACCCCACTTACAAAGGGAAGGTCCACCCACTCAAGCAGCCTCTGGAGGAGGAGCTGAAATGTGGTAGTCCTTTGAGATGATTTGTGGGCTACTAGGGACATCTAGTGGCTAACCTGTAGGGGAACCACACACGATAATGTGAAAGGTGACTCCAAGAATCATGGAGGAGGAGGAGCTCTGAGTAGTGGTTCGGAATTCAATGAGAGGTAGCCAAAGGCCCTGTGCTCAGTCTTGGGCTTTGCAAGAGAGGGGTACACCCTCTCTTTCATGGGTGGAAGGCCATCCAGGACTATTCAGACCCCTAGAACATGGAGAGAGGATTGTCTCAGATGATCTGCAGCCAGTAAATAACTGTGAAAACGGAGGAATTCCCAGATTTTTCTTTTTCCATCTGGGCCTTGAGGAAGAAAGGGGAAAACCTTTTGTCATCCAGCACTCAAGTAACATAAGAATGTGGTGAGCAAACTTGAACTGTTTCTTTTGGATTTCTTTTCCTGAACTCCTTTGCTGCATTTTTCTGTATAACTGAAATATCTGTAGATCTCGAGTAAAATTTATTTTGATTGGATCTCAACATGAATTTGGATTGGTTTATTTATTTCTATTTATCCCCTGGGCCTCATAGGTGAATCCTGTTCCACACAGCACAATTCTGTGTATCTCCCAGATTCTACACTGACTCACAAACAGCTTAGCAGTCTCTAAAGGTGACCCCCTTGTCAAAGGGAGGAAGGGTGCTACATATATATGCTTCAATAGAAAGCGTAAGACATGGCTCACCCTTGCAGGATTTCAATAAACAAATGCACAGTTCAGTCCAGTTTCAATTCTCATGGCTCGTCCCTCAGCCCTCAAATTGCTAGGATGCCTTCCCGGAATCCCAGCATCCCTTTAGAGGGGTAATGGGATGAAGGCTGAAGAGGGTAGGCTCAGGCATAATCTAAAGAAATATTTCTGTTAAAGAAAGGATAGTGTATGCATGTGTAACCCTCCCTCAACTGGCCTCGGAGAGCACTAGACCACTCTAGGAAGAGAAAAATACACAAAATTTCTCCAGTTTGGAACACAGAAACATAGAAATGATGGACGAAAAGGACCAAATGGTTCATCCAGTTTTCAAGCAAGCTTCTTAAGATAGTAACTTCCACTTTGTGCAGGTTACTTCCATGTTTATCTTAAGGGTAATAACTGCTGCTCCATGCAGTTATCCCCAAGACTTAGGATAACCCATAAAGATTTCAGCTAACAACATGTTTTACTGGGTGATAAGCTTTCTTGAAAATTCAAACAGTGCTGCTGACATGCTTTGCTTATGGACTTGGTTGTAGAAGCAGTCCTGTGCTTTTCCCCTTATGTCTGTGTATCAGTATCCCACACCGTGGAAGTTGGGGCCCTTGGTTGTCATCTGAACGCAATTCCTCTTTTCTTCCCTGCTGTATAAGTGGGGAGCAATGTTGCAATTGCATTAAAAGCATCAAGGCATATTGGTTAAGGATAGTAATTTCTATGCCTTCTGCTAAGGGTAGTAACTACTGTACCAGCAAGTTACCCCCCTGCATGCTTTTCTCATTTCCATCCTCTAGCCTTTAGAGATCCACAGGGTTTATCCCATGCCCCTTTGAATTCTTTGAGTGTTTTTGTCTTCACCACCTCCTCTGGAAGGGCATCCAGGCATCCACCACCCTCTCCATGAAGAAATATTTCCCGACTTTGGTTCTTTGGTTCATGGAGTTTCATTTCATGATCCCTAGTTCTATTGTTTTCTTTCCAATGGAAAAGGTTTGAAGTTCATGCATCATTAATGTCTGTATCATATCTCCTCTGCACCTCCTCTTTTCCAGGGTATACATTTTCAGATCCTTCAGCTTCTCCTCATAGATCTTCCCATACAGACCCCACACCGTTTTGGTTGCCCTTCTTTGGACCGCCTCCATCCAGTCTCTGTCCTTTTTGAGGCTGCAGAACTGAACACGGTAGTCCAGGTGAGGCCTCACCAAGGACCTCTTGTTGCGATTCCGGGTCGGCCCCGGAATCGCTACTTACTCCGTCGGGGTTCTGCGTTGGGCCCGCGTTCCCCGGACCTCTGGGGACCTCGGCCGCCGTGGGCTCGGCGTCTCCCCACCTCGCCCGGGCCTGCAGTCTCTCCTGCCATGTCCTCTTCGCTGCGACACAGCAGCCGGCGTCCCTCGGCAGCTGGCCCCGCCCCCTAGACGCGCGCGCGCGTCTCAGGCCAGGATTTAAAGGGGCCAGCGCGGGAAAAGGCAGGGGACGCCTCCGGATGACATCAGACGCTGCAGGGTATTTAAACCCTGCAGCTTGACCAGGATATTGCCTTGCAACGAGGTTCCCAGGTTTACCTGTCTCCAGTTGCCGCGTTCCTGTACCCTCTTGATCTCCTGTGGTTCCTGATCCTGGACTGGCTTACGACGATTCTTGGCTTCTGATCCCGGACTGGCAAGCGACGATTCTCTGGTACACGACTCCGGACTGGTGAGCAACGACCTTGGACTCCGTCGGACTCAGCCCCCACGGGCTCTCCTAAGTCCCAGCGGCCGGGTCCCTACGGGCTCCTCCTGGGGGGGCTCCGGCTTCCAGGGTGAATCTCCTAAGTCCCAGCGGCCGAACTCCTACGAGCTCCTCTCGGGGGAGGGTCGGCTTCCAGGGCGAAGATCCTCTCACCATTGTACCAGCTCCACCGTTTCGTCCTTCCTTGCCACGGCCCTTGGTCGCAGAGGGCTTCCTAGGATCCTCCTTCGGCCATCCACGAGTCTGTCTTGCCGCCTCCCGGTCGGGGCCTCTGCTGCCACCATCTACAGCAATTCATCCTCTGGTTCCGATCGGCCCAAGGGTCCACGAATCCAACACCTCTACAAGGGCACTATCACCTCCTTTTTCTTACTGGTTATTCCTCTCTCTGTGCACTCCAGCATTCTTCTGGCTTTAGCTTTCGCCTTGTCACATTGCTTCACCGCTTTCAGATCGCCAGATACTATCACCCTAAGATCTCTCTCTTGGTCTTTCATCCCCAATCACATACAGCTCTTTTGGATTGCCACATCCCAGATGCATGACTCTGCATTTCGTAGCATTGAATCCCACTCAAACCAAACAATAACTTTCACCTAAACATTCAATTTTTATATCACCAAATACAGCTGAACTTAATATCCGTGAAAAAGTGGAGGAAAAGACCTCAGACCACCAGCATATCGTGTTCAGTGAACTATGATTGAACATAACGCAGCGTATTTAGAAGTTCAGTAAACTTACTTTCACTGGCCCACAAATCTGCAACCACTCTTCAAGCTTTTTAAAATTACTTTTTATTCTCTCTACTCCTTCAGGCATATCCACTCTGTTGCATGATCTTAGTATCATCCACAAATAGACAAACTTTATCTTCTATCCCTCCTGCAAAACAACAGCTCTTCTTCCTCCCTCTTCCAGTTCCAGACTGGGCTCTGAAAGCAATGTTAATGGAAAAAATATTTCACTACTACTCCTGTAAAATAACTGTGAATAAAATTCTTCACTTAGACAAAAATTCTCATAGATACTGAAACCTCCCCCCCCCCATCCTTGGGGTCATCTCTGGAAGCTGCGTAAGGAGTTTATTTGCACTGCTGCAGCTCCAGGTGTAATCGGGGT
Source organism: Rhinatrema bivittatum (assembly GCF_901001135.1). Lineage (NCBI taxonomy): Eukaryota > Metazoa > Chordata > Amphibia > Gymnophiona > Rhinatrematidae > Rhinatrema > Rhinatrema bivittatum. The sequence continues at coordinate 520,917,887 of NC_042615.1, read as the reverse complement.
TCTTCAGCGGGGACCAGATCAGTCTCTGGGAGGCCCAAGGAAAGACTTACTATTTATAATAGAGTCCAAGGCCACAACAATTGTTGGTCCCAAATAAAGAAAATGTATTGAAAGTTCAGAGGTAAAACAGTTCTTCACAAGAGAAAACTTCAGTTGAAACACAGGATACAGTCCAAAAAACTCAAACAAGATCAGCAGAAATCTTCTTCAAATAGCTTTCTTTGAGGAAGAAATTACAATAAATCCCACTTACCCACTTAGCCCCAAGAACTCCTGAGCAGCAAGGGTCAACTTCTTTCTTGGAGCTTCCCCAGAAAAGATAGCACCCCTTTTGTCCTTGGGGTCCTATCAGCTTTTTTAAAACTACAGCAATTACCTCTATCTCAGGAGCCCTTACACTCCCAAGTCCAAGTCCAACTCTCTCTGTTAAGATGCCTGGAAAAGCATCTTAAATAACCTTCCATCAATGACCCATCCCCACTTAGAGGGCATGTACCTCCTATTAGTAATATCTTATCTCAAAAACAATTCTCTCATCCCCTGCAAACACCACTTCCTAATCCCCCTTTCCCCCTCTAGAACAGGAAGGGCATACACAAAGCGTACCAACCCTGTAAACAGCACAACCTCTGCAATACCAGAACTCTCTGTCCTCTGGATAACCTTGAAGAGAGCAGGAACACTCTGAGCATACTCCTTAATGAAACTGGAAAGCTGGAGCCCTCCAGGATCCTAGTCAGGGTTACAGACAGAAATAAGAAAGGGACAAAGAGAGAGGTTGGCAACATTTTTCAAAATGTTTTGATTTTTCAAGATCATGTACTTTTTACCCCATATTTTCCAATTTACTCTCCATACTTCACACTTAAAAATATTTTTAATCACCAACCACGATGAGTGATGTGATCGGATTTGCAGATGATACAAAATTATTCAAAGTAGTTAAATCACATGTGGATTGTGATAAATTGCAGGAGGACCTTGGGAGACTGGAAAATTGGGCATCCAAATGGCAGATGAAATTTAATGTGGAGAAGTGCAAGGTGATGCATATAGGGAAAAATTATTTAATTACAGAATAGGGAACACATTTGTATGAAAAGAAGAAAAAGAAGTTCCATGGAGCAGGCATCCACAGATCAAGTATTCAAGAAACTGTGGGACCGTGAGAGGAAATACACCAGTCACACTTTGGAAACAAGGCCCCAAGCTACAAGGACCCAGCTAAGTGTCCTTGTACAAAGCCTAACTAGACCAATGTATATGAGAGACAAAGGGTTAAACTAAGGTGTATACCTACACAACAAAGGAGAAAACCAAGAAAAGTCTGAGTTAGAGAGACAATGTCATTTGACAAAAGAAGACTGACAAACTACAAGACATTTGCAACTTAAACTTTAAGTAGTAGACATACTTACTTTCTATTTTACTGCCTGGAAGCAGGGACACAGGAACACCTGCAAAGGAAAGTGAGCAGAAAGATTCAAATTCTTGGACATACTTTACTATTCATATTTTGGTTAATACTTGCCAAACTTCAAGCAATTAAGGGGCGGATTTTCAGAGCCCTGCTCGCCTAAATCCGCCCAAAACCAGGCGGATTTAGGCGAGCAGGGCCCTGCGCGCCGGTGAGCCTATTTTACATAGGCCTACCGGCGTGCGCAGAGCCCCGGGACTCGCGTAAGTCCCGGGGTTCTCCGAGGGGAGCGTGTCGGGGGGGCGGGCCCGGTCGTCGCGGCGTTTAGGGGCGTGTCGGCAGCGTTTTGGGGGCGGGTACGGGGGCGTGGCTACGGCCAGGGGCGGTCCGGGGGCGTGGCCGCGCCCTCCATACCCGCCCCCAGGTCGCGTCCCGGCGCGCAAGAGGCCCGCTGGTGCGAGGGGATTTACGCCTCCCTCCGGGAGGCGTAAATCCCCCGACAAAGGTAAGGGGGGGGGCTTAGACAGGGCCGGGTGGGTGGGTTAGGTAGGGGAAGGGAGGGGAAGGTGAGGGGAGGGCAAAAGGAAGTTCCCTCCGAGGCCGCTCCGATTTCGGAGAGGCCTCGGAGGGAACGGGGGTAGGCTGCGCGGCTCGGCGCGCGCCGGCTATACAAAATCAATAGCCTTGCGCGCGCCGATCCAGGTTTTTAGCAGATACGCACGGCTCCGCGCGTATCTACTAAAATCTTAGGGGTAGATTTTCAAATAGCGCGAATTGGCCTACTTTTGCTGGCGCATCAGGCGCAAGCAAAAGTACGCTGGATTTTAGTAGATACGCGCGGAGCCGCGCGTATCTGCTAAAAACCTGGATCGGTGCGCGCAAGGCTATTGATTTTGTATAGCCGGCACGCGCCAAGTCGCGCAGCCTACCCCCGTTCCCTTCGAGGCCGCTCCGAAATCAGAGCGGCCTCGGAGGGAACTTCCTTTTGCCCTCCCCTCACCTTCCCCTACCTAACCCACCCACCCGGCCCTGTCTAAGCCCCCCCCTTACCTTTGTCGGGGGATTTACGCCTCCCTCTGGGAGGCGTAAATCCCCGCGCGCCAGCGGGCCTGTTGCGTGCCGGGACGCAACCTGGGGGCGGGTACGGAGGGCGCGGCCACGCCCCCGGACCGCCCCGGACCGCAGCCACGCCCCCGTACCCGCCCCAAAATGCTGCCGACACGCCCCCTAAACCCCACGACGACCGGGCCCGCCCCCGACACGCCCCCCTCGGAGAACCCCGGGACTTACGCGAGTCCCGGGGCTCTGGGCGCGCCGGTAGGCCTATGTAAAATAGGCTCACCGGCGCGCAGGGCCCTGCTCGCCTAAATCCGCCCGGATTTGGGCGGATTTAGGCGAGCAGGGCTCTTAAAATCCGCCCCTAAGTGTGAATATGTATGCGAAATACTTATCTGATAATTGTTCCTGAACAGTTGTTCTTGGTCCCAAAAAGCAAAACGGAAGCCGATTCAGTTGGCTGTGTAACAGTGAAGAAAACAAGAATGGGATGATGGAAAAAGCCCTTTATTGAAACGTGCCTGACTCTGGCCGAGTTTCGCTCTAGTGTATAGAGCTGCCTCAGGGGCAATCAATTTGAGCAGGACATGTGTTATGTCTGCAGGGCCGATGTCACAGTGTTGTTCATTAACTTAAAACTTGTGACCTCATGTATCATGTATCTTTACTTTGTTACTGTTGTCATGCCACGTAGCACCATTAATGGAGAAAACTTCATTCAGTATATGTCATCAACAATACTTAGAATTTGTGTGACTGCGGAGTGTTATAAAGAAAATTCTAATTATTGTTAATAAAAATTGTTCATGAAACACTGCACCTTGTTTTGTTTGCTTAATCAAATAATCTGTTTATGCTAATAAATCTTGTTTGTTGCTCAGCACAAGCAATCCAGTTATTTGGTACACTTCGCTTTCCTTTACTTCTTTCACCCCTGCTCTCCCTCCCTACCTGCAGGAGATGATATTGGGTGGGGCCCAGTCCCCTTGCAACACCCAAGAGGTGAATACACCTAGGGGCAGATTTTCAAAGGGGTATGCGCGTAAGATACGCGCAAGCCCTGGGACGCGCATAAGTGCCGGGGCTTTCCTGGGGGAGGCGTGTTGGGGCGTGTCGCGGCAGCGCGTCATACAGGGGCAGGGCCGCGGGCGTGATTCCGGCCCAGGGGTATTTCAGGGGTGTGGTCGAGGCCTCCGAAACTGCTCCTGGGCCGGGGAATTGCAAGCTGGCGGCCGGCAGGCGCGCGCGAGTTACACCTGCCTCGGGCAGGCATAACTTTTCAAACAAAGGTGGGGGGGGGGGTTTAGATAGGGCTGGGGGGTGGGTTAGGTAGGGGGAGAGAGGGGAAGGTGTGGGGGGTGTGGAAGGAAAGTTCCCTCCGAGGCTGCTCTGATTTCAGAGCGGCCTCGGAGGGAACAGAGGCAGGCTGCGTGGCTTGGCGCGCGCAGGCTGCTGATTTTGTGCAGCCTTGCGTGCGCCGACACCAGATTTTAAAAGATAAGCATGGCTACGCACATAAGTATTAAAATCCGGCATACTCTTGTTTGCACCAGTCGCGCAAACAAAAGTACGAGTGGGCGTACTTTTTAAAAATCTACCCCCTATAATTTATAAAGTAATCTAATTCCAACTCCCATAGCAACCTAAACTTAACTAGGAACTCAACAAAATTAAGTTGAAGGCAGCAATCCAGCAACAAGAGGGGGTTTTCCAGTCTTCTGCATCAAGTGTCACAAGTATGATTTTTTTACCTGCCGGTGAAAGATTGTATATGTGCACCTGGTGCAAAGAGCTCCTGGCTTTCAGAGAATGAATCCGATCTCTGGAGGCTAGAGTGGCAGTCCTGGAAGAGCTGAGGCAGACAGAGAGGTACATTGATGAGACCTTCAGGGACATAGTTGCCAAGTCCCAAATCCAGTCTGGCAGCCCCGCTGCTGCCTTGGATCAGAAAGGTTTCACAATTGGAGAGCTTCATCCTGGTGTAGCAGAAAGTGATCCTGTAGCAAGTACCTGCTCTCCAGGTGATGCATTGTCCTCTCACACTGAGGACAAGTCTCCCAGGGCTACTGCCCAGGTGTTGCGTTCGTGCCTGCTCTTGCCCTCACTCCACCCTCTCTACCTCTGAGGCGACTCCCATCGGGTCTGATGGACAGTTGCTGCCGCGGCTTCTCCTCACCGTTTCTTCCCGGAGTCCCCGGGCTGGCCTGATGCTGCAGATCCACCATGTTCCTGATGATGTAGGGCATGCGTGCGCGCTCGCTCCGAAGTTTGTACCAGCAAGGGCGCGAACCTCGGGGCGTCCCCCCATAGTGACGTCAACCGCTTCCAACATAAAAGGTTTTTGCTTACGCTTATGATTTGAGTTAGCAAGGGTTTGATTGCAGGGATCATCTTGACCCTCTTCATTCTCCGCTGCTCTGCCTCTTCGAACTTACCAGGGGTACCCACTCCTCGGGGGCCCCACTCTCTCTTCTTGTTTTCAGATTGCTAAGATGGGATCCGGTACTCGCTCCTCGAGGGCCTACGTCCCTGAATGCTCAGAAGACTCCCTATTGCCTGGAAGCGATCGCAGACATGAACATTGTGAGTTTCTATTCCAGTTGCATACAGGAACTGGTACTCACTCCTCGAGGGCCCATGTTCCTAGAACTCTGAAGATTCTCATCTGTCTAAGACACTATCACAGGTACGGAAATCGTGAGTTATTATTACAGATTGTAGATAGGAACCGGTACTCGCTCCTCGAGGGCCCATGTTCCTAAAACCCTCCAAAGTCTCTCTTCTATTTCAGAAGCTATTTCATATACAGATATTGTGAGTTCTTATTTCAGTTTGCATATAGGAACCAGTACTCGCCTTGAGGCTCCTGTTCCTGAATATACTAACTATTCTCTATTGCCTAGAAACCATTACAGAGATAGATAACTGCGAGTTACCATCGCTCTCTCAGAGCTGTCCCTGGAACCAGGTACTTGCTCCTCGAGGGCCTAACACTCTCCAGCTTCTGAGCCTTCCTATTAATCTATGTGAGTATATCATCTACTTCTGGTTATGTATCCAGCATACCCTGTCTACTCACTATCTATGAGTCTCTCTCTACAGCTCAGCAAACCCGGACATAGCAGTTCCAGGATCTGAGGGACTTCAGCCCTGCTGGGCACATCAGCTCACTACTGCCACCTCTGGTGGTTCTACTACCTGTCTAATAAAGAACAATCTGTGTCTACTCCAGCCTAGTTGGTGGTCCCTCTCATGATATCCTCCTGAGGGCACGGTCATCTGCCATCGGCCCAAGGATTCACCATTCTACGTTAGAGTGCTCATCTCTCACACTTCAAGAGCTGAGTACAACAAGCTGCTACCTTGCAGTCTAACCCTCAACTGTTGCCAACAGATTGCTAAACCTTAGCGGGGACTCTAACAGATTGCTACTCCGCAGTCCTACACATAACAGATTGCTAGTTCCTCCCATCTGGGGGAGCAAAGCTCCAAAGGATTGCTACTCCTCCCCTTGGGAGGAGCAAACCCTAACAGACTGCTAATTCCTAACAGCTCCTATAACAGATTGCTAACTCTGAGCAGATTAGCACAACAGGTTGCTAACTCCTCCCTCTCGAGGAGTCAGCCCACAACACCAGGAGGGAAGGGTTAAGTCAGCCATCATAGTTGGTGATTCAATTATTAGAATATAGACAGCCGGGTGGCTGGTGGATGTGAGGACCACCTGGTAAATTTGCCTGCCTGGTGCGAAGGTGGTGGATCTCACGCGTCACCTAGATAGGATTATAGACAGTGCTAGGGAGGAGTCATAGTACATGTGGGCACCAACGACATAGGAAAATGTGGAAGGGAGGTTTTGGAAGCCAAATTTAGAATATTAGATAGAAAGCTGAAATCCAGAACCTCCAGGGTGGCATTCTCTGAAATGCTCCCTGTTCCACATGCAGGTCCCCAGAGGCAGGCAGAGCTCCAGAGTCTCAATGCATGGATGAGACAATGGTGCAGGGAAGAGGGATTCAGTTTTGTAAGGAACTCGACAATGGCAGATAAAATTTAATGAGGACAAGTGGAAGGTGATGCATATAGGGAAAAATAATCCATGCTTTAGTTACATGATGTTAGGTTCCATAATAGGAGCTACCACCCAGCAAAAAGATCTAGCATCATAGTGGATAATCCATTGAAATCAATGGCTCAGTGTGCTGCAACAGTCAGAAAAGCAAAAACAATGTTAGGACTTATTAGGAAAGGAATGGTGAATAAAACAGAAAATGTCATAATGCCTCTGTATCGCTCCATGGTAAGACTACACCTTGAATATTGTATTCAGTTCTGGTTGCCGCATCTCAAAAAAGATATAGTTGCACTGGAGAAGGTACAGGTAAAGGGGATGGAACTGCTCCCCTATGAGGAAAGGCTAAGATGTTAGGGCTGTTCAGTTTGAAGAGATGGCTGAGTGGGGATATGATAGAGGTCTTTAAAATCCTGAGAGGTCTAGAATGAGTAAATGTGAATTGCTTATTTACTCTTTCAGATAATAGAAGGACTAGGGGGCACTCCATGAAGTTAGCAAGTAGCACATTTAAAAATAATCGCAGAAAATTCTTTTTTCTCAACGCACTATTAAGCTCTGGAATTTGTTGCCAGAGGATGTGGTTAGTGCAGTTAGTGTAGCTGGGTTTAAAAAAGGTTTGGATTAGTTCTTGGAGGAGAAGTCCATTAACAGCTAATAGTCATGTTGTCTTAGAGAATAGCTACTGCTATTATTGGCATCAATAGCAAGGGATCTACTTAGTGTTTGGGTACTTGCCAGGTACTTGTAGCCTGCATTAGCCACTGTTGTAAACAGGATGCTGGGCTTGATAGATCCTTGGGCTGACTCACAGCTCGATCCAGTATCGTCCGCTCGACGATTGCCCGTCTGTAACGTGCTCGTAGCGCACAATTCGGGCGCGCAAGGCAGTTCGGCGATACAGTGTCCAGTTTCACGCGTCCGTATCGCTTCTGAAAACAGACGCATAACCCTTTCCGCACCCGGCATGTAAATGAACGAAAAAGCTGTATAATGAAGGAATTAGCTATTCCCCTGCGATACTGTAACGGGCGCTGATATTATCTCCTCCGTAACCCGCTGTTCTGCCGCGGCCTTAACCTGCTAGTTTACCGCCTCCCCCTAGTAGGAGTTAGTGTAGTGTAGTGTAGTGTAGGGTAAAAACATTGCTTACCCGCCCTGGTCCCGTCCGGTCTCCTGCAGCCCCGTCCGGACCGGACGGGGCTGCAGGAGACCGGACGGGACCAGGGCAAAAAAAAACAAACGAAAAAGTAGCAAGGCTCGGGCCTGCTATGGTAAGTGTAAAAAGTGTAAAAAACAAAAAACCAGTGTGTTATATAAAAAAATAAAACAATTTTAAATACCTGTCGGAGGGCCGTGGGTCCAGGCGGCCGGTGGGCGGCGGGCAGCCATCAGCGGCATCCGGTAGTCCCTTCTCCCTTCCTCCCTCCCTCCCCTGCCTGGATGAGCGCCAAAATCGCACGGGCGGGTCGGCAGCGGGGGGGGGGCGGCAGCAGGATCCGGGAGCGGCGGGTAGGCAGCAGCGGGGTCCGGGGGGTCCGGGGCAGCGGCAGCGGGGGGGCGGCAGCAGGATCCGGGAGCGGCGGGTAGGCAGCAGCGGGGTCCGGGGGTGGCAGCGAGATCCGGGAGCCAGCAGCGGCAGCATGTTCGATCGCGCAGGCAGGTAGGTGGCAAAGTAAAGATGGCCGCCTGCACGGGAAAATCGTGCAATTGGCCGCTGAAGACGTGACGTCACGACGTCACGACGTCACGTCTTCAGCGGCCAATTGCACGATTTTCCCGTGCTGGCGGCCATCTTTACTTTGCCACCTACCTGCCTGCGCGATCGAACATGCTGCCGCTGCTGGCTCCCCGGATCTCGCTGCCACCCCCGGACCCCGCTGCTGCCTACCCGCCGCTCCCGGATCCTGCTGCCGCCCCCTGCTGCTGCCCCCCCCCCCCCGCTGCCGCTGCCCCTGCCCCCCCGGACCCCGCTGCTGCCTACCCGCCGCTCCCGGATCCTGCTGCCGCCCCCCCCCCCCCCCCCCCGCTGCCGACCCGCCCGTGCGATTTTGGCGCTCATCCAGGCAGGGGAGGGAGGGAGGAAGGGAGAAGGAACTACCGGATGCCGCTGATGGCTGCCCGCCGCCCACCGGCCGCCTGGACCCACGGCCCTCCGACAGGTATTTAAAATTGTTTTATTTTTTTATATAACACACAGGTATAACACACAGGTTTTTTGTTTTTTACACTTTTTAAACTTTTTTACACTTCCTGGTGCCTGTCATTTCAAATGTCATTTGAAATGACAGGTACCAGCGCACCCAGGTTACTGTATAGGCGCTGTTACAGCGCCTATACAGTAAAATGGGTTGCGCGGGCATAACCCTTCCCTAACGCTTCACAGCCGCGGCATGCATTTGCATGCGATTAGAGGAGAGTATCGGGGAGTTAGTGAAGAGAACTGTGCGTGCGGGGAGGAAGGGTGCGCCTGACACTACCTCACTGTTTTTACCGCGGCCTTACTGGATCGAGCCGTCAGTATGGCAATTTCTTATGATTGTATCCCCTGCCAACAACATTGTAAGTCTCTACCTTACACACCATCAGCCACATAGACACCATAGAAGAAGAGGCTTCCTCTGACAGGTTTATTTATTTATTTAGTGTTTTTATTATACCGGCATTCATGACAGGAATCACATCATGCCGGTTTACATTTAACAGGGCGTGATATATACAGCGAACTAAAATTATAACAAATGCATGGTTAGAAAATTGCAGTTACATTAAAACAGGGAGGTGCACAACTGGGAGATGAAGGGAGAGAAGAAGAAAAGAGATTAGCTGAGAGCAAATTATTTACAATGATGCATAAATTAATTACAGAATTACAATGATGCTAGAGTTCCATAGTGGTGGTCCTGCTGTTGAGAATGCTCTGTTTTTCACAGTAACCTGCATAGAACAGCAGTTACTACCCTTATCAGAAGGCATAGGGAGTAGAGATGTGAATCGGAACAGGAATCGGTTCCGATTCCGGTTCCGATTCACATCGTTAATTTTTTTTTGTGCGGCCTGATCGCGGTTTTGTTTATTGGCTGCGCTCGAGCCGATAAACAAAAAAACTCACTCAACCCTTTAAAACTGTTCCCTTAGCTTCCCCCACCCTCCTGAACCCCCCCAAAACTTTTTACAAGTACCTGGTGGTCCAGTGGAAGTCCCGGGAGCGATCTCCTGCTCTCGGGCCATCGGCTGCCACTAATAAAAATGGCACCGATGGCCCTTTGCCCTTACCATGTGACAGGGTATCTGTGCCATTGGCCGGCCCCTGTCACATGGTAGGAGTAATGGATGGTCGGCGCCATCTTTAAAAATGGCGCGGGCCATCTACGATATTTTCAATCGTCAGAAGCATAATTCACATCCCTAATAGGGAATAACTTACATGGAGCATAAGCAACTTGATGGGCAGACTGGATAGACCATTACTCTTTTATCTGCTTCATTTGCTATTCTTTGCTGCTATCTCCTTCAGAATGCTTATTTTCTTTGAGCTCTCTTCCTGGAGTAGGTATCTGGTTCCGCTCAATTCCAACTGTGTCCAAGAAGACAGACGGGCTCATGTCTAGACGCTGGATTCCTTCTCTTCATCTGAAACACAAACAAACTAGACAACACAACAACGCAAAGAAATGTCCTCTCTGTGGGCTTTTTCTTCTTTCTAAAACCAATGCGTATTGCAACAAGCAAGTACACTTCAACAGCTCTGTTCATTTAGCATTGCAGAGTTTTTCTTGATAAGCTCTAAGGGAATACCAGGTTGGATCAGGGATCTGCCTGCTGCTCCCTCCAGGCAGTATCCTTGTCTTTGAATACTTCCTGGGTCTCCTATTTGGATCCAAGATATACCCCATGAGGAGGAATAGCATAGTGGTTAGAGCAGTGGGCTATGAACCAGAAGACCAGGCTTCAAGTCCTGCTGTTGCTGCTTGTGACCTTGGGCAAGTCACTTTAACCTCCATTGCCTCAGGTACAAAAAAACTTAGATTGTAAACCCTCTGGGGATAGGAAAATACCTACAGTACCTCAATATAAACTGATGTGATATCACTGATTGAATGTCAGTATATAAAAGTAATAAATAATATTCAAAACCTATTTAGATGCATAATTCAAAAGTTATGTCTAAATAGCAAATATGGCATATTCAGCCACTTATCTGACTAAATTATAGACAAATAGTGCAGTTAGTGTAGCTGGGTTCAAAAAAGGTTTGGATAAGTTCTTGGAAGAGAAGTCCATTAACTGCTATTAATCAAGTTTACTTAGGGAATAGTCACTGCTATTAATTGCATCAGTAGCATGGGATCTTCTAGGTGTTTGGGTAATTGCCAGGTTCTTGTGGCCTGGTTTGGCCTCTGTTGGAAACAGGATGCTGGGCTTGATGGACCCTTGGTCTGACCCAGCATGGCAATTTCATATGTTCTTATGTTCTTATCAGGCTATAATTTAGTCAGATAAAAAAAAGAGGGACTTTCCAGGGAGGGGCTGAGATATCCGGCTAACCTAGCCAAATATTGGGTATATCCAGCTGGGTTAGCCAGATAACCTGCTACTTATCTAGATATCTTTATTCAGGTACCCTGGACAGGAGCTTCAGCTTTACCAGCCCCTGCATAATCTTCCTTTAATACTGGCTAGTTCTGGTCCTTACACTATTACAGCAGCATTGATATTGATAATCTCCCAGCCTCCTGAAGAAATCTACTGTGGGAATTCCCACCTCCCATCATTCTCTAGCTATAAATGCTCCTTGTTTCAGTCCTGTTGTTTCATCTGAAGGAGGCACCATGACCTAACCTTCTTTTTGTTGGACCAGTAAAAGGTGTCACAACCTCCCAAGACTCCTGTTTTCTCCAGAGACAATGAAATAACTAGAACTTCAGCGTTACAGGAAATGGTATTATATCTACATTGTCAAATCCCAGTTCCTGAAAAAGAGGATAAACCATTGTCTGTTGATCTTGCCTATGAGTGAGTCTGATCTATTATGACATAAGAGTTTAGATTTAACATAGTTTGAACACAGAATGCTGTCTTTTTATTCTCTCTCTCTGCTGGCTTTAAGAATGACCTCATGCCCTGGAGAGTCGGTAGAAGTATTATTGGTCCACAAGGTAGTATTAATGAATATAGACTTTAATGGGCCTGTCGAGCTTTAATGACTGCATGGCACGATGCATTTAATCCACGAAAAAAATGAAAAACCTTTGAGCATTTAGCTCTCCAAGTTTGTGTAAATCCTAATAATTCAAACACTATGGGAATGCTGACTGTCAGAATCTTTCTCTGGGAGAAGTGATATAATGTATCATTTCAGCCTTCGGGGGAAACATTCAGGTTCTTGTTTTCTTCCCACTTGATCTAATTCTTCTAAAGGGTGTGCAGGCATACTTGGTTCTCTGGAAGACAATGCATGCCATTAATCTTAAAACTGGGAAAGCAAACTGCACCTAATACAATGTGAAGTGCACTCATTTACAGCACAGACATTTTGCATTTCAGCAAAGGGCATTTGTAAATTGAGGTATTTATGACTAGTGGCTATTTTTAGTTCTGCATATTTAATTGTCTAAGGGAGCCAAAAGACATTTTTAAAAAACCAGCAGTTGTCAGTACAGTTGGCAGGAGTGTGAAAGTTAGACTTTTTCTGGCTCTGCAATCTTTAGAAATGCTTTAAATCTATAGATGTCAAGTAACAGAAAAAGAGAACTAATTTTGGAAATGTATCACATTTTCCATCAAATTTCATTGAATAAAAACATCTTGAAAATGTTCTCATTGTACATAAACTGTTAAAATGGAAAGTCCTAGCTTGCAATATTCGTGCATACATTTTCTAATTTGGTAGTTTCCTCCCATTCCTTCAAGTTCCTAGTCTAATCAGAACCAGCCTGCACTAGGCTATGGGGTCATAAATCTTCATTTACATCTACCCACGATTTTTTCCTATTTTGTATACCCCCTTCCATCTAGGCCAGCTATTGCAGTGACAGTCCTTAGCAAGGGTCACAGACCATGACTCATAGTCAGGTAAATATACAGTAATAAGAACATGAGAAATTGCCATGCTGGATTAGACCAAGGGTCCATCAAGCCCAGCATCCTGTTTCCAACAGAGGCCAAACCAGGCCACAAGAACCTGGCAATTACCCAAACACTAAGAAGATCCCATGCTACTGATGCAATTAATAGCAGTGGCTATTCCCTAAGTAAACTTGATTAATAGCAGTTAATGGACTCCTCCTCCAAGAACTTATCCAAATCTTTTTTGAACCCAGCTACACTAACTGCACTAACCACATCCTCTGGCAACAAATTCCACAGCTTAATTGTGCATTGAGTGAAAAAGAATTTTCTCCAATCAGTCTTAAATGTGCTTCTTGCTAACTTCATGGAATGCCCCCTAGTCCTTCTATTATTTGAAAGTGTAAATAACCGATTCACATCTACTCATTCAAGACCTCTCATGATCTTAAAGACCTCTATCATATCCCCCTCAGCCATCTCTTCTCCAAGCTGAACAGCTCTAACCTCTTCAGTCCTTCCTCATAGGGGAGCTGTTCCATCCCCTTTATCATTTTGGTTGCCCTTCTCTGTACTTTCTCCATCACAACTAGATCTTTTTTTAGATGTGGCGACCAGAATTGTACACAGTATTCAAGGTGGGGTCTCACCATGGAGCGATACAAAGGCATTATGACATTTTCCATTTTATTAACCATTCCCTTCCTAATAATTCGTGACATTCTGTTTGCTTTTTTGACTGCTGCAGCACACTGAGCCGACGATTTTAAAGTATTATCCACTATGATGCCTAGATCTTTTTCCTGGGTGGTAGCTCCTAATATGGAACCTAACATCGTGCAACTACAGCAAGGGTTATTTTTCCCTATATGCAACACCTTGCACTTGTCCACATTAAATTTCATCTGCCATTTAGGTGCCCAATCTTCCAGTCTTGCAAGGTCCTCCTGTAATGTATCACAATCCGCTTGTGATTTAACTACTCTGAATAATTTTGTATCATCCGCAAATTTGATAACCTCACTCGTTGAATTCCTTTCCAGATCATTTATATATATATTGAAAAGCACTGGTCCAAGTACAGATCGCTGAGGCACTCCACTGTTTACCCTTTTCCACTGAGAAAATTGACCATTTAATCCTACTCTCTGTTTCCTGTCTTTTAACCAGTTTGCAATCCACAAAAGGACATCGCCTCCTATCCCATGACTTTTTAGTTTTCTTAGAAGCCTCTCATGAGGGACTTTGTCAAATGCCTTTTGAAAATCCAAATACATTATATCTACCGGTTCACCTTTATCCACATGTTTATTAACACCAAAGTTTTGTTATAAGAAGTTGCATACAAGACTATCAGTAAAATTGCATTACTTATTTATTTTTAAAATTTATGAATCGTAGAGCTGGTGCATGAGAAGGAGCTGAGAAGTGGACACCTGTTGCTGAACTTGTGTTTCATTACTGCTCTCTGCATTGGACCCTGCTCAGCAGTGATCCTTTCCATGGGCCTAAAAAAAACAGGTGAGGAACTGGGCTCCCACCCAGTGGCTCCTATTGCCTCCTTCTTCCTTGCTGCCCCAGGCCAGCAATTTAAAGGGGCAACACGGAAGAAGGACTTGAGCACTGGCTCACACACATAACTGAGGAAAGGCAGAGGATAGATAGAAGGCAGATGCTGGGGAGAGGCAGGAGGAAGAGGGTGAAGGAGGGTACTGAGAGAAAGTTGGAAGAGGCAAAGGATACTTGCTGGGGAAGGAGGACTACAGATTACTGCAGAAGGTGGGAAGAGGCAGGGCAAGTGGAGAAAGACATAGAGAGGTAGCTGTTGAGGACAAAGGAGATGGAGGCAAGGAGGCATATGCTGAGGAGGGAAGGAGACGGGGGGTGGGGGGCAGATGCTGGGGATGGAGGAGAAGGTGGTAGGGGGTGCAGATACTGGAGATGGGGGAGAAAGATTGAGGAAGGTAGAGGAAGGTAGATATAGTAACATAGTAAATGATAGTAGAAAAAGACCGAAGTGGTCCATCCATTCTATTCAGCAAGTTGTTTAGGGTTATCCCCATGCCTTCTGTTAAGGGTAGTAACTGCCGCTTGGTGCAGGATACCCAGTTAACACAGGTTACTCCTTTCTTCATTTCCATCCTTTAACTATTAGGGATCCTCTGTGTTTATCCCATGCCTTTCTGTTAAGAGTAGTAACTGCTGGAGATGGGGGAACATAAGATATTCTCTTTGGTGCTGTGAGGGAGTCTATAGAAAACTCTCCAAGAATACCCTAAAGGACCAGGCACAGCTGTGTCGCCAAATCTTTCTTAAAATCCAGACCCACAAGGAATCCAGGGTGAAGGGAGAAGCCCCTTACCAAAGTTTAAGAACTCAGGGCCTGGAAGGGTTAAACAGGCCCCAGGAAGCAGGTAGAGACCCACTGTACGACAAGATCTATTACATTTAAGGACTGTATTTTACCTGAAGTTAAGGTGAGCTGCACTTATTGTTTTGATTTTGGTTTTTTCCACTGTAAATAAACTTCACTTAAGGAACAGTCAGAATCTGCCTCCTTATTTCTCTGGCTGTTTTCAAGCCGCACTCACCCAAGTTACCACAGGCGCCTTTTTGAGTCTCTTTAAATCACTTCAATCTTGTGTATTCCTCTTTCAACTTTGTACTGTTTAAAGAATGTTTAAGGGTTTATCCGGCTGTAACAGTGCCCTGTCCCTCTGGATGCAACTTATCAGCAAAACACCTATGTGTCGGGGGACCAATGTTTCATATAAGATTGTGCCGTGTTTAAGTTTTGAACTACAATAAAGGACAGTATTTGATTGAATAATTGAGAATTGTTATATATAATTTTAAATTCCCAACTTTTGGAACTTATGTGCTTTTGAACTGCCATATTTCCTTACACCTTTCTTCTTGGATTTCTTGGTAAGGATTGGCCCCTTCACCTTTGCTGTGGGAACGTAAGAAATGCCATGCTGGATCAGAACAATGGTCTATCAATCCCAACATCCTTTCTCAAAGTACAAGCAGGATGGTAGTCCTCACATATGGGTGACATCATAGGATGGAGCCCAATCACGGAACACTTTTGTCAAAGTTTCTAAAACTTTGACTGGCACCTACTGGGCATGCCCAGCATGGCACTAAACCTGCAGCCAGCAGGGGTCCCCCTTCAGTCTTCTTCTTTCCACGTAGCAGTAGCCACGCGGGTTAAGGAGCTCCACAGAGATTCCTGACAGGAATTTTCCTCACGGAATTACTAAAAACTTTCATACCCCACAGGGGTCCCTCCTTCGAATTTTTTGACTCCGCGGTACTCCGGTAAGTTTTTACCCGTTTTCGGTTGATTCCCGTCGAGTTTGGCCCTAGCGGCCTACTGGCCATCGACTGTACCACAGCTAAATTTTTCGAAAGCAATGGCGTCGGGGTTCCGTCAGTGCCCAGACTGTACTCGCACCATGTCCATAACAGACCCGCATAAAGTCTGTGTAATGTGTCTCGGGTGCGAGCATGATGACCTGACTTGCAGCAAATGTGCCTTAATGACACCAGAATGGAGAAAATGGAACTTCTCTTCCATTCTCAAACTCCGATGCCGCCTATTGCATCGACGTCGACTGAACCGGCACCGTCCACTTTGCGCCAGTATCGGCCACCGGCCGGTGACCGTCCAGCGTCGATGATTTCTTGGCCATCGACTACCTCTACTCCCCCTCAGGACCAAGGGGATTGTAGAGAAAAACATCGGCATCGACACCGCAAGTCTCGGACCATCGAGGAAGGAAAATCTTTGACCTCGCCATCGTCCGAGCCGCCATTTATTTATTTATTTTTAGTTTTTTATATACCGATGTTCCTGTATAATATACATATCGCACCGGTTTACAAGGAACTGAAAACAGTCGCCTCAGGGGCGACATACATGGAACAAGTTGAAAAAAGAACTTGCAGCGAGATAAAACGGACTACATTCAAAGAGACTATTAGCAGGAATAAAGTACAACTCAAAAACATATGTACAGAGGGATAGATGGGCCGGGGTCTATAATGTCATCGACTTCATTGGGCCTTAGCTCTCCGGGAACGCTTGGGCGAAAAGCCAAGTCTTTAGCTTCTTTTTGAATGTCATGAGGCAGGGTTCTTGGCGGAGGTCCGGAGGGAGCGAGTTCCAAATTGGGGGACCAGCAGTGGAGAGGGCACGTTTCCTCAGTGAGGTTTTTGCCGGCTGGGTGTGTAGCATGTTCTTGTATGCACTTCTTACAGGTCTCTTAGTAATGTGCTGCTGCAGTTGAAAAGTTAGGTTGAGGGGGGAGATGTTGTGTAGGGCCTTGTGTATCATCATGAGGGCTTTGAAATGAATCCCGAATTTAATAGGCAGCCAGTGAAGGTTCTGGAGGATGGGGGTGATGTGCTCCCTTTTGTTGGTGTTTGTAAGTATTCTGGCCGTCACGTTCTGGGCCATCTGAAGTGGTTTGATGGAGCTAGCAGCCATCGAAGAAACCCCGTCCAGAAAAGGCACCGACCCTTTCTGCGACCGGGTCACCGAGGCAACCCTCACCCGGACGGGTATCGGGAGCTGTGACTCCGCCTTTAACGGTGGTCCCTCCGGCTATGCCTCTGCCTCCTTCTTCCCTTCCAGAGCTGGGGCTGCTAAGCTCCAGGTCTCCATGAAGAACTGGACCGGATGGTTCAGGAGGCCATCGATAAGATGATGCACAAACTCCAAGGTCCCCCGGCGCCAAAATCGGTGCCGGTTGCGGAACCGACCATCGATCCCATTCCGGCAGCATTGGCACCGCTGCTCTCGATGATGGAAGCGCTCATAGCCACTTTTCCACCAATGGATCCTGGGTCACCGATGGCTCCGGTGCCTTCCCCTGTCATTGGGAGGGGAAACACCGTTCTGCATTCCTCCATTGGGAGTCCTTCCGATGCCTCAACCATTGATGCCGATGCGCCCATCGGCGCCACCGATCCATCCATCGATGCCCTCGATGCCTGCACCGGTGCCCTCGATGCCTTCATCAGTGCCTCCAGTACTATCCTCGATGCCTTCAAATCCTAGACCAGAACCTTCAGGAATACCATCATCCTGTCCTTCTCAGGTTCATACAGGGACAGATGCTGATCCCTATGACACCTGGACTGACGATTCATCTCAAGACACCGATGATTTACCATTGCCACCTTCTCCTACTGAATGTAGGAAGCGTTCTCCTCCAGAGGACTTGTCCTTCATAAATTTTGTGAAGGAAATGTCTGAATTGGATCCCTTCCAATTACAGACTGAGCAAGATGATAGGCATCAAATGATGGAGCTGTTACAATTCCTGGATGCTCCCAAGGAAATAACCTCCATCTCTATTCACCAGGTTCTTTTGGATCTCCTCAAAAAGAACTGGGAACACCCTGGTTCTGTTGCTCCAGTCAACAAAAGCTGATACCACTTATTTGGTCCAGTCAGCCCCAGGATTCCAGAAACCTCAGCTGGATCACCAATCTGTGGTTCTAGAATCTGCCCAAAAGAGGGCAAAAAGATCAAAACCCCACTCTTCCTTTCCCCCAGGTAAGGAACAGAAATTCCTGGATGCCATTGGCCGGTGAGTCTTCCAGGGATCAATGTTTATCTCTCGGATCGCCTCCTACCAACTGTATATGACCCAGTAAAACAGGGTCTTATTCAAGCAAATACAGGACTTTGCAGAGTCCCTGCCTCAGCAATTCCAGGAACAGCTTCAAATCCTGGTACACAAGGGTTTCGAGGCAGGGAGGCATGAAATAAGATCCTCTTATGATATCTTCGACACCGCTTCCAGGGTATCTGCAACTGCTATTTCGGCAAGAAGATGGGCCTGGCTCAAGTCTTCGGACTTGCACCCTGAAGTACAAGACAGATTATCTGATCTGCCCTGGGGAACAGATTCAGCGGACGGTGGCGGAACTCAAGGACCATCATGAGACCCTTTGCCAGCTCTCTCTGATGCCCTCTGAGTATTCCTCCAAACAGCCTTTCAGGAAGGATACTAAAAAGTCATTCTTCCGTCCAAAGAAGTCCTATCCACCACCGTCTACAACTCGTTCCACGAGACCTTTCCAAAAGGCCCAGTCTCGTCAACCTCGTAAACAAAAGCCACAAGCAGCTCCTCAGCTGGGCCCTGTTTCCGGTTTTTGACTCCTGCATAGAGAGCAGCAGCCAGTTTCCACTGCCTCAGATACCAGTGGGAGGTTGATTGTGCCATTTCAACAACAGGTGGCATACAATCACCTCAGACCAATGGGTCCTTGCCATAATTTCTCAGGGTTCTCACCTGAACTTTCTCTCCATACCACCGGACTCCTCACCTCTACCGACATGGAGAACTTCCGACCACTCACTACTCCTGGAGCAGGAGGTCTCCCTCCTCCTCCAGTCCAGAGCAATAGAGCCAGTGCCCTACTCCAAACAAGGCCTAGGATTCTATTCACGGTAATTTCTAATCCCCAAAAATTCAGGCAGCGTTCGTCCAATTCTGGACCTACGTGCCCTCAACAAGTACCTCCACCAAGAAAAGTTCAAGATGGTAACCTTGGGTTCCCTCCTTCCTCTTCTGCAAAAAAGGAGACTGGCTCTGCTCTCTCGATCTCCAAGACGCGTACACACACATTGTGATAACTCCATCTCATCGCAGGTTCCTGAGATTTTTGGTAGGCCCCAAGTGCTATCAGTACTGAGTGCTACTATTCGGCCTGGCATCTGCACCATGAGTCTTCACCAAGTGCCTCATAGTAGTATCAGCCTTCCTCAGGACTCAAGGTGTTCACGTCTACCCCTATCTAGATGATTGGTTGATCAGGGCTCCCACTCAGCAAGCTGCTCTGTCATCCCTACATCTTACTTTACACACTCTGATTTTGATAGGTTTTCTCGTCAACTACGCAAAATCCTGCTTAGTCCCATCTCAAACTTTATCATTCATAGGTGCAGACCTGGACACCTTGCAGGCAAAGGCATTTCTGCCTCGACAGCGAGGTCTCACTCTCATCTCTCTCGCACACCAGCTACAGTCTCAGCACCGCACGACTGCACCCCACTTCCTCATCCTGCTAGGACACATGACATCCTCAGTACAGGTTACCCCAATGGCCCACTTGGCCATGAGAGTCATGCAGTGGACTCTGAGGTCACAATGGACTCAGTCCATCCAACCTCTATTGACCACTGTCCACATCACCGACTCACTTCATCAGTCTCTAGCCTAGTGGAAAAATCAGATCAATTTCCTCCAAGGCCTACCCTTCCAGGCTCCAGACCCTCAAATAATTCTCACCACCGATGCTTCCAACCTTGGCTGGGGAGCACATGTCGCCGATTTGCAGCCACAAGGAACTTGGTCTCCAGAGGAAGCCAAACACCAAATCAATTTCCTGGAGCTGCGAGCAATCAGATATGCTCTCTGGGTCTTTCAGGATCGCCTTTCCAATCAGGTCATCCTGATTCAGATGGACAACCAGGTGGCCATGTGGTACATCAACAAACAGGGAGGGATGGGTTCCTACCTACTGTGTCAGGAAGCTGCGCAGATATGGGTGGAGTCCCTCTCCCATTCGATGTACCTCAAGGCCACCTACTTGCCGGGAGTGGACAATATGTTGGCGGACAAGCTAAGTCACACATTCCTTCCGTACAAGTGGTTCCTCAACCCCACAGTAGCGAACTCAATATTCCAATGTTGGGGTTATCCTCACATAGACCTCTTTGCGTCACCTCAAAACCACAAAGTAGAGAACTTTTGCTCTCTCACTCGTAGCCAACACTCTCAGCCAAGAGATGCATTCTCCCTCTCATGGGCAACCGGTCTCTTATAATCATTCCCTCCACTTCCACTTCTATCAAAGACTCTCGTGAAGTTACGTCAGGACAAAGGATGCATGATCCTGAAAGCACCTCACTGGCCTCGCCAAGTGTGGTTTCCAATACTTCAGGATCTCTCCATTCGCACGCACATTCCCTTGGGAACATACTCGCTTCTGATCACTCAGAAAGACAGGTGCCTATGCCACCCCAATCTTCAAGCTTTGTCCCTGACGACCTGGATGTTGAAAGGTTAATTCTTCAACCACTTAATCTTTCAGAGCCAGTTTCCCATGTCCTGATTGCTTCATGGAAGCCTTCCACGAGAAATTCTTACCTCTACAAATGGAACAGGTTTAAGTCATGGTGTTCTTCTCAATCCCTTGATCCCTTTACCTGTTCCACCACAAAGTTTCTAGACTATCTCTGGCACATGTCAGAATCAGGTCTAAAAACTTCCTCCATCGGAATGTATGTCAGTGCGATGGCCACCTTCCATAAAGGTGTCGGGGACGTTCCTATTTCGGTACAACCCCTCATAACACGTTTTCTGAAAGGCTTGCTTCACCTCAAGCCTCCACTGCGTCCTCTGGCCCCTTCTTGGGACCTCAATCTGGTTTTGGGTCGGCTCATGAAACCACCATTCGAACCTCTCCAATCCTGTGATCTTCGCTATCTCACATGGAAAGTGATTTTTCTTTTGGCAATCACATCTGCTCGCAGAGTTAGAGAGTTATAGGCCCTAGTTACCTATCCGCCTTACACTAAACTTCTGCAGGGCTGGGCAGTACTCTACAATCACCCTAAGTTCTTACCTAATGTAGTATCGGAGTTTCACATTAATCAATCCATTATACTACCTACCTTCTTTCCCAGGTCCCACTCTAATCCAGGAGAACAGACTTTGCATACCCTTGATTGTAAACGGGCTCTAGCATTCTATCTAGACCGTACAGCTGCCCACAGGAAAAGCACTCAATTGTTTGTCTCTTTCCATTCCATCAAATTGGGGCAGCCTGTGGGTAAGCAGACTCTCTCCTCCTGGTTAGTGGACTGCATATCCTTTTGTTATCAGCAAGCAGGCATTCCACTTCAAGACCGTGTTAAGGCACACTCTGTGAAGGCCATGGCGACTTCAGTAGCACACCTACACTCGGTGCCGCTTCCTGACATTTGCAGGGTTGCCACCTGGAGTTCCCTCCATACCTTTCCAGCCCATTATTGCTTAGACAAGGCCGGAAGACAAGATTCCATCTTCGGCCAGTCTGTCTTGCACAACCTTTTTACAACTTGATGTACCAACACCCTTCCACCCGCCCGTTAAGGTTCAGGATACCCTCTACCAAATTCCACCCCAGTCCTTGTGCCTATTGCACATCTTGGGTACATTTGGTGCATTTCTCGGACATCCTCAGCTCGGTACTCACCCATATGTGAGGACTACCATCCTGCTTGTCCTGTGAGAAAGCAAATGTTGCTTACCTGTAACAGGTGTTCTCACAGGACAGCAGGATGTTAGTCCTCACGAAACCCGCCCGCCACCCCGCGGTGTTCGGTTCGTTTTCTTATTTTATTTTTCGGCACTTTCTGTACCTTTAAACAAGACTGAAGGGGGACCCCTGCTGGCTGCAGGTTTAGTGCGATGCTGGGCATGCCTAGTAGGTGCCAGTCAAAGTCTGTGATTGGGCTCCATCCTATGATGTCACCCATATGTGAGGACTAACATCCTGCTGTCCTGTGAGAACACCTATTACAGGTAAGCAACATTTGCTATCTCTGACAGTAGCCAATCAAAATCACTTGGAAATCCTGGCAGATCCTCATGGGGAGATCCATGCCTTGCTGCTTACTCCAAGAATTAAGAGCTGTCATTCTCAAAGTCTACCTGACTATTGTTAATGGGTGTGTTCTCCAGAAACTTGACCAAACTTTTTAAAATTCAGCTATGCTATCAGCATTGATTACAACCTCTGGAAACAACTTCCACAGATTAATTGTGAGTTGACTGAAAAAAAACACTTTCTTAAATTACATTTGTTTTAAATCTGTTACCAGTTCTTTTCACTGAATGTCCCTTAGTCCTGGTACTATTTGAAAAGATAATAACTGCTCCCTTTTAACATGTTCCAAGCCACTCACAATTTTATAATATCCTCTCTGTCTTGTTGTTTCCAAGCTGAAGAGTCTTAATCTCCTTTCCTCATAGGAGAGTCATTCTATCCTCTTTCTCATTTTTTTTGCCTTTCTCTGCACTTTTTTTTAGTTCTGCTATATCTTTTTTAAGACAGGCCAATCAGAATTGCACATAATATTCAAGATATGGTCACATCACAGATTTATACAGCGGCATTATGATGCTCTCAGTTTTATTCTCTATTCCTTTCCAAATAATTCTTAACTTTATATTTGCTTTATGACTTTGCTGAAAACTGAGCTGAGGATTTCAATGTATTGTCCACAATGACTACAAAACCCTTTTCCTGAGTCGTAGCGCCTAATATGGAACCCAGCATTGTGTACATATAAATTAGGATTATTTTCCCCTATCTGCATTACTTTGCATTTGTCCACATTAAAAGGTTAATTTTGTAACTGCGCACATAGTGGTATAATATACACACAGATCTTAGCAAGAAATATTTTTGAAACTTTTTATTTATCAAGAAGCAGCTTGACAGTTAAACTTAAGCACATAAGTTTGCTTTGAAAATCCTTCCCTAAATTAGATTGGCTGGATCTGTGCGGAATTGTCAACACATAAATTTAGACCTCCTCCAAGCAGGGCATAATTTGTGCATGGTAACTTAACATGCATATTTTTTAAAATATGAAAGTATGCGTGTAAGTCATATCCCTGCCCTGATTCCACCTTACAGAATGCATATTCCCAGTGTTCATAAAAGTATGCGCAAAACTGGGTTTTGCTTATACTTTTATGCGCAGTGATCCTCCTTTAGGACTGCAGCACAAAGAGATAAGTGCACAGTATATGACCTTCATGTGTGCACTATCCCATGATATTTACAGTCACAGCTACTCTTAGCCACAATAAGGACATTTTTAGTGAATGACCGATGATTAAGCTGGGTATTGTGCTCTAAGGCCACATCATAAGGGCCAGTTGCACCACAAACACCAGGTCACTGTGCCAGAAAAGGCTTTACTGAAACAGCTATTGACACAGCAGACATTATATGATGGTCATTCACATCTTTAATGTATGATGTTACAAGAGTCATTAATTTCTAGCAGAATTTCTATTCCATTGTTAAACCCAAACTTAGGCATATGCATTGCAGTAAACACCTAGGACATTTCAGTGAAATCCATCTCTCTTGTTTATTTTCCAAAACACAAAGACATCATCACAGTACCTTTCCCAGTAGCAGGGTAGATGTTATTATACAGTTGATTAATACTATACCAGAGTACACAGAGAGATGGTATTTAAAACCGGTACTTAAACTCTATCTGACCCAGCATTTTATTCTCACTTGCTAAGGTTCACTATTAACAAGTGGATCAGGAGGGATCCCGTTCAATTAGCTGGCATAACCTTCCTGAAGCTTAAAATGCTCCGTGCTGGATCCACTGGGCCTGCATGATGTTTCAGGAGTAATCAGGACAAGGGGTGGCTACGGTTGTATTCAAATAGGAGTCATTTCAAATATCCCCCACCATATTGGTTTTGGCCTTCAGAAGTCAAACATTATAGTTTTCCAAATATTTACTGCAATAAAAAGTGCTATTCAATTGCTTCTTGATGTGTTTTCAAAATCTAAAAAGACTATACGCAAGGAGCTGAATCATAATATTTGGAGCAAACAAGAGATAGAGTCTGCCCATGCTTTCTGTTATCAGATTCCTCTCCATCTCTGCTCCCAGCCCTAAAAGATTTATTCTATACTAGATGCATGGTTTTATTCACCTCTCTACGGCTTCCATTCTAAATATATTTTCTCCAGTTCAGAGCAGGAGAAGATTGATGGCCTTGATTTTGCCTGCACAGCTCCCAGTATTTTCTATGGGAGGAAAAACACATTTTTAAAATATACTTTTCCTCCCATGGAAGTCAGTCATTATACCACACTATTACCTTTTACTCTACCCAGCACCGCTGGAATAGAATGAAAAAAAAGACTTAGGAAAAAGTTGCAACAACAAAGTCCCATTTTAGAGCTGTTTTAGACTGCTTTTAAAGAGACAATTCCATGATAACATCAGTATGAGCAACAGGGGATCGCTCCTGTTCCGGGAGGACCCAGATGCTGCCAGAGAGTGGTAAGAGGGTGGATATGGAGATCCAGCGAGGGCGGCCCATTTTGTAATTTATTTACTTAAATTTTATTTCCGCTTTATTAGAACAAAACTCTGAGTGGTAACAGTAAAAGAAAAATATGCATATGTGACGGGATTATGCCAGCCACAAATATTTGCTTCCATGAGGTTTTTCCATCAATGGTCAGTGGGAGGGGATCTGATGTCAGGATTCTTCACCTTGCCATAACCCCATCTTTTCGTGGGAGGCTTGTGTGGGATACAACAATTCCCCATGAGCATGCCCAGTCTTTGGTGGGTGGAAGGAGATTGGAGAAAGAAAAGAGGAAGGAGAGGAAGGAGAGAAACTCTGGATAGTCATGGCCTCATCCCTGGGAGCCAGTGACTTGAAGACTTGCTATTGCATTTGAGAAGAATGTCGGAGAAAGATTGATCCCCCATGTATCTCAAAAGGCTGCATCAAAGGATCTTTTTGCTCAGGCTACACTTGTTAACAGCTGGGGTGAGAAGAAATTGTGGTTTGGGAAGAGAATCAAGAGACTTGAGACTTCTGAGAAACTGGATTATATCTGGAGTTTTTTTGACTTGTTGGAACCTGCTTAAGATATTTTTTGTGCTTGGGGATATTTTTCCCACCCTGACCTGCATATGCTGGAACTTAGCTCACTCTAGTTATCCTACCCTACAAGAGGAGGATATTTTCTATATAGATGAAGGTGCAAGAGAAGGGAGAGTGATGAGAAGATAAAAAAAATGGACCATTGTTTTCATTGTGTTAATATTTTTATATTAGTTTTTTATCTTTGTGATTTTGGCTGGATTCTCCTATTTAAATTAAAGAAAACAACTGCTCTTTTGTCCCATGCACTGGCTGAATGGATGGACACTGTGGTTTTATTTTTACTTTCTACCCACTTTGCTAATTCTGGCTTTTTTGCTCTTATATTGGCCACTCGTGCACATAGTGGGGATTAATCCAGCTGGAATGAGCTCCTTAGTCTGCAGTAGTGACTGCCCGCGTCAGGGCCCAAGACGATAGCTTCCCCCCACCCTTTGATCTTGGACCCGCACCCACAGCCCCTTTGGTTAATGCTAACTACACAAACAGGGGACCAACTATGCACCTACGAAACACATTTTCATTCCAGCCTCCCAAGCATTCTTACCTCGATATTTCCATTTTGGGTGGAGGCAGGATTTCAGCAATGTGTAGACAGAGCTAAACGTAGTACAGTTGTTGGGGGGGGGGGGGGGGCTCTCCTGGAGAAGGGGAACCAGAGGAGAATCCGCTTTGTGAAGGAGCTTTTCAGTGCTGGGAGAGGTTTTGAGTGTGAGGGAGTATTTATTGGGGTTTCCTGCCCCTTTAAGAATTATGGTGGCAGGGAGGGTTGTAATTAACTTTACAAGGATTAACATGGATCACAAAATGTATCACCATCTGCATTACTCTGTTTTCATATTAATGAGCTGATTTGCATGCAATGTAGTTCATTAATATTTTCCTTCTGTTGAATCTAGTTTTTTGTGATATTGGCACTTTTCGCGTAGACATAGCCAATATTGCATGTTAACATGGTTTTAATGCACATTTAACACCAAATTCAGCATTTACTTAGCATTGCTATCTTAGCACAGCTTAGTAATTAGGACCCAGAGGAAGACATTTTTACTACTGCTGAAATATCCAGTACATCAATCTAATAAGCATACATACAGATTTCTGATTCTGTGATTATATTGAACTGACAATTGGTGCAGCCTGCATTGCTTCTTATTTGCATTCCAAAATCTAAGTAGTTATTTTTGCATAACAAAATCTTCCTGCTACTAACACAAGCCAGTTTCTCACTATCAACAATTCAGAAAACTGCAGATCCAAAGCTAAACTTTCTCAGGGGCACCACCTCCCTTGTAGCGTTTGTCACAGTATCTAGAATTAACCACCTCAAACTTAGCAGTTAAACCATAAGTGAGTTTTCATGCCTGCTCTTCACTATAAGTAAGGACCTTCGTTTTCAGCTTTTATTGTTCTTGGGCATTTCAATGCTATAAAAAGAAAAAGTGAAAAAATGATTGTTATAACAGAGGAGAAAACTTGGTGGAAAATTCATTTTTCCATTGATTTTTGTTGTTATAAACATTGAAATTCCCAGCTAAAATAAAATAAAAACTGAAAACAAAAGGTCCTTCATTGTAAACAATGAGGCTCAAGTAAAGACTTTCAAATACTGAATCAGTAGTAGCCATAACTTATCATTGTGACAAAATTTGTTTTCATTTATAATCCATAACTTTTATAAAATAGACATCTCCTTTGTCAATTGACATCTGACTTTTTTTTGTTTCCCCCCAGTACTTAACTCTTCAAATGCCATTTCAGCTTTTACCAGAACATTAGGCCTGGCAAACACTCATGCCTGCCACAGACTGATGCCTCTGTTTCAGAAGGACTATAGGACACATAAGGCCAGATTTTAAATACTCCCTGCGTGTAAAAAACGGGGGTTATGCATGTGGCCAGGCCTTGTGCGCGCTGCGCGCATTTTAGAAAAGGCCCGGCCACACTTGTAACCTCTGTTACGCGCACAAGAGCCAGGCCTCTGTGAAGGGGTGGTCTGGGACAGTGCCATTCCTCGCTGTCCCAGAGCCTTGTGTGCCGGCCGGCTGCCGGCATGCACAAGTTACTTCAGGTGGGGCCCTGAAGTAACTTGCAAAATAAAGGGTAAAAAAATTAAAAAATGGATTTTAGAGGGTGGGGAGGAGAGGGGAAGGGGAAGGGGAAGGGAGGTTAGGGTAGGGGGTAGAAAAGGCCCTGATGCGATGCCAGGCGAATGTTGCCAAAATTGACACCCCCCCTTGCGCATGCGCGCGCACCGGCGTGCACATGTTATAAAATCACGCATCCATGTGTGTGCACCGGGGAGCGCACACACATGGATGCGTGCACTTATTTTTTTTATATCTAGCCCATACTGTATGTGTTTATGTTGGCAGTTTCTGTCAGTTCTTTAACTACATTTTCCAGATAGGGAACATCTCTCACCTTCTCCTTTTTATCAACGTTTGCCAGAGCTTGTTCTTTAACTAACATTTGCTGTCTTTTAGCATGTTTAGATTTTTTCTCAGCGGAATTACTTTGAATGGCTGATCAGGGCACAAGTTCAGACCACCAAGGTCCAGAGCCTGCAACTGATACAGACCATAACTGGAATCTCCTCCTGGATCATATTGGTTCTTACTAGATTCTTCCCCTGAGGATACAGAGATGGAAATATGAAATATAAGAAAGATTTTATGTGATTTGGAGGGATGAAAGGTGAAAGAGGAGAAGATTTGTACCATGTTCTCTCTACCTAGCTTGATTGCAGCTAGGTAGATCTGCATCAAGCTAGGTAGATCATGCATTAAGCTAGGTAGAGAGAACATGGTACAAATCTTCTCCTCTTTCACCTTTCATCCCTCTAAATCACATAAAATCTTCACTGATGGAAACTGTGCTGTTTGTACGTATGACTATGCATGTCAAATTGCCCCCCAGAATCCACCCCACCCCACAAACCTCACCCCAAGTTACTACGCCCCCTCTTCAAGTGGTATAAAAAGTTCAAAAATCAGTGGGCCTCCACAGAGTCTCTCTCTCTCTCTCCCTCCCCCTTCCCCGTCTTCCCCTCTCCCTCCCGAAACAGGATTTGCGATAAATCCTGTTTTGGCCGTAACGCACAGCTATCGCAGGCAAAACACCCAGAAAAAAGGTGTAGTTATTTCCAGTGTTAAATCCCGCACGTAATGTTAACTAGCCCTCATTTCCATGTACTCTGCCCAAACTCCTCCCCCTCAAATAAAATTTGCATAAGGATTAAGTGGGTGTTAGGGCGATAATACCCTAACGTATTTTAATAAATGACCACCAAAGAGCTAGAAAATAACTCTCAGAGAAGCCAGACTTCTCATACAGCTACAACACTAATGATCATAAATTTAGTATATTAAAAAAAGATTCCATAGTGTTTTTGTGTAGCTGTTTGAGATTATTTTTCAACAAAACAAGAGAACATTAACTGTTCTGCTCACCAATTCACCATTCCATACACATCATCATGTTAATTTACTAATTTTATTTCCAAATTTCTATATACACATTATTTTCACTTATTTAAATACATCATTCACACCTCATTCACACAACCACATCCCCCTAAAAATATATACATAAAACCCCACTCTTATTTCATACCCACAAATGTGCAAAAAATCCACCTTAACATTTCAAAATAAATGCTAGCTTCTTATTCACATCTAAATCTTTTTCCTTTTTTTTCAAAAGATAAAATCCTCAATGATTCAAAATTCAATTCCCAATAATGGCTCAATGCATATAATTTATTGTTTCAACAGTCCTTATTTCAAAAGTCCCATGATGAAAGAAGATATAAAATTGTTGTTTCAAATGCCCAGTCCTTATTTCAAAAGGCCGACTCAATTCCCAATGGTGGAAAATACCAAATTGTTGTTTCAAAACATATTCCTTCAGAAACTCCAGAAGAACCAACTTCAACTAACTTCAATTATGAGGACATTAAAGAACTAAAATAGGGACTTTGCCTGGTGATACCTAAGGATTTGAGAAAGACTCTGATTAGAAAGCAGTTTCTTAAATACTTACCATAGTTTCGACCAAGAACTGCCTGTTACTAGGTAGGAGTCCTCAGAAGGACATTAAAACTTTAAGTAGACATCACACAATACTAAATAATACTGGTGAAAATCTATCATACAGCAAGAGTATCTTTTCAGTTGCTAACTAGTTCACCTCGAAGAACCAATTTCATATAAATGTAAATTTAGTATAGGATTTTCAGCTGTAGGGCTATAACATAAAAAATAAATATTATATTAGATAGTTTTATTCAATAAAGATTTTTCCATAGACACAGAATAGGAAAAAGTCATTTTTTAAAATAAAATAAGGCCTGAAGTCTAAGAAATATATTTACAGAAAATCTGAGAATGCTGGAGCCTTTCAGCTCATTTTCTAAAGTTCAGCTAAAAGAAGCTGTAGTGCCACTGCTTACCTGCTGTCTGCTCGCCAATAAAAATTATGTAGTTCCCATGACTTTGTTGAAAGTGTGTTCACACATCCAAATAACACTCTGGCTATTGAGAGGCATGGGCTGTGTGGTTGGCAGGTGCAAACTTTCTCTGCTGTTCCCTTTCTCCAGAGCTGAATTGCCAGAACTGACTCTGTAGTTCACACACTGATTTTTGTTTTTGCATGTCATCAAATTGACATCAGCCAACAGCAATCACCAATAACTTTTTGTGCTGCAGTGCACTTCAGTTCAGTTTATCTTACAGTTCATCACGTCCCCTCTACATGCAGGAGTACAGGAACTGCTTGACAAGACTGATCACATTGCACTCACTGTAGTGTGTCTCTTTTGGTAAATCACCAATCTAACTGCCATCTAGTGTTATTAACTGGTTTCATTTTATCCTGACAGGTTGATCCAGTTCTAGTTTTACCCCAAAATACTTTTTTTTATAATGAATTCCCTAAGGAAAGCATGACGGAAGTTTATGTATGCAGTGAGATAAATACAGGACTGGATGAGCTTGTCTTGAAGAATTTAAGCTAGTTGGCAATGCTAGCTCCCATCCTTTTTCTTCAGCCTTTAGATTAAAAGCATCAGCACAGCTTATGTAAACTTCCCACCTCATTTAATATTGTTGAAAAGACTGTTTCCTTATCCAGCTGGAAACAAGGGCCTCATTCACTAGCCCTAATATTGATTCAACTCAGAAATGGACAGCAGAGGTAGGTCAAGAGAGCACAGAGCTAGTCAAAGTTGGAAACAGCTTGGAATATTCAAGCTAAACTAGAGAGAGAATTGAGACATCATCCAAACTGGCCTTACCATTTCCTGGTGGTTATTCTTTATGACTCATTGAAAAATATTTTTTTTATAAATACTGTATTGGCTGGTTTACAGTATCAACTCCAAAAAGCACTCCGTGCAATTAGAATTAGATTTTCTTAAGTTAGCTTATGAAATGGGATTGCTTGGCCTAAGTTTGGTTTAGGATGCATTCAGGAAGAGAGTTAGTCACAAGATAAAAAGAACTGTTTTGCACCTTGGGCCATGCTTTGGGAAATCGCATATGCTTCTCAAAACATGTTTTCAAAAGTACAGACAAAAGAGGTACAATTAACAGAGGCACGAGAGGGACAAACAGAGAGAATTCTGAACCTTCATCTGCCCTCCTAATAATCGTAAGAAAAGTATTTGTACTGCATTATTGCAACTATTGTCTTTGCTATATCTGTATGTTACCTTTGCTGCATTTCTTTCTGGAGCGTAACCTAGCTTTAGTAATAAAGTGTTATGATCGGCAGACAACAGGTTGTCCCACAGGCCGCCACTCTTACCTCCAGCCCCCAGGCCTGAGCTACCGCCATCAGCTTAATGCCGCCGCATGTCTTCAGACCTGGTCCTGTGTATGCGGCAGGATGCCACTGGTAATCTCGGCTGAGCCAGCTGCTCCTTGCCACGGCAAGACGCTGCTGACATGCAGCAGATGCCGCCACTCCTGCACTCTCTTCTCAGGCTCCTCTAGGCACACGAGTGCCCAACATGCCCTGATTTAAAGGGCCTACTGTGGGAAACTTCCTGCCGTGCCCATGGATGAACTCATAGGCTCTGGCCTATAAAAGGCCCTTGATTCCTTCAGTCTTTGCCTTAGCAACAGGTCTCCCTACGTCCTAGCAGAGTGAGTTGCCTTCCAGTATCTTTCATCCTGAGTCTTTAGTCTTCAGTTCCAGCGTCCTTCGTCCTGTGTCTTCAGTCTCCAGCTCCAGTGGTCTTTGCCCTTGTCTTCAACTCCAGCGGCTTTCGTCTTTGTCTCTAGCCTCCATGGCTCTTGTCTTACTTGTCGGTTCTTGTGGTTGCCTCTTCAGTGTTCCTAACCTGCTTGTTCTGCTCCTTGCTTGTCTGCCCTGCCTATCCTTCCCTCTTTTCCCTTCAGATTGATACTCGATATTGACCTTCACCTAACTTCTAGGCATTCTTGTTGCTGCCTTTGACCTTGCTTGACTCCTGAACCAGCCTGACTACTGCCTGCCTTCGACCATAGCCTGCCACTGGGAACGCCACACCTTCTGCTGTTCCGACCCTACTATGTCCACCAATATCTCCACAAGCAGAGGATCACCTAAGACTTACCAGTCCTGGTACCTAAAGGCTCAACCCGAGGGGAATGTGGGCTGGTAAAGGTGAAGCTCCAGTTGGGCCTCTGCCTCATCTGGGTCCACCTGCTGACAGTGGGGATCTGTAGGACTCCTCCCTGCAGATTGCGTCAACTCTGCCTTGGCCCAAGAGTCCACGCCTGCAACATAATGCACTGCTTATCCTTGAATCTACAATTATGCTGACTCAGCATTGTGTAGGAGACCCTTTTAGAAAGGAAGCCTTCAGGAAACTGGCATTGTTTGTGTTTCAGTTCAGCAGTTCTTGTAGTGAAAGACTTGTAGAACATCGGCCTTGCTTGTGTTTCAGGGCAGTGGATATATTTCTTACCTTACCCACAGAGTGAACCTGCAACAGCTTATGAAAGACTTGTCTGGAAGAGCAAGATGTAAACAAATTATGTGTGACTGCATATGGCATATGTATGACAGTTGTCATCTGTGGATTGACCCAGGATTGAGTGGCCTAATATCTAGAGAGGTGAAAGTACGACAATGGCAGTGAAAGCAGGAACTCTAGGCATTTTCCACTTATGCATTGCTGACCACTTTCTCTTAATGTTGAGCCCTCAGGTTTTGGTGGCCGGCATGGCATGAGAAACTGAGGTAATCCATTACTTGCAAGGAGTATGAAGCTTGGAATCAGAGCCAGGGACAGGAGCACACTAGGAATCCAGGAAGGAGAACAGGAACGGACACTGAAGATAGAATCTGGAGATGAAGAAGTCTTCTGAATACAGGAACCAGCTAAAGTACGAGGACCAGAAGGTAGGACCAAGCTGTGGCAACTGATTGATGAGACTGCCTCAGTATAAATACAAGTCTAGAGAGGAAACAAGATGGCTGCCAGAGGGGAAGCAAGGAGCACAGGGCTGGGAGGACTGGATAGATAGTCCAAGCAGCTCAAAATGTCACTGCAAGCTAAAGAAGAATTAGGCAAAGGATCCTTAAAGTATCCCCACCTCCTCCCCTTTGGGGATGGTCTCTGGAATGCTTGTTGTGTTGTTGTGTTATTTTTTTTTCAAGATCAGATGCATCAACCCAAGATCTTTCTTCGGGTATTACTTCTTCCAATGAACTAAGTAGTGTACTCTTATGGGACACTTTAGATTCCAGAATGTCCTCATCCTTAAATTCAGACTGACTATCAACCAGAGCCAGATCTCAAGGTATTCCTCACTTATTGAAAGGATCTGACATGGTCGAATTTAACAAGGATGCATACACCAAAGCGCAAATAAAACTTTACTTGTGAAATAAAGGAACTTAAAGTGCTACATTTGATCAAGTAAAGTTTTATTTGCGCTTTGGAGCTACCGAGGTGAAATAAAGGAACTTAAAGTGCTAAACTTGACCAAGTAAAGTTTTATTTGCGCTTTAGTGTATACATCAGATATGTTAAGTGCATCTTTGCTCCTGTGTTATATTGGCAAATTTAACAAGGAGACATAAAATGAGAATGGTATCCTAAGAGTGTTGGGAAGCTGAAGGTCCATGGTTCCTAGATTGATTTTCTCAATAAAGGCATATATGTTTTTGGGACCAAGCTTAGCACAAAAAAGCATCAGACATAGATTCTTTGTAGAGAGCCAGACCTTATCACTGACAAACCGGGGTTCACATTTACAATGACAGTCAGTGAATTTCTTCTGCTGGGTCACAGTTTTCTCCAAATTATTGCACATCTGTTATTGGGTTTTCTGTAAGTGTTGAACCAAGTCATTGGCTGCAGGAATTTCAATAGCTGGTGCAGCAAGATATAAACAAACTAGGGGCCTCATTTTCTAAAGTATCGTAGGCCTGCACCATTCAGGAAAAATGTCCACTACCACCAAAATGGCAGTACACTCAGTGCAAATCAGAAGGTCCATGATGATGTCTGAGTGAGTCCATGGTGTACAAGGAATTGGAGTAGACAAGAGACCTTGGTTCTAGCACATACCGGACAGGCCAAGACATAAGTCTTACAATCCTTGCACAGAGAAGGCCACAACTCCGCCCCCCCCCCACAGAAATTGATTAAAAAATGTTCTTAATCCCTGGATGTCTGCAGAATTTGGAATCATGACCCCCATTTAAAAATATCTGAGCAGCAAGTGTCTGGAACAAAATTACTCCTGATAGAAACCCCTACAGGAAGTTCCCAGACTGAAGATTTCAGACTACTTTTCTACATCACATCACAATTGAGTTTTTGCAATGATCCTGGAGCCTGGTATAATGGGGTCTTTATCACAAGGTACAGGAGTCTTCTCAGAGAAAAACTGTTGTGACAACACATCAGCCTTAACATTCTTTGAGCCAAGACAATAGGAGATGATGAACTGAAAACGAGTGAAGAACATGGCCCAATGGGCTTGCCGAGAGTTCAAACGTTTCGCAGCTTCAATATTGTAGCGTTTGGCTGGCAGCGGGACAGCCTCGCGACTGACCGCACTTATTCCTGACGCTGATGCAGTATGGATGCCACCATCTTGCCTCCTTGGGTCACCCTAGGTGTGCACATACATCACACACTGAACTATAAGGACCCTGTGGTGGGAAACAGTAGCAGTGCCAGCATATAACGTCAGCGCAGGCTAGGGATTTAAATCCCAGCCTTGTTTGCAGCTGGTGCCTCAGCAGCAGGTCTTCCTGTATTTCAGTGTATATTGCTACTCATCTCAGTGCCTTTGCCTCATCTTGCTTCCTTCTTATCCAGCCTTACCTCTTTGTTACCTTCCACCATGCTTCATTTTCTCCTTATCTTGTCCTGTTTCTCTGCTGCCTTGTCTGTCCACCCTTCCTGTGTCTTTGGTCCCTTGTGCCATGTCTTGTCCATCTGTCTCTGCCTGATTCCTAGTTCTGACTCTGCTAAGGATACTGACTACTCTTCTGGACTGCCACCTGCCATGACACCAGCTTGGACCTCAACCTGCTTTCTCGCTGCCTGCCCTGACATTGGCCTGGACCCAGATAATGATTGTTCACTGCCAGCCTTGAACTCTGCCTGAGACTTGACTTCGTCAGACCTCTGCTTATGGGACTTTTTCCTAAGCCCTGCTGGCCACTGGAATCCAAAGGCGCAGCCTGGGGGAATGAGACTGGTATATGTGAAGCTCCAACTCCAGTCCTAGTAAGAGCTAGTCCACTTGCTGTTAGCATGGTCATAAGAATATAAAAAGTTGCCATACTGGGTCAGACCAAGGGTCCATCAAGCCCAGCATCCCGTTTGCAACAGTAGCCAAACTATGTTACATGTACCTGGCAAGTACCCAAAATATTAAATAGATCCCATGCTACCAATGCCAATGATAGCAGTGGCTATTCCCTAAGTCAGCTTGATTAATAGCAGTTAACGTACTTTTCTCCAAGACCTTATTCAAATCTTTTTTAAACCCAGCAACACTAACTGCCCTAACATCCTCTGGCAACAAATTCCAGAGCTTAATTGTGTATTGAGTGAAAAAGAATTTTCTCGGATTAGTTTTAAGGTAGCTACTTTCTAACTTCATGGAGTACCCCCTACTCCTTCTATTATCCTAAAGAGTAAATAACCGATTCACATCTACTCATTATAGACCTCTCATGATTTTATAGACCTCTATCATATCCCCCCTCAGCGTTCTCTTCTCCAAGCTGAACAGCCCTAACCTCTTTAGCCTTTCCTCATAGGGGAGCTGTTCCAACTCCTTTATCATTTTGGTTGCCCTTCTCTATACCTTCTCCATGCAACTCTATCTTTTTGGAGATGCAGTGACCAGAATTGTCACACTGCTCAAAATGTGGTCTCACCATGGAGTGTTACAGAGGCATTAAAATATTTTCCGTTTATTCACCATTCCCTTCCTAATAATTCCTAACATTCTGTTTGCTTTTTTGACTGCTGTAGCACACTTTGCTGACAATTTCAATGTATTATCCACTATGATGCCTAGATCTTTTTCCTGGATGATAGCTCTCAATATGGAACCTAACATCATGTAACTACTGCATGGATTATTTTTCCTTATGTGCATCACCTTGCACTTGACCAGAATAAATTTCATCTGCCATTTAGATGCCCAACCTTCCAGTCTCGCAAGGTCCTCCTGCAATTTATCACGATCCACTTGAGATTTAACTACTCTGCATCATTTTGTGTCATCTGCAAATTCGATCACCTCACTCATTTTACCCCTTTCCAAATCATTTATAAATATATTAGAAAGCACTTGTCCAAGTACAGATCTCTGAGGCACTCCACTGTTTACCTTTTTTCACTGAGAACGCTGACCATTTAATCTTACTGTCTGTTTCCAGCCTTTTAACCAGTTTGTAATCTATGAAAGGACAACACCTCCTATCCCATGACTATTTAGTTTTCTCAGAAGCCCCTCATGAGGGACTTTGTCAAATGCCTTCTGAAAATCCAAGTACACTACATCTACCATATGACCTTTATCCACATGTTTATTAACCCCTACAAAAAAATGAAGCAGATTTGTGAGGCAAGCTTCCCTTGGGTAAATCCATGCTGACTGTGTCCCACTAAATCATGTCTTTCTAAATGCTGTGTGATTTTGATCTTTAGAATAGTTTCCACTATTTTTCCCAGCACTGATGTCAGGCTCACTGGTCTATAATTTCCCAGATCACCCCTTTTTAAATATTGGGGTTACATTGGCCACCCTCCAGTCTTCAGCTAAAATGGATGATTTTAGTGATAGGTTACAAATTTTAACTAATAGATCAGAAATTTCATTTTTTAGTTCCTTCAGAATCCTGGGGTGCATACCATCCGGTCCATGTGATTTGCTACTGTTTAGTTTGTCAATCTGGCCTACTACATCTTCCAGGTTCACAGTGATTTGGTTCAATTCATCTGACTCATCACCCCTGAAAACCATCTCTGGAACCGGTATCTCCCCAATGTCCTCATTAATAAACACGGAAGCAAAGAATTAATTTAGTCTTTCTGCAATGGCCTTATCTTCCCTAAGAGCCCCTTTAACCCCCTTGGTCATCTAAAGGTCCAATCGACTCCCTCACAGGTTTCCTGCTTCAAATCTATTTTAAAAAGTTTTTATTATGAGTTTTTGCCTCTATGGCCAACTTAATTTCAAATTCTCTCTTAGCTGTCTTATCAATGTTTTTCACTTAACTTGACAATGCTTATGCTTTTTCCTATTTTCTTCAGATGGATCCTTCTTCCATCTTTTGAAGGATTTTTTTTTTGCTAAAATAACCTCTTTCACCTCAAGTTTTTAACTATGCCGGTAATTGTTTAGCCTTACTTCCACCTTTCTTAATGCATGGAATTCATCTGGACTTTGCTTCTAATATGGTATTTTTAAACAGTGTCCATGCCGGTTGTACACTTTTAACCTTTGCAGCTGCACCTTTCAGATTTTTTCTATTTCCTCATTTTATCAAAGTTTCTCTTTTGAAAATTTAGTGTTAGAACTGTAGATTTACATATTGTCTCCCTTCCAGTCATTAGTTCAAATTTAATAATGTTATAATAACTATTGCCAGGTAGCCCCATTACTGTTACCTCTCCCACCAAATCCTGCATTCCATTAAGAATTAGATCTAAAATAGCTCCCTCTCTTTGGTTCCTAAACCAATTGTTCCATGAAGAAGCATTTATTCCATACAGGAACTTTATGTCTCAAGCATTTCCTGATTTTACATTTACCCAGTCAATATTGGAGAAATTGAAATCTTCCATTATTACTGCCCTGCCAAATTGATTAGCTTCCCTGATTTCTCTTAGCATTTCATTGTCCATCTCATCATTTTGGCAGGTGGAT
Source organism: Rhinatrema bivittatum (assembly GCF_901001135.1). Taxonomy (NCBI): domain Eukaryota; kingdom Metazoa; phylum Chordata; class Amphibia; order Gymnophiona; family Rhinatrematidae; genus Rhinatrema; species Rhinatrema bivittatum. The sequence goes on along the minus strand of NC_042615.1, from coordinate 520,880,144 downwards.
GGTAGTATACTCTTATCACTGTTCTCTTGCCCAACACACATGGGATTTCTACCCATACAGATTCTATTGAGCATTTCATTTCTTGTATAATCTTTATCATGTTGGACTCTATGCCCTCCTGGGCATAAAACCACAACACCCCCACCAAGTTGATCCTCCCTATTATTGTGATATAATTTGTACCCTGATATAGCACTGTCCCATTGGTTATCGTCCTTTCACCAGGTCTCTGAGATGCCAATTATGTCTATCTCATCATTCACTGCTGTACAGTCTAACTCTCCCATTTTACTTCTTAGACTTCTGGCATTGGCATGCAGTCATTTCAAAGTGTGTTTTTTGTTTGTATTAACAACCTACTTTTCAGATGATAGGGATAATTTGGAATCCTTTAGCTCAGGTGATTCTTTACTTACAGGCACATAGACTACTTTTGTTTTTAATTGGACTCTCTCTGTTGGGATGCTGTAACTCTCTCATTTCCTTAGAATCCTTCGAAGATACCTTCCTCCGAATCATGCACTACCGAGTGACTGTCGGCTTTCCCCCTTGTTCTAGTCCTAGTAGATTCACCTGGCAGGCAACATCAACCATGCCACAGCCCAAGGGCTGACATCCATGACAAATATAAAGTGATTTTTTGTGATCAGTAAGGATTGTAATCGGAAAAGTGGCTCCTTCCAACAGGTGTCTCCACTCTTCCAAAGCCCAGTTAATGCAAGAATTTCTTAGTTTCTCACATTAAAATTGCATTCTGCAGGAGAGAACTTTTGGGAAAGATAACCATATAGGTAGAGCTGAGAATCCAGTCGGGTCTTTGAGACAAGACTACACCTTGGAGGCACCTACTTTTATGAAAAAGGCTTGGCTGGATCAGGGTGATGCAGGATTGGAGCTGATGTAATAGTTGCTTCAGTTCTTCAAAAGCTCACTGAGCTTGGGGATTTTAAGAATTCTATGGTGTGCTCTTATATATAAGGGCAGAAAGCAGAGCCACTACCTTGCAGATGTTTTGAACGAAGAGCTGATAATAGTCAGCAAAGCCCAGAAAATGTTGGAGCAACTTGAGAACCAAAGGTTTCAGCATATTAAGTACTGTGATTACCTTATCTGGCTTCATCTTAAACCCTTGAGCTGAGATTATGTATCCCAAGAAGTGGACTTGATTTTGTTCAAACACTTATTTCTCAAACTTGTCAAAAGTTAGTGCTGGCAAAGACAAAAAAGGACCTCTACTACATACTGCATATGGGTGGCAAGTTTTGGAGAGAAAATCAAGATTTCATCAAAATAGACTATTACATATTGAGAGAGAAGGTCTCAAAAATATATTTGACAAAGACTTGGAATACAGCAGGTGCATTACAAAGTCCAAAAAGCATAATTGTATATTTGTAGTGTCCATTCCTGATTTTGAAGATAGTCTTCCACTAGTCACCCTTTCGAATCCAAACAAGGTTGTAGGCCCCCTACAAGTCCAGCTTGGTAAAAATCTAGCACTCTGAGATATATCAAAAAGTTTCAGGAATTAGCAGCAGGGGATAACTATCCTTAACTGTGATCTTATTGAAGCCCTGGTAATAGATGCAAAGCCTAAGGAATCCATCCTTCTTTTGTATGAAGAAGCAACAGAAACCTCGAGTCAAATTTTCTTGAATATATTCAGACATGGCCTTAGTTTCTGGGCCTGACAAAATTATGTCCAGCCTCATGGCAGCATGGTTCCAGAAAGCAGTTCAATGGTGCAATCATACTCCTGATGCCTCAAGATTGTCTCTGCTTGCTTCATGCTAAAAACATCTGCAATAGCATGGTGTTGCATTGGAAGGCCTGGGAGTATTTCCATTACAGAGGCCACAAAAGTGGAAGCAATAGATCTCAGGTCTGGAACACAAGAAGTGAAGCAAGAAGGAGACCAAGTGACAATATGTCCTGAACATCAGTCAATGAGTGGTTTATGTAACTGAATCCATGGTAACCCCAAAAGAACCAGCAAGGCGATTCAAGGACCCAGAGTGAAATCGTTTCAGAGTGTCATGTACCCACTAGAAGATTCAGGCCCACTGTGACCCATTGTGCCCCTCCTTGGTTCAGGGACAGCTATCAATGGTGACAATGGAGACTAGTGCAGGATTTGGTTGGGTAGGAATTCCATGCAGGCGGAAAAAATTCAGACTAATGAAATTGCCTGCTGCCCTAGAGTCAATAAGGGCAAGAGTCTCCACTGGCCTAATGGCCAATGCAAGGAGACTGAAACTGAGAAACGCTGGGCCACATAATTGAGGGACACCTCAACAAGGTTCAAAGTAATTTGCTCTTGGGAAACCGGTGATGAACGCTGACCAGACAAAGGGTTTACGTGGACAATTTCTGACTAAGTGTCCAAGGTCAGGACAATAAAGGCAAAGCCCCAGCTGCTTCTTGCAATATTTCTCCATTTGGGAAAGGCAAGTGCTAATATGGCCCCTTGAGTGGCGGAGCAGGATTGGCCAATGAGACTGCATAGGGTGTAGGACTCATGGCAGAAGGCTGGAGCTCAGATTGTCATTCATGAATAAGGGCATCCTTGCATAGACACAAGAGGATCAAGGTATCCAGCAGATCAGCTCATCTTTGGTCTGATTTGCTAATCCATTCCCGAATGCCATAAAAAGGGCTTCATTATTTCAGCCTGACTCTGCTGCAATCTTATGGAACTCCGCAGCATACTGCCTCACAATATAGGTCTCTTGCTTCATGTGGAGAAGGAAGAAACAGAAATCAAGCAAAAGTCTGGGTCATCAAAAATGCATTTAAATGCTGTGACAAAAACATCACAGTCTGAAACCAAGGAGTCTTGTTTTTCTCAGAGTGGGGAGGCCCAGCCCAGAGCCTCCCCAGTTAGTAATGATATGTTCACTTATGGTCAGGAACATGGGAGGCCTGCATGGTAAAGACTATAGATCACTGATTCCAAAAGCCTGGGCATGCTTTTGGATCTCCAGAAAAGCTCAGGGGGGTGAAGGAGCAGAAGGAGGCGCTTACTGTGACTATGATCCAGAGGCCCCAGGGAGAGAGTTTTGAGCAAGTGTATTAGCTTTCTTCTGCAGGCTTACAGGTATTGGTTCAGCTCTCCCAAGTGTTGGTTCAACTCTCCTAGGAGCTTACCCTTGGCTGCCAAACACAAGTCCAGCTCAGTGGGGGTCTATATTAGTCAGAGCTTGATGTGATAGTTGTTATTTGTGGGTTATCCCATGAATGAGTGGTCTAATATCTAGAGAGGCAAACCCAGGCAGACCACCTTCCTCTTGGGTTGAGCCTGCAGGTTCTGGTTGCTGGTGCAGCATGAAAAACGGGGGTAATTCCTGAAGTCAGCAAGGAGTATGTAGCTTGAAATCAGAGCCAGGACTGGAGCACACCAGGAATCCAGGAAGGAGAACAGGCACAGACACTGATGATAGAGTCTAGAGATGAAGAAGTCTTCTGGATACAGAAATGAGCCAGAGTTCGAGGACCAGAAAGTAGGACTAAGCTCTGTCAACTGACTGACTGACTGATAAGACTGCCTCAGTCTATAATAGAAACAAGATGGCTGCCTGGAGGTTGGGGGAAAATCATGGGGCCTGGGATGGGTGGACTGGAAGAGAATTCGGCAACGGATCCTTACAATAAGATATTCTAATAAAAGATGGAAGATTACTGCTACAGTGAATAAAAGAGAGAAAAAGAGTACACATTTTAAATTACAGGTATACAAATAAAATGAGGGAATACTGCAATGATAATTGTACTGTGCTCAAAAGCGGCAAGATTTTTTTTCTGCATATCAGGATACTTGAAAATATTGGATGATACAGTATTATGTTGTCAAAAGCATTCTGTAAGTTGGAATGTAGCTAAGCTATTGTTCACAAAGAAGGAAGTTTATGACTCCTTTGGGAAACATTCCTGATTTTCATGTTGCCAAGCTCATGAAACTTATTAATGACTGAAGGATTATGACATTTCATACTCTGAAAGCAAAATGTAGCCTTTCCTTGTTATATTTATATTCTGTTTCTTCTTTTTAAATCAGCATTAACTATTTGATTAATGCTGAAAACTAATATTCAGAGGTCACGTGATGAGGTGAGCTGAGGAAGACGTGGATTCCTGAGCTCTGAGCACCATCCCTTCTCTATCCATCAATTCTTGAACCATCCTAACCCCAGCGTGTATATTTTTTTCAGCTCTTAAAGAATATATGTCAATTGATAAATATATGCATAAATCTCCAGGAATGATGCCCCTTAAAGGGGGAAAAGGATAGAGAAAAATCAAGGCCTGCCCTGGAGAAAATGTCTGCAGAGGGAGAAGACTCTCAAGACACCTCACTACCATTTACTTCTCTGAACTCATTAACGGAGAGAGTTACTGCTGTAGTGGTTGCTGAATTAGACATCAAACTAACCAACATTTCAACACAATTAACTGATCTTAAAACTCTCTGGCTGAATTACAGCCACATCTGGATATGGTCGAAGGCAGGATCACCACTTTAGAAGATGACTCGAACACTGCTGCTGTGCAAATCTCTAAGCTTGAAAAACAACTCGAGGCTCAAGCAGAGAAGCTAGAAGATTTAGAGAACTGGTCTCAGTGGAATAACATCAGAATTATAGGACTCCCTGAAGCTATCCTTGATAATCAGCAGCGAGCTTTCTGGAGACCTGGCTCCCAGAGGCATTAGAGCTCCCGTCCCTCTCTGCTAATTTTAAAATTGAAAGGGCTCATAGATTGGGCAGTAAGAAAGAAGGCGACATGAGACCTAGGACTGTTATAGCAAGGATCTTCAACTGGTCCCATACATGAGAGCTTATGCAATCATACAGAATGCACCGTGACATTAAATATCAAGGGGGGACTCATCTGGATATTTCAGAACTACTCATCCCAAGTATCACAGCAACGCAAAGCCTTCTCTCTGATTTGTTCGGCTTTAGCAGCAAAACAAGTGAAATTTATGCTCCAATTTCCGGTAAGACTGAAGGTTTGGCATTCTAACACTACTCACTTCTTTGACGATGCACAGTGAGCCAAAGCATTTCTGGATGGTTTAGCATGATTTGATATGGGTCTTTCCAGAGTTTTTAAACTGGCATGTTCCTGTTGCAGCTTTGAACCGGGGTTCGTTCTTCTGGGGTTTTTTTTTTTTGGGGGGGGGGGGGGGGTTCTGGTCTCATGGTATTGTTTACAATGAAACTGTGAATAAAGTTTTAAAATTCTCAACATACACGAGGCCCCATTGTTCAACTCCCACGAGACATCGAAATCCCGAAGTCCTGTTGCCACAATACCCAGAATGACATCATGGGGTCTGCATAGCCGACCAGCTGACCTGCAGGCATGGCTCAACAGCTTCGGAGTCCCAGTGGCTACTCTCCAGTTCTCCAGTTGTCATCTCGGACCTTGGTTACCCAATACTTTGGGGTGGAGCTGTTTGGGTCAGCTCCCGGCCAATCTCCTGGTGGTGTTATGGTTTCCTTCTTCCTGCTCCAGAGTTACGTTGACGAGAGATATCAGGGTATGCATGTCTTGGTATAAGATGTGATGTGATCGGGAGTACCATGGAAAGAGGGAGTCACGCCGGAGGCAAATCTTAGACTGGGTCTTCCCCAGTGTTCCAGAAGGGACTTTTTAAAAATTATTTTGATGGTTCTATCATGCTGGGTGTATTGATGTTTCCTTTAATAGTGTTGTTTCTGATCTTATTATGAAACCCATTGACTTTTCCTTCTTTTGCATGTTCTTTAAGCTGGGTAATTATTTCTTTGAGGGGATGGTGCCCACATATTTTGTAAACATGGCCCCAATCGCCGAGTGTTCCTACCGGTGAACAATGGTTGAGTTTAGGGGGAGGGAGAATAGTTTGGATACTAAGGGAGATAGCAAAAACCTTTCTTCTTTTGGCCTCTCAGAGGATATGTCTCTGGTGAGACTGGGTTCTTTTTATTGCTCTTCATCGAGAACTGTAGGGGCTTGTTACAAGACCGTGGGCCTTGGCTGAGGAGCCAGTGGTTCTCAGAGAGGATATTATCTTTATCCATTAAGAATTTTCTGCTGGGGATATGGGTGATCGTGTTCAACTGGTATCTCTTAATGTCAATGAATTAGGTTCACCTATTAAATGAGCAAAAATTCTGCAAACTTTAAAATGACACAAAGCAGACATTGCAGACAAGAGACCCATCTGTCAGATATAGAGAGCATAAAGCTACAGCGGGACTGAGTAGGCTCTTGTTACTACTCTAAAGTGTTGGGTAAGAAGGCTGGGGTAGCTGTACTTTTTCACAAAAACACCGCATTTCAACTCCATATGGAGATTAAGGATCCTGCAGGTTGATATCTAATTTTAGTAGGCTCTCTTAAGGGACGTGATGTAACTATCTGTAATCTCTATGGTCCTAATGAATTTGATCATAGTTTTTTTGAGAATGTAACTCAACTTTTGCTTCTCAACAAGAGGAGCTGGACTTTCTTAGCAGGAGATTTTAATTGTGTACATGATCCCCTCTTAGATAGGCTGCCCCCCCCCCCCCAACCAGGCCAAGAGAGAAGCTCCTCAACCGAAGGGCATCACCTATCTTTGTGACAGTCTGCAGGTCCAAGATTATGAAGAACTCTCAACCCAACCTTAAAAGACTATACACATACTTCCAGAGTGCACACATCTCTCTCCAGGACTGATTATATTCTAGGCTCTCATGATTTTTTCTCTCAAATTCTCCAAGCAGAGATTAGTCCCATGGATGTTTCCGATCATACACCTATTTGGGTAGATTTTCATCTCACTGAGGTTGAAGACAAGGTTACTCTCTGGAAGTTTCCTTCATTCCTCCATGATAATAAAGAATTCCAAAAACATCTTAAAACAAAATGGTAAGATTTTGCCTTGCCAATGTAAAGCGGTTCTCAGGGAAGAGATTATTGCATTTCTGAAAACTAAATAAAATGATTTTAGTCTTGGAGGTCAAATTGAAACTAGTCAAAGACCAAATGATTCAGAATTTGTCTGTGGCCTCCAGGTCCAAGTATTTCTCTATCCTTAACAGCTTGAATATGTGTCTTCACCAAAGGACACAAAGTATATTACAATTCTCAGAACACCGTTATTTCTGCTTTGGTAACAAAGCAGGTAAACTGCTTGCTAATGCTGTACGAATATCGAAAGGGAAGACCTTTATAGAGAAATTAAAGACCCCTCAAGGTGCTTGGGCCATTAAACAATCTGCTATATGTGATATTCTCAGAGAGTTTTATGAACATCTATATTTCGAGGATAGGCTAGGCATTCCTCCAGAAGAGAGCTCCTTTTTTTGGAGACTCTGCTTGCCTAGTATCTCAGAAATTCAATTCGAATTTCTTAATAGGCCTATACAGACCTTTGAAATTCTCAATGTGATCTCAACTAGTAAATCTGGTAAAGCCCCAGGACCAGATGGATTTTCCTAGGATTTTCCTAGGATTATTATAAAATCTTGAAGGATTTCATCACAGTGCTGATACAGGCTCTGTTTCATGATGTCTTTCGTAGTGGTCACTTTCCGAAAGACTTTAATGCTGCGCACATCACAGTCCTACCTAAATCGGGTAAGGATCCCTTTCTCCCAGCATCCTACAGACTGATTTCACTGCTTAACTGCGACTTGAACATCTTTGCAAAGGTTCTTGCCGATAGACTGAGTCTCATCCTTCCCACTATTATATCTTCGCATCAAGTGGGATTTCTTAGGGGCAGGACTGCTGGGACTCACATCATTAAATTAATATTGGCAATGAACTTTTGTGGAAAAGGGGGAATTCCAGCCATAGCTGTCAGTTTTGACTCCAAAAAAGCTTTTGATTGAGTTTCCTGGCCCGACTTATTTTCAGTGTTGGGTAGATTCGGACTAAGTGGCAATTTTCTGACCAATACTTCCCTTCTTTATGACAATCTCACTTCACTCATCTTAGTGAACGATGGCAGGTCTGCTCCCTTTCCAATTCATTGGGGGTCCGGCAAGGGTGCCCCTCTTCTCGCTCTTATGTCTACTTACTATTGACCCCCTTCTGCGAATCATTGCTGACGATTCCATTTCAGGACTAGAAGTAGAAGATACCTCATTTAAAATTGCTGCATTCGCAGATGATGTCCTCATTTTTCTCACTTCTCCTCAAATCTCACTACCCAAAGTATTAGCATACCAAGCAAAATGTGATTCTTTTGTGGGATTGAAAGTTAGCCAAGATAAGACAGAGGTGTTGAACGTGAATGGGACAGTGCATCAGACATAGGAGGGCTCCTTCCCCTTGAGATGAGTCTACTCAGAAATGAAATATTTGGGGATCCGTATTCCAGTCGATATACAATCCCTCTATAAAGCAAATATACAGCCACTCCTTCAATCCATGCGCAACAACCTCAGTAATTGGATTAATTTACCACTTTCATTGACTGGAAGGATTCATCTCTGGAAGATGATTGAGCTTCCTAAGTGGCTCTACTTATTACAAATGTTACCTGTCTGGCTTCTCCAAAAAGATATTTGGGAGATTGAGAAAGTGTTTAGAACATTTTTATGGTGAGGGAGGAGGGTCAGACTTTCCTTAACCTTATTACAATTGCCGTTGGTAAGAGGTAGGCTTAAGTGTCCCGACCTCAGACATTACAACTTAGCTTGTATGCTGCGTATTCTTCAGGATTGGCTGATGGGTTCTTCTCTCTTTTTACCAAATGATCATTTATGGGCGTGGTTGGGTGGATTTTCTCTTTCCTCTGTGTTGCAAATGAACGGGACTGCTCTTCCAAAGTTCTTAAAATCTTTTATGACAGTTCTCTCTTGTTGACAGGCTTGGCACTTGCTCTGCAACTGTTGGGCTAAATAATAGAATTACAGCTTTTTTGGAGATTTGTGATAATCCAGATTTCCCCCCTGAGGTTATCACAAAGTGTGTTTAAAGTGCGGAGACAGAAAGGGTTCACCCAACTTCGACACTTGTTCATAGACAGCTCAGGCACATTATGTAGTTTTCTTGATTTGTAGAGTAGGTACCACCTGCCGCGTAATGACTTCTTTGCCTTTCTTCAGCTACACCACTACATCACTTCTCTTCTATCTAGGCTATCTTGATAATTTATCTACAATATTTCAGGTATCTAAGAAACAGAAGCCTTCTTGTGCTCTATTTCCTAAACATTTATTCCTGTTGGCAGAATCTATGGATTTCACTCCGCTCGCTGGTCTCATTAGCCAGAGGTAAAGTTGTCCTCTAAAGACCTTCAATATTATTTTGCTCATATCCCGGAGGTTTCGTAAAATGTTACATTACGAGAGATACAGTTTAAATTTATCTGGCAGATATATACTTCTCATTCCTCTGCTTTTAAAATTAAACTCTGCCCATCTCCGATATGTGAAAAATGTTCTGCTGCGGATAATGATTACATGCGTAGTATTTGGTATTGTGTATAGACTCAAGTGTTTTGATCTGCAATTGCTACAAAATGCTCCAATATTTTGGGGGTCCCCCTTCCTGTGGATCTTCATTTTTGATTATTTGGTCTTTCCACTTCTTTCCACAAGCCATTGCCCAAATCTCAATTCCTGTTCTTAGATAGAGCTGGAGTTATTGTAAACGAGTGATAATAACATTCTAGATAGGCAAAATGTCTCCCTGTCTGGTGGCTTGGGAAGTGAGTATGTTAAAATTGCTCACCTTGGAACATTTTTCTGCTCAGTCATCTTCTAAGAACAAACAAGAACTCCTGCTGGCGATTTGGTGCCCCTTCTTAGCTATAGTCCCCACCAAAACCAAGACAGCTATCCTCAATCTGTAAATCTGGTTCTACAATTTCAGAGTGGGTTTTGGCTATTATTTAGCTTATTTCAGTATTGCCTGATTCACAGCACCATCATTGCTTTTTCTCAATCCTGTAATTCTTACTATCAAGTTATGTGTTTCAGATGTTCTTGTTGTAATGTGTAATATATGGAAAAAACAATAAACATATTTGGAAAAAAAACTAATATTCAATAGAGATACCCTATGACTAAACAAACATAGTTCATATTATATGAACATAAATTATCTAGCCTGAAAAGAAGAAAATACTGACCTTTGCCCAGACCATTGCTCAAAGAATGCAGAGCAAGGTGAACTCTGTTTTTTTCTGAGATGGTTCTCACAAACTAGGAAAGGGATATTCTCTATTTGCTTGTATTACGTGGTATGATAAAATTCAAAGAATAGAGTCATGCATATGGAGTGCAGAAATCCAAGTGAGTAATACAGGAGAGGCATACACCAAACAAGAAAGAGGTCCTGTAGTGATCATATTAAAAGAGCTCAAGGATGCAAAACAGCATGGTAAGGCAGTAGCCAGAGCCAAAAGAATGCTAAGGTGCATAAGAGAGGTATAACCTATAGAAAAAGGAGGTGATAATGTACAGGTCATTTGTATGGAGTATTGTGTCTGTCCAATTCTTCAGGTTGTACCTCCAAAAGGATTTAAACAGCGTTGACAAAATCCAGAGAAAGGCTACCAAAATGCTATTCAGTCTGTGCAAAAGCCCTATGAAATGAGACTTAAGGACATAAATATGCATGCCCTAGAGGTGTACTGTAGGTCTCTGTGCCCAGAACTCAATATTTGCATTTGTAAAACTACCCTCCTTCTTGTAGTAATGTTTAAAGTCACATAAAATCATACTAATACAAACTGCAGAAAAAAAAAATGAACTGAAAGACTGACTGTTGTGAACCTCTAAGGGGTGAAAGCTTCCTTTAACTCACGTTAACGAGGCTCTGGTCTCTTACTGGTGCAGCCAGCACCATGAGCCTCCTGTGCTTCTCAGCAGGCACCATTCTGTGCTTGTGTGAGTACTGCAGCCACTCTTTCATTAGCTGCAATTAGCAGCTGAAGAGGACCTGATTGCAGGAAAATTTTGGCCTGTGAGATTTTTTTTTTCATACTGCCTATGGGGTATCAGGTTAAAGCAGTGATTTATCGACAGATATTTAGTATAAAATGTGATTGACAATTACAAATTACAAATGAAAAAAATCCCAAGGGGTCAATTTTAAAAGCATTGCTTGCGCAAAAATGCCCATATACACAAGTAAGTGTGCCGTGCATGAGCAACGCGGATTTTAAAAGCCGTGATTTACCTGTGTATGTGCGCGAGCAAAAAATAAGAGGAACAAGGCATAGGCGTTCCAGGGCGAGGCCAACTGTTACACACGTAACTCTGTATTTTAAAACCTGGAGGCCGTAGCACTTGGTGGCTTGTTAGCCATGTAACTTTACTGCTGCTCCTGATAGGAGCAAGTCTGCAGATCTTGCGTTTTAGGGAATTACCCAACAGGAGGAGGGGTCCAGGTCAACAGGGTGGCATGCAGGATGAAGAACCAGAGGGGTCTGGATGACCACGACATTGTCTGGGCAAACTGGTGGACTAACTGGATAAACTGGGAATGTCCCTCGCATGAACATGTTTTAAAATCTGCTTACATATATGCGTTAAAGCTGGCAAAGTCCTATGGAAGATGTGTGAAGTAGGTTTGCACGAATAATCTCTTAAAATTAGGAGCATACTTACACAGGAGAGTTGTATCTGCTCATGCACCTATAATCGCATGTGTGGATGCATGTGCACTTGTTTTAAAATTAGCCTGAAGATGTCTAATTGCGTAAATTTACATGCTTGGCACTGTCAGGCTTTGCTTAGCACTATGTATTATTGTGGCCCAGCACAGGGCTCTGGAGAACAAAATATGTGCCTGAAGCAGTGCCACAAAATCAGCAAAGGCAGGGCCACGATGCTGAAGACAATGCCATCAGGAGCAGCAGAAGCAGAGACAGGAGGGAGCTTCAGTGAAGGGAGACAGATGGAAGGAAAGTAAAAAGTAGAAGATGGAGGAAAAAGATGCAAAGAGAAGGAAGAAAGCAGATGGAAGTAAATGTGTTAGGATTGGCTGGTTGGGACTAAGGGAACAACATCAGGAGAGTGCCAGGAGACGGCAGGTCAGGACTAGGGCCGGTCTTCCGCCTAGCTGGCTCCCTCCTCCGCAGATTGAGCCGTGGGATCTGGGAGCCAGTAGGGCTTGGCTGTGGCACCGGTACATCTTGGTGACTGCTGGCAAAGGCAGAAGCTGATACTGGAACAGAGTGCAGGTAAGGACTAGGACTGGAACTGGAATGCAGGCAAAGACTGGATCTGAGGCTTGAGTCCAGACAAAGACTGGAACTAAGGCTGGAGTGTAGGCAAGGCCTGGAACTGGAGCTTGACTCAAGGACAGACACAGGACAAGGACTGGGCAGAGACCCAGGCTGAGGCAGGGCAAGCAAGGACAGGACACACGAACAAGGAACACTGAACCCAGGTACCCGAAGGCTAGCTAGACAGGAAAGGCCTCGCAGAGTAAGGCCTAGATAGGCCAGGGAGCCAGGCGAGAGGCAAGAAGGCCCAAAGGGCACAAGGCAAGACAAGGGTCAGAAGGACCAAAGGCCACAAGGCAAAGCAAGGAGCGAGAAGGCCAAGAGGCCACAAGGCAAGGCAAAGGACCAAAGCTGACTCGCTGTGAAGGCATCGAAAAAGGGAACCCATAGGGTTATATAGGGCTGAGGATTAGGCATGGTACAGGCAAGGAGGAGGTGCTGGGCAAGGCTGAAGAGTAGGTATAGTGAGGACTCCTGGTAGTGAGGAGGCTGTACCACAGGCTGAATTTAATGAGCTGTGAGGAGCTGATGTGGATAGCACAGAACGAAGCTCTGAGAAGACCTCTGCTGGCGGGGAGGCATCACAGTCAGCATATGATGAGGCTGTGCAGCAAGTGAAATTGTAACAAAATGAAAGGAAATATGAAAAAAAAAAAACCCACTCACACTTTTTCCCAAATAAATGAGCAAAAAATAAAAGTAAAATAAATTAGAAAAACGAACAAAAAAAAGGAAAAGCAAAGCCAGAGCGCACACACCAGCTCTGGCCCTGCATTGCATATCTTTTCTATTAAACAGTGCTGTCAACCTGTCTTCCCTAAATCCATTTAGCTCTGGAGCCAGGCCATTTGGTGCCCTCACAGTCCGGTGCTTGGGTCCCCCCTCCCCCTCCTCCCCCCCCGTACCCTACCCCTCAGTACTCCACTACGAAGAGGAGAAAAAAAGGGGAATATGGCAATAGTGATCATAATATGATCAAATCTGAATTAATGACTGGAAGGGGGACAGTAAGCAAATCCACTGCTCTCGTACTAAACTTTCAAAAGGAAAACTTTAATAAAATGAGAAAATTTTTTAGAAAAAAACTGAAAGGAGCAGCTACAAAGGTAAAAAGTGTGCAAGAGGCATGGTCATTGTTAAAAAAATACCATCCTAGAAGCACAGTCCAGATGTATTCCACACATTAAAAAAGGTGGAAAGAAGGCAAAACGATTACCGGCATGGTTAAAAGGGCAGGTAAAAAAAGCTATTTTAGCCAAAAGATCTTCATTCAAAAATTAGAAGAAGGATCCAACAGAAGAAAATAGGATAATGCATAAGCGTTGGCAAGTTAAATGTAAGACATTGATAAGACAGGCTAAGAGAGAATTTGAAAAGAAGTTGGCCGTAGAGGCAAAAATTCACAGTAAAAACTTTTTAAAATATATCTGAAGCAGAAAACTTGTGAGGGAGTCAGTTGGACCGTTAGATGATTGAGGGGTTAAAGGGGCACTTAGAGAAGATAAGGCCATTGCAGAAAGATTAAATGATTTCTTTGCTTCGGTGTTTACTGAAGAGGATGTTGGGGAGGTACCCGTACTGGAGAAGGTTTTCATAGGTAATGATTCAGATGTACTGAACCAAATCAGGGTGAACCTAGATGGTGTGGTAGGCCTGATTGACAAACTGAAGAGTAGTAAATCATCCGGACCAGATGGTATACACTCCAGAGTTCTGAAGGAACTAAAAAATGAAATTTCAGACCTATTGGTAAAAATTTGTAATCTATCATTAAAATCATCCATTGTACCTGAAGACTGAAGGATAGCTAATGTAACCCCAATATTTAAGAAGGGCTCCAGGGGCAATCCGGGAAACTACAGACCGGTTGATGTCAGTGCCAGGAAAAATAGTGGAAAGTGTTCTAAATATCAAAATCACAGAACATATAGAAAGACATGGTTTAATGGAACAAAGTCAGCATGGCTTTACCCAAGGCAAGTCCTGCCTCACAAATCTGCTTCACTTTTTTGAAGGAGTTAATAAACATGTGGATAAAGGTGAACCGGTATATCTAGTGTACTTGGATTTTCAGAAGGCGTTTGACAAAGTTCCTCATGAGAGGCTTCTAGGAAAAATAAGAAGTTATGGGATAGGTGGCGATGTCCTTTCGTGGATTACAAACTGGCTAAAAGACAGGAAACAGAGAGTAGGATTAAATGGACAATTTTCTCAGTGGAAGGGAGTGGGCAGTGGAGTGCCTCAGGGATTTGTATTGGGACCCTTACTTTTCAATATATTTATAAATGATCTGGAAAGAAATACGACGAGTGAGGTAATCAAATTTGCAGATGATACAAAATTGTTCAGAGTAGTTAAATCACAAGCAGATTGTGATAAATTGCAAGAAGACCTTGTGAGACTGGAAAATTGGGCATTGAAATGGCAGATGAAATTTAATGTGGATAAGTGCAAGGTGATGCATATAGGGAAAAATAACCCATGCTATAGTTACACAATGTTAGGTTCCATATTAGGTGCTACCACCCAAGAAAGAGATCTAGGCGTCATAGTGGATAACACATTGAAATCGTCGGTTCAGTGTGCTGCAGCAGTCAAAAAAGCAAACAGAATGTTGGGAATTATTAGAAAGGGAATGGTGAATAAAACGGAAAATGTCATAATGCCTCTATATCGCTCCATGGTGAGACCGAACCTGGAATGCTGTGTTCAATTCTGGTCGCCGCATCTCAAAAAAGATATAGTTGCGATGGAGAAGGTACAGAGAAGGGTGACAAAATGATAAGGGGAAAGGAACAGCTCTCCTATGAGGAAAGACTAAAGAGGTTAGGACTTTTCAGCTTGGAGAAGAGATGGCTGAGGGGGGATAAGATAGAGGTGTTTAAAATCATGAGAGGTCTAGAACGGGTAGATGTGAATCGGTTTTTTACTCTTTCGAATAATAGAAAGACTAGGGGGTAGTCCATGAAGTTAGCATGTGGCACATTTAAAACTAATCGGAGAAAGTTCTTTTTCACTCAACACACATGTCTATGTTCTTTGCAGAAATTGAGGCTATCTGAACAATTAATGCCTTGCCTAGACCCAGAATAGCCTTCCAAATGTCTTCTAAAGTAAACGTATAAGATCTTTCCAAGTCAAACTCAAACCCTCAAGTCAAAGAGGAAGGCATAGAAACAGACTTGGCTGGTCTCTTCATCAGATATACCCGCTGCAGAGGCTGAAGCCCAGGTGCAGTCTGCTGCTACTGTCACTGCTGCTGCATGGCTATTGGGGAGGCGCTGATTGCTGCTACTGGCACTGAAGCCCATTCTGCTGCCTCCTCTGTGCAGGCTCCATGGGTTTCCACTTCCTCCATGCTGATCTCGTACATTGTGAGATCCACATAAAGTGCTACTCTTGCACATTACTAAAGATTACATGTGCCAATCAGTAAAAAGTAATTTTTTTTTTTACCTTTGCTGTCTGATCTTAGTTTTCAAATTGGTTAGTCACAGGCTTTTTTGTTCCACCTTCCCTGTCTTATTTTTTTGTCAATTCCTTTTATATTGTCTTTTTTTCTATTTCTTTTCTCTCCATCTATCTTCTTCCCTCAAACACACAATCAGATTCTCATTCTCACATGCTTTCTCTGTCACACACATACACAGGCTCTCACTCTCACATGCTCTCTCTCATACAATCATTCATACACAAAGTCTCTCTGTTGCACATGCTGTCTGACTCTCACACACACAGGCTCTCTCTCACTCCCACATGCTGTCTTGCTCAAGCACAGGCTCTCACTGGCACATGCTATCTGACTCACACACACAGGCTCTCTCTCACTCCCACATGCTGTCTTGCTCAAGCACAGGCTCTCACTGTCACATGCTGTCTCTCTCTCACACACACACACAGAGGCTCTCACATGCTGTCTCTGCAAACAATCAGGTCCTCACTCCCACACACAGTCTCTCAACTCACTCTCACACACGCACAATCTCTCAACTCATCTCATACACACACACACACATACACTACAGGCCCTCAGCCTCTCTCTTGCCTCTGGGCCTCCTCTTCACGGGTCACAGCAGGATGGGCTCTGCAGCGGCCCTGATCTTCTCGGGCTGCCCTCAATGTGGGATCCGCCATGGCGGCCCTGCTACCGGGCCTCCTCTTCTTCTCAGCCCGCTGCGACTTGAGATTTGCAGATGATTATAAACGCTGCTCCTCTTCTTCTGCACGCGGCTGATGCTCCTCCTCCTTCCTGCCCGTGCGGCTCCGGCAACATTTTTTTCCAGGGCCGCACGGGCAGGAAGGAGGAGGAGCACCTGCAGGTTTGAATGCGACCTTTTTCTTCGGGCCGTAGTGACTTGAGCTCCACCATGGCCCTGCTGTGTTTGTTCGGCACACAGCACAGCGGTAGTTCACTGCTCAGCCGCCAGTGGGATGAGGTCCACCAGCGGCCGCATTGGCTCCCCCTGACCTCCCCTCGGTATACCACTGCTCGGTGCCCTAGGCCCAGTTCGCCTAGTGCTTCCACCGGCCCTGCATGCCAGATCTTAAGATGTGCTGGAAATTGTAAGATAAACTTCAAATTCTTCTGCAGCAGAGAGGCACATATCGGGTTGAATTTCTGGCGTTTTGCAACATTTGCTGAATAATCATGGAAGAATCAAATAGTATTGTTTGATATGATACCTCCCAGCGTTTATGGTAGGCCTGTAGGATTTGTTGTTTATGTGCCCAGTTGAGAAATTGTGAGATAATAATACAGGGACTATTCTTGTTATCTTTCTTGCTATTGAGCCTGTGCACTCTTTCGATCTTCAGTAGGCCCTGTAAATCTGCCAATTGCATCACTTCTGGGATCCATGCTTCCAGAAACTTGACGAATTGGGGATCTTCAACAGATTCTGGAATTCCCACAAAACATAGGTTATTCCTGCGGGATCTGTTCTCTAGATCTTCCATTTTTTTGTTCTGTACAGCAAGTTGTTTTTCAAGAGGTGCAATTTTTACTGCTACAGCCATGGAGTCGTCCTCCAGACATGAAATTCTTCCTTCGGCCATTTCCAGTCACGGGATAATTTTGGCGAACAAATCCTTAAGTTCCGAGATCTGTTCTGAGATAGATTTTAATCTAATATCTAAAGCCTCAATCACTGCACCCGTCACTTTTAGTATCAGAGCATCCATAGTTTAGATGGTCATGGAGGATTCATTCTATTTTTCAGAATCGGAGGCCGTCTTGTCTGAGGTTCCTTTCGGTTTTGTTTTCTCAGATTTTCCTCCTTTTATAGGCATAGTTACTGGAGATTTGTGTATATAGGTGTTGATGGACATATGTCCTCCAGTATAATTGCCCAAATAAAGTAGTTTGAATTCGGATGTCACCAGATTTAAACGTTGTTTGGGGGATGGTGCTGGAGCTCTCATTAGCATGTCTGATCAGGGTCACCACATCACGTGACCTCTTGTTTGTTTTTTTAATTTTGTTATTGGGATGGGTTTTTTTCCATGAATTTCATTTCATTTAATGTTTATTTCGTTTCCTTTATTTTACAAAACGAAATAAACATTTTTAAAAAACATCCCAAAAACGTATTAAAAAAAGAAAGGGGCCTCCCAAGGCTGCCCATCCCCAACACACATTCATCCCACCTGAAAAAATGCAGGGGTCAGCATCTTCCCTGGCTCCCACTTATCTGGTCCGGGGGGAGTCCGCAGCCAAGATCTAGGCTCAAACCAAAGCTTTGATCTTGCGTAGGCCTAGCTGGCAGTTGGTTGCCATGATCTTGGCCTAGACCCTATGCAAAGCCCAGGCTTTTGAGACCTAGTTTCGACGCCTCGGCACAGGCCTGATGCCGGGATCTTAGCCCAAGCTCAAAGGTCAGAACCTAGGCTTTGTAGCATTGTCCTTTTATTTCTTCTTTAAAATGATGGCGTTCACTTGGGACACAACACAGTTGATTACTCTGGTGCCTCCCTCTTCAGCGTAGGTCACCATTTTGTTGTACGGCAATTCCTTAAACTGCTGTACACCAAAATGGCACCCTTTCCTTGAAGAGGGAGACACCAGAGTTAATTAACTCCGGTGCATCCCCAGTAGACACCGTCAATTTAAAGAAGAAAGAAGAGGACGACATTATGAGGGCTGGGTTCTGGCCTCTGGGTCTGGGCCGAGGTCTGGCATGGTGCCTGGGCATAGGCTGAAGTCCCGCATCAGGACTCTTTTTGGGCCTAGAACTGGGACCTGATTCAGCCTCCGGACTGGACCAAGGCATTGGGACACGGCTTCTGGGCTGGGCCCCTGCCTCTGGGCTGGGCCCCGGCAATGGGCCTATGCCTGGGCCACAACATCAGATCCTTGACGGATTGGGTAAGTGGGGGCTTGGAGGTTTCCCAGGTCTGTCAAAATGTTTTGGGTCTTGGCCAAGGCCCTGGCTTCGGGCCCAGACTGCAGCCCCTGTTTTGGACCTAGGCCTATTCCCTAGGCAAGGCCTTGGCTGTGGGCTTGGGCCTAGGCCCGACGGATGACTTTTTTTTTAAAATGAAACATGAATCCAACAATCTTTTGTTGAATTATCAATTGTTTCATTTTGAGAACAGATCTGGCCCCCAGAATTATGAACCTCCTGAGTCCTAGGCCCTCCTCTCTCTGCATTGGGTGGGTGAGAGTTGGCAGCATGGGAGGAAGGATCTGTCAGCTCTGCTGTTGATTGTAGACCTGGGGTCCAGGAGCTGGCTGTGGTCCTTGAAGGTTATAAAACAGCTGGGTAGAGCCTGGGCTGATGAGGGTGAGTGACCCCTGTGGTAAATGAAGGACACCACCATACCAGTTGCCAATCCACTGCCAGCAGCAGATGATGTAAATCCAGTTTTGTCTCTGGCCCACTGTGGCAATGAAAGGAACAGAGGGAATAAGCCACAGCATGCAGCAGAAAGCCGTCTGTTAGGAAAGGGATCGGATTCCCACTTGGAAATGCTCTGAGGTGTCTTTTCATGCAGGCCACCGGCCTGTTATCAGATGTTAGTGACTTTGGATCACTGTGGACTTGCGCTGCGTATGAACTAGGGGCGTAGAACTATAAGTTTCTTTATCCTGTATATCTTAAGTAGCCGGCTCTGAAGTCCACAGTAAAGGAAATCTCTTTCATTACAAGGACTGAGATGAGATATTCTTTAGGCATAACCCCTACTGAGCGATATATGTGGCTGGGCTCTGGATTGTTGTTGTTGGGTTTGTTGTTGTTGTTGTTTTTTTTACACTACTTATTCCCAGAAAAAAATGACAATTTTTGTATTTATATGCTACCAGTTTCTTATCACCATGCACTTGCCAGCTCTGAAGCATACATAAGTTACCCTTTTTTTCATAAAATAATTTTTTAAAAGTCCATCATGTCTCTGTGTAGCTTGTATTGATTCTCACAGCAGAGGCTGACGGTTTATGTAATACAGAAGTGTAGCAGTGTTTCCTTATTTCATAAAAATTGCAGACTTCTAGAGGGAAATGTGATTTCTGTTTTGCATATAAATAGGGCTTCAAATTTTTAGTGTTTATAAATTGTAAATTTAGATGTTTATTTTGAAGCTAATTAGAGATTTCTTTACAGTACAAAGAAATCCGTGTTTATCATTGTTTTCTATTGTTGGATACCTTTTCTGGTTGAAATAAATACATACATTTGTGCAGCTAAGGAGTCAGCAGCATGGAGAAGG
This sequence comes from Rhinatrema bivittatum, assembly GCF_901001135.1. Taxonomy (NCBI): domain Eukaryota; kingdom Metazoa; phylum Chordata; class Amphibia; order Gymnophiona; family Rhinatrematidae; genus Rhinatrema; species Rhinatrema bivittatum. The sequence continues at coordinate 520,860,220 of NC_042615.1, read as the reverse complement.
CACACAAAAAAAAAAAAAGTGGAAGACCAAGGCAGACAAGGGGAGGAATGAGAGATTTATTAGAAGTGGTGTTTTTCCAATAAACACTTACAGTGATACCTCGGTTCTTGAACATAATTCGTTCCAGGAGGACGGTCGAGAACCAAATTGTTCGAGAACCGAAGCAATGAAACCCAATAGGAAATAATGGAAACTGGATTAATTCGTTCCAAGCCCCAGAAAATGCCTATTTACTGGCCTAATTTGTATATAATATGTATGTCTGCATTACCACTTCTGGCTTTCTTTGGACCCATGTCTAAGGGTTAAATTCAGTGTAAAGCGTGACTCTCTCCACAAAGCGTGACTCTCTCTCTCTGCACTCACACTGATGACGCAAGCAAGGCGCGCTGGGCCGAATGAACGCCATTCGGCTCAACTCGGCTCATCTCGGAAGTTCGAGTTCCAAATATTTGTTCGGATTCCAAGACAAAAGTTTCTCGAATCTCCTGGTCGAATACCGATTTGGTCGAAAGTCAAGGCGTTCGAGAACCGAGGTATCACTGTATTTATATATATTTTTTTGCATTGGGGGTGTTTTATTGATGTTTATCGGTTAAAACCTGGAAAACCTACTCATAATTTAGTTGAACCAATGTTTCCAATGAAGAACTGAAAGTTGGCATCTCTGATAGCAAAAGCAATAGTCTAGCACTAAGGAGGCCTGCCCCTTAACTGGCACCTTAGAGGAATAGGCAGTGCCTGCCTATTCCTCTAAGGTGCAGCTGAATATGAAGATAAGAACATAAGAACGGCTCATCTGCTTGCCAAATACTGCAAAGTGTTATATTTTATTAATCATGCTGAAGTACCACAAAGGCATGTTTACCTCCGAATACCTGCGGGGGTGAGGAGAGGTAAGCCCAAAAGGTATTAGCCGACAAGTAAGCAGGACCGTGAGGTACTGAAAGCCCGGGAATGACTCACTCGGCATCCTCAGGCCACGGGATGATGTTTCAGTGTAACTCAAGGCTTTCCATTTCGTGCCAAAATAAACCGAAATCATTGAAAACACCTGCTTTTGATTTGGCGCAGTTAACAAACTCCTACTGGAAGTGTTTTAATCCGAGGTCAACCGCACTGCCCTTGTTTGACTTTCTTGCATAGCTTAGTTTTCTGAGACGCAAACTAAATTGCGCGCGCGCGTGTGTGTGAGAGACGCCTCGGGGTTCAGGTCGGACCCTATCATTCAGTTCCCCTCCCGTATCCACAGGTGACTGCCTCGGCAGCCGGGGCACCAGTGCTGCTGGTACCCGGCCAGTCTGGAGCGGTGGCAGGAGGAGCAGAGAGGACGGACCTCTCATCGCTGTGTCTGCCTCCTTCTAACCCGAGCCAACCCCCACTGCTGGCTGGGGGGCAGGACGAGACGCTCCCTCTCCTCACAGACCGCGAAAAAGAAAAACTGTCAGCAGGGGCTTGTTCGGTTTTGCATGGTTTTGTTTTTTTCTTTCTTTCTTTCAGAAGGAGTTTGCCGCCGCGCTGCACAGTCCTGCAGCACTTTTCGCCCGCGTGCACCAGAGCCTGCAGCTGCTTCACCCCCAGGGCGGCTATGCTGCCCCTGCTCCTCTCCCTGCTCACTGCCGTGCAAGGTAAGCAGTGCGTCCGCAGGGACCGGACGGGCTTGCAAGTCCTCCCCAGTCGTCGTCGTCGTCGTCGTCCCCGGGTCGGGCTCTTTGTTTTCTTGGAGAGGAGGGCGGGTGCTTTTACCGCCGGAGGAGCGACCGTTGGCGCTCAGGCGGCAGGTCAGGGGACGGTCAGCATCTTCCCCCCCCCCCCCCCCTTCAGCAGCCTGCAGGGAGGAGCTGAAGCGTGCGCGGCGGCTGAAAGGAAACAACAAAAATAAAACAAACCCACGATGCATGCAATAAATTACGAACTGTGCACTCTGTCCGGGTTGCCCTTTACCTGGTTTGAAACGGGCTTGCAGGGAGGTTCACTTCCAAAAGGGAATTAAAAAAAAAAAAAGGAGCTGGCCTTTCCTGGAAGTGGCTGGGTGCGCGCGCTGAGCCCTCTTTTTTGTGTCTCCCTGGCAGGTTGGCAGGCAGCCGGGGCGGTCCTGCTCTCCGCTGGCTCTTGCGCTTTCGAGGACAGCACTTGCGCCTACGAGGCCGTCTTCGCGTTTTTGCCATGGATTTTAAATGAAGAAGGTAAGAAGAAAAGATGTGAGGGTTTCTTTTTTTACGCAGTTTACTGTGCCATTGATGTCCTTGGGATAGATTTATTAAAAAAACAAAACAAACCCCCCCCCCCCCAACATTGAGGTTGTTTTTTGCCTTAGGCACAAATCAGTGGTTTATACAACCGTCCCCTTTTTTTTATAAATCAAAGTCCTTGTGTGACGATGGAGTAGAAGTCAGGTTCAGTTTTAGCTGAAATAATGCCTTACACTAACATTTCTTAATCTTAGTTGGCATTTGTATATATCTGTGCAACGAACATAAACAGTGTTTAAGGTTATTAAAGTTTGTCAGTTACGCTATCATAAATCCACATGAATTAAATAAGGAAATTCCCCGTTAAAGAAACCGCCTGCAGGCAGCCATAAGAGGGCACTTGTAGCTTGACAAGCAGCAGTTAGGTCTGGAGGCTGCTACTTGTGCTGAGCTTCTCCCTACTTTTTGGCTTAAGTCTTAACTTCAAAACTACCTAAGAACATAAAATCGTTTGTTTGTTCCTTTGATTTGCAGCGCGGTTGTTTTTATTTCCATTTATCCACAGGCTTTTCCCTCCAGGTTCGCATATGGGTTGCATCCTGGTATGAAAGGATATCTTGAATGTTGCTCTAAAGTTTAGCCTTTGTGTTATATCTAAAGCTTCCTGGTTTTCCTTAGCAGTTCATGCAAGGGTAGAGAATTCTACAGCAGCTTTTGAAATTCTGCAGTTCCACAATTCAGCAACACACTTGTGCAAATTAGCATGCTGTTTTTCATTGCTTAGTATGAAAGATTGTACTCTTTCTAAACAATCTACTTAGGTGAGAGATGGGGCACCAGTTTTACTGGTGTTCACACATCTACTCCAGTATTTGCATATTCTTCTAGTCTGTTAGTGAGGGCACTTCTTTTGCTGCAGAATGGGACACGGTATACGGCTAGAGACAATGCAAGAGCCAGAGTAGATGTATGAAGCAGAGTAAAGCTGGTGCCCTTGCTGAATCTGGCTGTTTGGCAAAATAGATTATTTTATAAACATTATGGGCCAGATTTTAGTACCTACGCGCGGGCGTAGATTTGTGCGTGCAACCCGGCGTGCACAAATCTACGCCCGATTTTATAACGCGAGCACCTTGCGCGCGTCGAGCCCTAGGGGAGCCCCGATGGCTTTCCCTGTTTCCTCCGAGGCCGCTCGGAGGGAACTTTCCTTCCACCCCCCCCCCCCACTTTCCCCTCCCTTCCCCTACCTAACCCGCCCCCCAGCCCTACCTAAACCCTCTCCTCCCTGACCTTTATTTTTCAAGTTGCGCCGGCCGAGTGCCAGAGTGCGATCCCTGGCCTAGAGGCCCTACGGAGGCCTCTGGCTATGCCCTGCCCTGGACCGCCCACACCCCGCCCCTTTTTTCAAGCTCCGGGACATACGTGCGTCCCGGGACTTGCGTGCATCACCGGGCCTATGCAAAATAGGCTCGGCGCGCGTAACCCCCCTACGCGCGTAAATCCAGCTGGATTTATGCACATAGGGCTTTTAAAATCTGCCCCTATAACCAAATTGATTTTGTGCGTTTTAAGCAACACAAAATGGCAAAGTAGATTGTTGCGTGTTTGGACTTTATTCGCCAGTTGATTAAGATGCATTTTGAAAGTGAGTGGAGTGATCAATAGTCAGCACCCAGATACTTTGGCTGTTGGTGCTACGGTTGACATTCTACTTTGATGTTAACAGATCCGTTGGCAAGATTGAATTAGATTACGACTCCCAAGAGTTGGTTTCCAACACATTTTTGTCCACAGAAAAAGTAGGTGCAGAGCCTGTGGGTCTTTCGTAGTGCTAGGCAATTTTCAAAGGGAAATCACCTGCTTAGTCAAACTGTTAGAAGTGGATGCAAATGAAAACAAACCCAAGGCTTCAATCTTTAGCAAACTCTTGACCTCAAATATGGAGGCATCATGCCATAAAATGCATGAAGTGGTGATTACTAGCAAGAGGCATCACAACAAGAGATTGTAACAGATGAATGTAACAAGGTTTTTTTTTTTAAATAATAAAGTATTATCTAATCATGTTCCCTTGATGCCAAATATCTAAATAGTTCACAGTACTAAAAATAGAAAAAAATGTATTCTCCAGACTGAAGAAAGTTCTGTTTTTTGGAAATAATAGCTCAAAACAATTTCTAGAAATAGTGAAGGGTGAGGTATATTAACCGTCCATAGAACTTGCCTCTGAAAACCAATTGGATTCTAAAAAAATCTCCCCATGATATGAAGGGTTTTTCTCCTGTACCACAAACTCTCCCCCACCACACCCACACATACGTTTTATCTAAAAAATCCAGTAATTACAATGGTTTCTACTGCCCCCTCCTCCTAAATATTTTTTTTTTAATGAACAGTCAAGCAATAGTATTCCAAAAAGCCAGATGAAATCTAGAGCTGATGAGTGGAAGAGGTCATATTTCATGATTGCTCTTTACTTGTCGAAAAAGAAGTACCTCAGAGATTGTGTGAGACTGTGATGTATCAGACACACTGGGTTGTGTATGGATTGCTTGACTATCTGAGATATCTTTCACACTGAAACATATATCACCAAAGCAATAGTGAAGGGGTGTGTGTCTCGGCAGCAGCAATACAGTATCATGCTTGTATAGTCTCCTCCACCAATAGACTTTCATACACGTTCTCTATAAAGTCACAGGTTTGAAGTATAAACTGAATGTTATATCTCTGGTTCTACCTTGTTTTTATCTTTTCTTATGAAACAGAGAAAAAAGAGCAGGGTTGATTCCCATCCCCATCCATGGAGTCTTCCCAGATGTGCCACTAGCATTTGTGGGAGTTTCTGAATATTTCTGGTCATCTTGAGATTGGTGGAGGCTTGGCTTTCTGTCCCCCCTTCTCCATGGAGTTTCTCTCACACACACACATACACACACACACACACTCTTGCTGCCTCTTCCCCCTCCAGGGATGACCCTAGCATTTTACCCCCATCTCCAGGACTGACCCACCCCTCCACCAGCCCATTTCCCTTTCCTGTCTCTGAAGATACTGCTCCAGTGCTGCCACCTGTTCCTCCTTTCTACGTTTTCAGGCATGCAACAGCTCAATGTTTCCCAGCCAATGTGCCATGGAAAAGTCAGATCCAGGCGCTTAGCACTTCAGAGAGAGACAAAGACACCAGCAGTGTCTCCTAAATGTGTAGCAGCTCCTGTTTCTGAACCTGTGTAGGCACGCATGCCTCTTCTTCATAACTACAGCATGAGCCCTGGGTTGTGGTAATTAATGGGTAGCATGCAGGGTCTGGATAGCTTGGACCCAAATTGTGCAGCACACACATTGCACACAGCACCTATAAGAACATGCCATACTGGGTCAGACCAAGGGTCCATCAAGCCCAGCATCCTGTTTCCAACAGTGGCCAATCCAGGCCATAAGAACCTGGCAAGTACCCAAAAACTAAAAAGATCCCATGCTACTGTTGCTAGTAATAGCAGTGGCTATTCTCTAAGTCAACTTAAGTAATAGCAGGTAATAGACTTATCCTCCAAGAACGTATCCAATCCTTTTTTAAACACAGCCATACTAACTGCACTAACCACATCCTCTGGCAACAAATTCCAGAGTTTAATTGTGCGTTGAGTAAAAAAGAACTTTCTCCGATTAGTTTTAAATGTGCCCCATGCTAACTTCATGGAGTGCCCCCTAGTCTTTCTACTATCTGAAAGAGTAAATAACCGATTAACATCTACCCGTTCTAGACCTCTCATGATTTTAAACACCTCTATCATATCCCCCCTCAGCCGTCTCTTCATCTTCATCTTTCTCCTCTTGAGCCGCCTCTTTTGAGTTTTTCCAGCTTCTGTCTTATCCCCAAATTGAGTGAGATGGGGGAGATCACTAGAAGTGACTCACTTTGAGTGTTGGTAGCAGCAGAAGTGGAAGAGCTCTGGCAGCCAAGGTAGCATACCAAGCCAGCTGTCCGCACCACACCAACTTCTCCCTTCTCCTGAACTTATATGTATGGAGAGGGTGCTGGTCCACTGTGATGAAAGTATGTGAGTTTCTGTCTCTTCCCTCCCTGTGTGTTAACATTTTGAAGAAACTAGTGATGCTTTCAATTCTTCTGTACCTCTTCTTTTGGCCAAAACAGTCCTCTCCATGTCCACATTGCATGCTCTTTGAAGGCTGGTGTACCACACAACAATTTTGTTAACATGGGTGTGCCTTGGACTTGAATAGGTTGGGAAACACTGCAATAGCTGATGACCCTGCTTTCCTCTTACTCCGTAGGTGGGCCAATGCCTCCTCCTGCTTCCAGCCCACATGGCTGATTTCAGCTGCAGGCACCTCTCTCCAGCCCGAGATTGGGTGACACCTGGAGATTTCCAAAGAGTCTCTGCAGACCCAGTAATAATAATAAAAAAAAAATTCCAGAGTCTCTAGGTAAAACCTGGAGAGTTCTGTGTTACGGCCACTAGGCCATGATCTTTCCTCTTAGGAAGGGGATGCACATTGGAATACAGTTAGATAGTGGTAATCAGGTAGACCTGGTGGCACATGGTCACAAGCATAATGTAACCCAGCCATTTGCTCTCAATTGCTTGAAAAGCCATTCACTGCTGCTTTCATAGCTGCCAAGGTCCTTTTATTAGAAGGTGTGTTCAAGAAAGCTGTATGTAAGCTGGCAGCTTTAGGAAGCACAACTTACCTACAGTTATAGTTGTTGTTATACCATTTATTTGTAATGTGTGCTAGTTTAACATTTCCCCATTTATTTATCTATTTATCTATCTATTTATTTATTTATGGTTTTTTTTTAATATACCGCTCATCGTTTACTTTGGAACATCTGATCGGTTTACAGCGAAAAGCAAATTCAGCAACAGGCTTTACATGGAACAAGTGTTTAACCATATAATTGACATTAGGGGAAGGTATGAAGAAGATTAACAGGGGCAGGTAAGCAGTAGCGAGAGGGAGATACAATATCTGGGATAAGTCAAATAAAAGCTACAATAACTATATACAAATAGTAACTATATACAAATAATAATTACAGCTGGCAAATGGTAAGGTGTTGTAAGTCAGTCTTAGGGCGGTGAGAGGAGGGAGGGGGAGCGGGAGAGCTATGTGAAGGCTTGCTTGAAGAGCCAAGTTTTGAGGTTTTGTTTAAATGTTTTATAACATGATTCTTGTCTTAGTGTGTGAGGCATGTTATTCTATAATGATGGGCCAGCGATGGAAAGAGCTCGGTTCGCGGTGGACTTCAATCTTGTTGTTTTGTGGGACGGGGTGTGGAGTGTGGCTGCATGTTGTTTTCTGGAGAGGTCTCTTGGAGTTGTGAAAGTGGAGGTGTTCCTCGAACCATGACATGTCATTGTTGTAGAGTGATTTATGGATGAGAGTGAGTGATTTATATTGTATCCGTGTGGAGATGGGTAACCAGTGCAAATGCTTGAGAACAGGGGTGATATGATCATTCTTGTGTACATTAGTAAGAATACGGGCTGCAGCGTTTTGAAGGATTTGTAGGGGTTGAATCGTGCCTTTTGGTAGACCTAGGAGGATGGCATTGCAGTTTGGTTAGGATGATGGCTTGCAGAACAGTGCAAAAGTCACTGAGGTGTAGAAGGGGTTTGAGTCTTTTTAGTGTGTGTAGTTTGAAGAAGCCTTCTTTTAAGGTAGCATTTATGAACGTTTTTAGGTTAAACTGAGTGTCCAGGATAACACCGAGGCTGCGGACGTGAGAAGAGAATGGATTGGGTGGGGAAGTGTGGCTGATCAGAAGGAAGTTGTGGGTGAGGGTATTAGAGGTGATGGCAAGTAGCTCTGTTTTGTTAAAGGTGAATTTTAAAAGCCCTATGTGTGCCAAAACCGGGACGCGCAGAAGTTGGATTTTTGAAAGGTGCGCGAATACGCGTGCATCTCCCAGTGTGTGCACAAAACTTTTCCCTAAAAAAAAAAAGGGGCGGGGCGTGATCTGGGCAGGGCAAGGCTTTCTGGGATTTTTTGAATGAAACCAGTACGTAATACATATGAGCACAAGCGCGTGCCGGGGACCCCTACCGCGTAACTTTACTTCTGCTGCGGATGACTTGTAAATTGTAAAATAAAAAAAATCTAGCTTAGTCAGCGGGGTTTTTAAGGGTCAGGGCTAACAGGGTAAAAGGGAGGCTATTTAGCTAGGGGGTTTAGGAAGTCCTATCTTTATCTTGGTGAACTGGGAACGAACTGGGGAAATTGGTAATTGCGTCGGCACATGTCTACTAAAATCCCCCCACTTATGCAGTAGATGCGGCATTTGCGCGCACATGCATGCGTCTATATAAAATTATGCGCATATGTACGTGCATACAGCCTATTTTATATCGTGTGCGCATATACACGCGAATGTTGTAATATGGCTGCGTCCACTGGCGAGAGTCGGCATATGCACGTATATGTACGCCTGCCTGGCTGTTTAAAAGTTAACCTCTTAAGTTTTTTCCCATAAAAAATGGCGTACGTGGTGCTTCTGAATACTTGCTTTGTTTTGGGTGTTGCTTATTTATTTATCCTGGCAAAGTGCCAGTCTGGAATGAAACTCATCTAGAGACTTCTCGGGCGATTGGACAGTCATGGGATAGGAGGCGGTGTCCTTTCGTGGATTGGTAACTGGATAAGAGACAGGAAACAGAGGTACTCCTGGGGGAATTCTGCACACAAAATTTTAAATTCTGTGCATAAAAATAAAAACATTCAGCAGAATTCTGCATACTTTATAGTAGTCAAAATAATACATCACAGTCTTTGGGTAATTAATGTAAAATGTAATACAGAAAAGTTATTACTCAAAGATGCAGAGTTTTAGATATTTTGAAAGAATTTCCCCTAGAAGTACACTGTAGAAGTGTCCCTTCCATGCTGGCTTCCTACTCCCCTTTCACTCTGCCCTCTCAGGCCCTAACTCCTCCATTCTCCACAATCTCTCCCTTCCCCCTCCAGGTAGTGCCAGTGCACGGGTGACCAGCTGCCCTAGGCAGTGACGTAATCTCTCTCTCTCCCTCCATCGTATCACAAATCCAGGTGTCTCCACTGCTTCCTGCACACATGCAATCTCTCCTGCTTCACAGCGCTGCCACACCCGACCCTCCAGCCTCCTGATATTTCAAAAATGCTGCCCTTGCGTCGCCCTACGGCACCCCACCCATTTCTGGCGCCCTAGGTGACCACCTAGTCCACCCAGAGGTTGCGCTGGCCCTGCCTCCAGGGTTCAACTCCTTTTACTCTTTCTCCATCCCCCAACCCTCCACTTTCATATACACCCCTCACACATGCTTCCTCTATCACAGACACAGACATGCTTTCTCTGTTCCTCTATCACAGTCACTCAAACCCTCACACGGGCTCCCTCTCGCGCGCATACAGAGCTCCTCACACAGGCTCCCTTGCTCTCTCACGTACACACACACACAAACACACGCATCCTCACACAGACTCCCTCTGTCACACACACACACCCTCACACAGGCTCCCTCTGTCTCGCACATAGACATCTCCTCTCACAGGCTTTCTCTGTCCCTCTTTCACACAGACTCCCTCTCTCGTGCACACACACACACACACACACGCCACTCTCACTCAGGCTCCCTCTCTCATGCACACACACTCACATGCCACCCTCACACAGGCTCCCTCTATCACACACACACCCTCACACAGGCATCCTCTCTCTCTTGCATGTACACACCCTCTCTTACACATGCTTCCTTTGTCCCTCTCTCACATTCACACACTCTCACACATGCTCCCTTTCTCTTTCACACATACACACTCCCTCACACACGCTCCCTCTGTCCCTCTCGCATGGTCTCACACATGCTTCTTCTCTCTTTTGCACATACACACTCCCTCACACTGGCTCCTTCTGTCTCTCTCTCACACAGACACACATCCTCACATAGGCTCCCCCACACACCCACACATCCTCAAACAGGCTCCCTTTCTCTCTTGCACACACCCCATCACATAGGCTCTATTTCTCTCTTTCGCACACACACATACATTCACACACACTCTCTCTCGCATATACATATTCCCTCATGCATGCTCTTTCTCTCTCTTGCACATACCCCCACACAATTTCATTCAGGCACCCTCTCTCTCTCTCACACATACTCCCACCCTCATATAGGTTCCCTCTTTCACACACACACACACCCTCACAAAGGCTCCCTCTCATACATACACACTCCCTCTCACAGGCTCCCTCTCTCTCACACATACCCCTTCTCACAGGCTCCTCTGTCCCTCTCTTACTCCCTCACACAGGCTCCCTTTTTCTCCTTCTCTCGCTCTCACACACACACCCTCCTACTCAGGCTCTCGCTCATACACACACACACACACACACACACACACACACACTCTCACACATGCTTCCTCACTCTTTTGCACATACACACTCCCTCATCCAGGCTCCCTCTGTCCCTCACAAACACACTCATTCATGCTAGCTTCCTCTGTCCCTCTCTCACACAAACACACATAGCCTCACACAAACACACACACCCTCACACAGGCTCCCTCTTTTGCATACACACACATATGCTCACACAGGTTCCCCCTCTCTCTTGCAAACACACACTCCCTCACATATGCTCTTTCTTTCTCATACACACTCCCACACATTCTCATATGGGCTCCCTCTCTCTCTTTTGCACACACACGAACAAATATACGCACGCATACACACACACACACAAACACTCACATGCACACACATACACCCACTCTTATGCAGGCCCCTTCTCTAGCTCATATTCACATACACCCTTATACAGGCTCTCTCTCTCTTGCACACACACTCTCAATACCCTTGCACACATACTCCCTCTCTCACACACAGACGAACCCTCTCTCTCACACACATGTACACACACCCACACACACAGTTCCTCTCTCACACAATTCCTCACTCACACAGGCTCTCAATCTCTTACTCACATACACTCTCCCTTACATAGGCTGCCTCTCTCTTTCTTTCTCTCTCACACACACACACACACACATGCATACATGAACCCTCACATGCACAGTTACTTTCTCTCTCACATAGGCTCACATGCTCTTTCATTCTGCTGCAGGTGGGAGGGGCTCAGCCTGCAGCTATCCCGTATTTCTGTCTTCTGTGTCTTTGGCTGCAAGTGAGATGGGCTCCACCTGTGATCCCACTAGGTCTAATCTTCTGCCACAAGCAGAAGTGGGCTACCTGCCGGTCCTCTCTGAACCTCAGCCATGAGTGAAATGAGCTCTGCTTGCAGCTCAAAGGGTCTTTCTCCAAATTCTGCACAAAATATTAAAATTCTGCACCCAAGGGGAATTCAGCGCAAATTTTGTGCAGTGCAGTTTTGCAGAATTTCCCCAGGAGTAAACAGAGGTAGGACTAAATGTTCAGTTTTCTAAATGGAGAATGGTCGTTAGTGGAGTGCTCCTGAGGTCCATACTGAGACCTATGCTATTTAGCATATTCATAAATGATCTGGAGAAAGGAACAACAAATGAGGTGACCAGATTTGCAGATGACACAAAATTGTTTCTAGTTGTTAAAACAGCAGCAGATCATGAGAAACTGCAGAAAGACCTTGTGTGACTAGAAGACTGGGCTTCTAAATGGCAGATGCAATTTAATGTGGAGAAGTGCAAAGTAATGCATGTAGGGAAAAATAATACCAATGACAGAGAGCGCTGGAGACAAGAAGAAGGACCCAAGAGATCCACAGAGGTAGAGCTTTAAAGCTTATCTTCCCCTCCACCTAACATGTGCCCAGAGGTTTGGGGTTTGGAATGCCAGCTTCTACCCACTGAGATACCATGGTTACTGTCACAGAGGGGCACCACGTCTACACACCCTACCGAGTTGTCTCCAGGACTCATACGGCTTCTAGATTTGTGCAGTACAAAATAACAATGGATTTTTTTTATGGTTTGTTTGCTTCTGTGATTAACTAGCAGAACGTGCTGATCAATAATGCAGCTTCTATTCTGCAGGCTTTATGTATGAGCACAATCTTTGGCAGCTGATCTCTGTTCTTCTGTTTGTCTTTCTTCTGTGACCAAGATAGCAGGTGGTTTCAATTTTATGCATGTCTGTTGAGGTGACTTTTCCACTCTCACTTGATCCATGTACTACCAGGTCAAGGGCCAGATGTACTAAGAAGACTTTGTCTATGGAATGATTAAGACAAATGCTTAGTACATATGGGTCCCAAAAGCTTAAAGTTTTACAAATTTAAAGCAGCTTTTCAGGCTAGCTGGCCCAAACATCAGCAAGGTTGAAGCACCCTTGCAGTCCCTATAATTTGTAAAAATACTGCTCTTAAATAAAGGATAGCAGTACATTTTCAAAGGGTCATAAATGCTAGACTTAGTCAGCTAAGTTTTAGTTTTCTAAATTAAGTTCATTTTCAGCTGCAACCTAATTGCCTAGGTTGTGACTTAAAAATTATTCTAAATCTAACCTGCTAGGTTTTGGGCTACACTATCTGGCCAATTCAGTAAAATGCGCGGGAGAGACAGTGCTCCGAGGCGAGTGCCTGCTCTCCCAACTCGCGCCCAGGCCACTTTCCTGGGCGCACAATTCTGTATGCAAACGAGGGCCCGCGCTAATAAGGAGGTGCTAGGGACACTAGTGCATCCCTAGCGCCTCCGTATTGGCAGAAGCTGCGGCTTTCAGCGGGTTTGACAGTTGACGCTCAGTTTTACCGGCGTTGGTTGTCGAACCCGCTGACAGCCACGGGTTTGGAAAACGGACGCTGGCAAAATTGAGCATCCGTTTTCCAACCCGTGGATCGCGGGCAGATTTTTTATTTTTTTTTATTTTTGGGGTCTCTGACTTAATATCGCTATGATATTAAGTCGGAGGGTGTACAGAAAAGCAGTTTTTTCTGCTTTTCTGTACACTTTCCCGGTGCCGGCTGAAATTAACTCCTGCCTTTGGGCAGGCGTCAATTTTTGAGAGTAAAATGTGCGGCTTGGCTGCACATTTTACTTTCTGTATCGCGTGGGACTAACTAATAGGCTCATCAACATGCATTTGCATGTTGAGGGCGCTATTTGTTTCGGGGGGGTTAGATGCGCGTTTTCCATGTGCTATTATCCCTTACTGTATAAGGGATTTTCCACGCGCTATTACTGTATAAGGGGTAATAATAGCGCGTGGAAAACGCGTGTCCAAACGGGGGCTACTGGTGTGCTCGGCCTGAGCTCACCGTACTGAATCGGCCTGTGTGTTTGGGATTTGCCAGCTATAACTTGTATAACACTGTAGGTAATCTCAAAGGGAGCCATGTTGTGTAACTAACAGCCTCGATACTCTTTCATTATTCCTCCCTAGGAACTGAACATTTACTTCTGGAAGCAAGTTACATTCCAAATACAAGAATTTTAAATTGTGGAACAAGCATGTACACCTGTAAATTCACGTTCATTTCCAGACTGAACTAAGTCTTCTGAGTCAGTCACCTTTAATACAAAGAGCCCCGTTCAAGCACTCAGTTTAGAGGATTCAGGAGTTCATTATGGGCTTAATTCACCCAAGTTTGGCAGAAAGGTATTCATGAATAAAAAGTAATCCCATCCTTTATTTTAAAATGTGTTTGTGAGGCACTGCATTCCAAGGATAAAAACAAATGAACCTCCTCTGTGCGCGATTTTAGGTGGGCTCCTGCACTGAATCAGCTTCGTTTACAACAGGGGCGTGAGCCTCATTCCCTTTTCTAGGATGTGGAATTGATCTCCTGACATCACAGAAATGGGCAGAGAGAAAGCCCACTTGTCATGCATCTTCCATAACAGTAACTCGACGCAAAAGCATGAAGAAAATTCACTTGCCCACACATTAGTGAACACACAGCCACATTTAAACATGCTCGTATCTGTTTACGTGGCTTTAATTCCATGGGAAACAATTGTAAAAAGGAAAAAAAAAACTGCAATAAAAATACAAATGAAGGTGAAGCAACCGCTTTCATAGCTAGAAGGAAGTTAAAAATGCTCTGCAAGAGTTAAGGGAAGCTCATATATTTAGGGAGATTAGATGAAAATAAAATAGTCTGTACCCTTGGCACACATTGTTTTTGCCTTCGTTGCCTTAGCAGCAGCAGCACCGCAGATCGAGGATACTTTGATCCGTTCAGAAACACGTGCCTGATTGTTAATACTCTGAAGTTTCAGTGCCCTCTCCCCTCCACCCCCTCCTATGCTGTTATGCTGTGCAGAGCTATGGAGCACAAGAATGATGTGGTGGGGGGAGGGCACTTTGCTGCTCCACACATCCTCAGCTCTCAACAGTCCACAACCTGAAATATCCAACAACACAGGACAGGCACACATACCACCCCATGACCCTGAAAAAGAGACTACATCCAAAGGTTTTTGTTTAAATGCTTTTTTCCCCCTTTTAAGTAAATAAATATTTGGTGTATATTTTTTTTTGTTTTTGTTACTTTGTGTATGCCCTGTTTGCAGAAGTGCTGTGTATAGCAGAAGAAATAAGAGCGGTAAGCTGCACATTTATTTGGCGTGTGAGTGATAAGTGTGATAGAACTGAGTGTAAAGTATAACTAGCATGATTTTATGCTTGTTAATGTGGTATTGTTGTGTGTCAGTATTATATGTATCTTTTGATATCCCAGCAGTCCAAGGAATACATTTGGGTTATGAATGTGCATTGTATGATAGAAAAGATGAAATATGTATGTGTGAGAAAGTCTTTGCATGCATTTAGAAAGTGTGCAATATGCAAATAAGAGTTAGGTGAGACAGAATGGGTATGTGAGAGAGAAAATGTAAAGTTGTGAATCCAAGGAAGCCGAGGTTTAGACTAGGAGAGGGATGTTATGAATGTTGCATAGGACAATGTATATATGAGGATAGCATGTTTTTTGTTTTGTTCTGGCAGGTTCCTCTTGACGTTTTTGGGCTTCCAGCTCAATTGGGCTTTGGCTCAATGAGTTTCATTTGTGACTACCTAGGTTTTTTCCAAAATGTTATAACCATCTCACTGACCCAGTGATATCTGTGCACCCCGAATCCATCCAGTAGGTGTCACCAATTGATGTGAAAAAACAAAAGCAGCAACAACAAAATGAGCAGAAAATAGTCCAAGTTAAAAAAAAAAAAAAGTCAACCATCAAAAAAGGAAGCACTTGCTTATCAGATAACAAGTTTGAACTAAAAGCACTAAAGTGGTATTCACTTCCAGTCCTCGAAAACAGCAAATGGATCATCAGGTTTTCAGAATACTGACTTGACTTCAAGGGAAAGAACCTTTTTCATAGCAGTTTCAGATTTCTGGATCCCTCTTACCATCAATTTACAGTTTGAGACAGACACTTCAAAATTTAAAGCTCAGCTTAAGACCTGCCATCTGTTCAATTCTGAGAATTGTTTAAATATCTTGTTATCAAGCTTGTAAAGTAGTTGTTTAAATTAAGATAGTTCAGTTAAGTTTCATTTTTGGCTTGTTGAAATGATATGTATGTTTTTATTGTAAATTGCCAAGAGCCATTGTGCACCTGACAATTCATACATTTTAATAAACTGTAAACTGAATATGCATGAGATAGATTTGCATACAGTTGAGGGAGTGTGCATGCAAATCTATCTCATGCATATTCTGTCCATTTGCAGCACTTGAGAACTGAAAGTGAATACCACTGCACTAAAAGGTTTATCCATTTTGTGTTTATGGGAAAAAATACTTACTATATTTGGATTACAGTTGCAGTGGACACAGTGTCACTTACATGTAATAATTTATGGTGAAAAAAACTGTTATACAATTGTCCTGTATGCTTGCCTTGATTAAATTGTAGGCTCTATGGAACAGGGACTGTCTCATATGGTTTTGTATAGCACTGCATACATCAAGTAGTGCTATAGGAGTGACAAGTATTTAGCAGTAGAAACAGCATATATAAAATCAAGAGCAATACAGTTTAACATGTTAGCTCACAGGCTTCCATAAAATACAGAAACAGGAAAAAATGTGTCCACAGGAAGAATAGATAGACAGAGAATAGATAGACAAAGACCAAGGAAATTGGTGTTTGAGGATATAAACCAACAATGCCCATGTTAAGCCTGGAGAACGTAGGGGAAGCTCTGATATGTTTCAGCTAGCAATCTAGCCTGGCTCAAGAGCTGGAGTCTTCTAAGTTAGTCGCATTCTGGCACAAAAGCATATGCTACAAGTAAACAAAAACCTATGAGTATGGTGATATGACTAAAAATGTCATGTAGAAGACCAAAGAAATGGAGCTGGTGCTGAAAACAGCAATAAAACAACTCACCTGGAAGAAAAAGGTGGAAAATAAAATGCGAATAATGGCATTGACAGAAATAATATACTTATTTTTCTAACACTACTGGATATATAAGGTGCTGTACAATTGTGATAAGTATTCAGGTATGATAAGCCCTGCCCAAAAGAGTTTACAGTCTAAGGACCTCATTTATTAAGCATTATCCCTATAGAGAGAGAATGGGAGAAGTCTTAGTAAATCAGGCCCTAAGTGGGTACCTGAGGCAATGGGAGATAAAGTGACTTGTCAAAAGTCACAAAAACGAAGATTTGAACGCTGCCTTCACAGGTTCTCAGCCCATTCTTGTAACCACTTGGCCGTTCTTCTTCTTCTCCAGGAGAAAGCTTGCATATTCTAATTTCAATAAGCAGAATAAGTACTACTCTAGCTTGTGAAATGGAGCAAGAAGGAAATAAAGCACAAGAATAAACATAATTTGGAAACTATTTAATTAACTGGAAAGGGCAAATCATACAGTAAAAAAGAACAGAAGTCTAAATGGAGTATATGTAAAAGAACACATTAAGATTCTTCTCTTTAATTTGACCACTTGGACTTAAGAGATTATTTTGGAACATTGCACAAAAGTTATCCAGCAAATATGTGCATAAGTTACACCAGATTTCAAAGTGGATTTGAGTGCTTAAGACCGTTTTGAAAATTATCCCAACAAAACTAGGCACACTCACTTATACCTGCACATACTTGTGCCAAGAGAATTTATGTGCATACTTTTAAAATCAAACGTATACAGATAAATCCAAACTCTACCCAGACTCCATCCCCTTGAACCCCTTCTCCTTATGCACCTAAATGTACATACATACAGGCCTAATTTTCAGTAGTCTGCGTAAGTCACCAAATGCGTGCAAAAGTGAACCTGTTGAGATTTCTGCTAGTATTTTATAAGCTTTGGTAGTAGCTGTACAGATTATAAAATACTAAAGGGGGAATAGGAAATAATTGTAACCTCTCTTCCATTGGGGTTCACCTTGGGGAGCAATGGGGTAACTCTCCCAGGGTGGAGTATGATTACTCTTGGGCCGTGGACTGGGGGCAGGCTAACCAGAATATTTAGTTCACAGTCCTTGGTTCAATCCAAAACAGAAACAGCAAACTGCTTCAAGTAAAGAAAATATTTTCCATCTCCTTAACGATCTTCTTTATTCCCTTTCAAATCATCAGCCTGTCCAGGCCCAAAAACGCAGTCTTTAGTTTCTTATCCCAGTTTCCAGTACGTTCAAAGTCCTTGGAATGCCTCAGAAGGCTTTCTCTGTGGTCTTTAAGTAATGAAGCGTCCTCAGTCCTGCACTGAGTTCCAGGCCAGGCACAATTTATCCTCCTGGTCCTGCTGGTTCCCAGTACGGCTTCCTTTCCTTTGATTATCCTCCTACATAAGCTGTTACACATTCAGTTATTTACTCAGGTCTTCTGAGGGCTTGGGAGAGCACCCCGCTTGAAATTTGTCTTCCCCTGCTGTATACCTCTGGAAAGATTTGACAACTTCATCACCCTGAGGAAGCCCCAGACCCATGGCAAGCCCATGGGCTATAAACTCCCCCTAATCACCTGCCCAAAAGGGGCTGCGTACCACATGTCAATTACCATGCCATTCCTTATCGTCCCCCAGATCAGCCCATATGCAATCAGCAGATGGCGATAGAAGCTTTACCTTCCAGTGCTACTTAATGCAGTCTGGCACCTGCAGTCGCTCAATATTCGTTGTCTCCAGCAGATGGTTGAGATACAAACCATGAAATCGTAGTGGAAGACTAAATTGCTCCCAGGAGTATTAGGCCCTGTTTTAAGGGCCATCCTCCTGGTGGAGTAGGGGCAAGCAGGGGTTTGGTGGCCCTTGTTTGGCTCTGCCTTGTTTGGAGGGAGGAATTTGATAGCCAGTGGTCTGACTCCCTCAGTTCCTGCTCTCCTCTTCTCTCCCCCTCCCCCCCCCCCCCCCTCTTTTCTCTCTTCAGGCTCCCTGCCTGTGTAAAGCTGCAGTCAGGAAAGTATTACTGCTTTTTGTTTGGAGTAAATTTCTCCTTTAAGAGACTTTCAAGCAGGGAGAAAGGAGGGGGAAGCGAGCAGATCTGGCCAATGGTGGGGCTGCAGAGCTCCTTGGAGGGGGATGAGAGGCTTAGCGGGGATAGGCTGGTTTGGGTGGTGGGACAGCTCTTGGCTCGTGAGCAAATTGCAGCCTAGATTCCTTCACTGCGGAAGCTCCAGGAGGGCTCCATCAGAGATTTAAGCGCCACTTCTAGCTGATCATGGGAGGCTCCAGGAGGATTTCTGCTGCCACAGTCAGCCAGAACCATGTGACTTCTAATTATGGTGGCTCCCGCTGAGCGCGGGAAACGATGTTTGGCATGCGGGGACAAGAAGATCAGGGTTATCTCCTCTGGTTTAGGTGCATCTTGTTTTGGTGGTGGGGAAGGCAGTTCGGGAACTGCACAAGCCCCCGTGGAAAGAGAGCAGTGGGGAAGAAACAGGCTGCAGAGGCCACTAGTGCTGGCCTGTTCTGCAGTGCGGGAAACACAGCTGTTTTGTTTACTCTTCCCACAGTATAGTAGATGGAGGGGAGGGGGAGCAGCTTCTTCCCTAGCGTTGTCCCGGTTGTCCTTATGGTGCCTGGGAGGGATCTGAAGAGGCTGTGGATGCTGCAGATCCCTAAGGTATGGAAGGTGACCCCTGTGGGGGGGGGGGGGGTGAGAGAGGTTCTGTCCCGCCCCATCAAGAGGAAGCAGGTACCAGATCCGGTATTGGAGGAGGACTTGATCGGTTCAGGGACAGAGGGGAATGCAGGTTCCTTGCCCGATCTCCCCAAAGAAGGGAATAAGGAGGGGAAGATCTCAGTAGCAGAGGGTGATAACCCTAAAGTGATCTGTCTTTTCCAGACTGAGGACCTGTGCTCTTTGATTATGATGGTCCTGAAGAAATTAGGGATTAAAGAATCCATAGTAGAATCTGAAGGTGAAGATTCCATTATGGGAGCAGGGTTCATGGATCCCGCCAAGGCATTGCCTTTTCATCGTACAGTAAAAACCTTAGGGGTAGATTTTAAAAGAAGTGTGCGCTTCCTGGTGCTTCTTCCACACTTCCCCTCCTTCCCCTTCCCCTTCCCCTTCCCCTTCCCCTTCCCCTTCCCCTCTCCTCCCCAACCCCTAAATCCTACTTATTTGGTGTTTTATTCTTGTTTTCCAATTTACTTCAGGGCCCGACCTGAAGTAAGTTGCGCACGCCGGCAGCTGGCTGGCATGCGAGGCTCCAAGACAGCGATGACTGGCGCTCACCCTTTCAAAGAGGCCCGGCAGTTCTGTGCGTAATAGGGGTTACGCGCGTGGCTGGGCCCCTTTGAAAATGCGCATAATCCCGTTTTTTACGCGTGCAGCTTTTTGAAAATCTACCCTTTAGTGTTTAGGTAGTGGGACTCCTGAAACAGGCTTGAAGGTTGGGAGAGCCAAGGCAAAGCTCTGACTGCTACCGGAGTAAACTTTGCAGCTAGTAAAGTTGCCTAAGGTAGATGTCTTAGTTTTGGTGGTTACTAAGAAAACCACCATTCCGGTGACAGGGAGCGCAGCTCTAAGGGATTCCCAAGATCGTGAGATGAAGCTGCATCTGAAGAAGACGTCTGAGGTCTTGGCCTTGGGCATCTGAGCAGCAGATTGTAGTAGCTTCATGTCTTGGGCCTATTTGTACTGGGTTCAACAGGTGCCTGTGGCTGAGTTGGTGCTTTATTTCTGCAGAAGAGGCAGAGCTGTTGGAGGCTGGATTAGTTTTCATAGCAGATGCCTTGTATGAGTTGCTCTAGACATTGGCCAGAAATATGATGCCCTCGGTCTCGGCCAGGAGGCTACTTTGGTTGCGTAATTGGACACCTGATGTCTACTCCAAGTCATGGCTGGGAATCCTCCCCTTTAAAGGCAAGTTGCTATTTGGGGAAGGTTTAGAACAGCTGATGAAACACATCAGATAATCCAAAGGGGAGGTGGAAGTTTTTTCCCAGCTAACAAGTTTCGGGAGGCTAAGAGGTATCAACCAGAGAGAAGGTTCTCTTTAAAGAAGCAATAACCCAACAAGTCTCAGTCCTTTAGCAGGGCCCATAAACTTGGTCGGCATAGCCCCAGAACCGGCTCCAGAGGACTTAAGAGTACCCAGTGAAATGCGCTCAGTCCACTCTTACGGGGAAAACATCAGGGTTTTCTTTACCCTTTTTTACGAGGAATGGACCAAGATAAAGATACCAATGCATACATTCCAACATCAAAGAGTGTTACTTCTTAGAATTTGCATGCCCTGTGTGTGACATATTCATGGGTTCTCCATGTTATGGTTATGGTTAACTTTATTTATATGCCGCCCCTATCCGGGGCAGTTCACAACCGTACATACATAAGAACATATTAAATTACAGCATATTAAAAACACATGATTAAATACAGCATGCTAAAGCCATATAAAAGGCATAATAAGCCTCACAATAATTAAAACAATATGATAAAATCACATTAAATCAAAAGCAGTTCGGCGAAAGTACAACAAGTGAAATACAGAGGGCAATAAATTAAAAAAAAAACAATTAAGTTCATAAGGAAGGTAAGATAGCAAATGTTGCTTACCTGATGTAACAGGTGTTCTCACAGGACAGCAGGATGTTAGTCCTCACAAATGGGTGACATCGAGGATGGAGCCCACCACGGAAAACTTCTGTCAAAGTTTAAACAGAACTTTGACTGGCCCCTACTGGGCATGCCCAGCAAGGCACTGACCCTGCAGCCAGCAGGGGTCTCCCTTCAGTCTGATTATCAAGCTACAGGCAGTGCCTAGAAAGGAAAAATAAAACGAACCCAACACCGCGGGGAGGCGGGCGGGTTTCGTGAGGACTAACATCCTGCTGTCTTGTGAGAACACCTGTTACATCAGGTAAGCAACATTTGCTTTCTCACAGGACAAGCAGGATGGTTGTCCTCACAAATGGGTGAGTACCGAGCTGAGGATGTCCCGACTTGCACCAAATGTACCCAACGGTGTGCAGCAGGCACAACAACTGAGGAGAAATTTGGGAAAGGGCATCCGCACCCTACCGGGTAGGTGGAAGGGTGTTGGTACATCAGGTTGGAAAAAGGTTACGCAAGACAGACTGGCCGAAGATGGAGTCCTGTCTTCCAGCCTTGTCCAAACAATAGTGGGCTGCAAAGGTATGAAGAGAACTCCAGGTTGCAGCTTTGCAGATGTCAGGAAGCGGCACCGATCGAAGGTGTGCCACTGACGTCGCCATGGCCCTCACAGAGTGTGCTTTAACACGGTCTTGAAAAGGAATGCCAGCTTGCTCATAGCAAAAAGAAATGCAGTCCGCCAACCAGGAGGAAAGAGCCTGCTTACCCACAGGTTGTCCTAACTTGTTAGGATGGAAAGAGACGAATAATTGAGTGCTCTTCCTGTGAGAAACTGTACGGTCTAGGTAAAAAGCTAGAGCCCGTTTACAGTCTAGGGTATGCAGGGTCTGCTCTCCAGAGTTGGAGTGGGGCCTGGGAAAAAAGATAGGTAGTACGATAGATTGATTGATATGAAACTCCGAAACTACCTTAGGTAAAAATTTAGGGTGAGTGCGGAGTACCGCCCGGTCCTGCAGGAGCTTAGTGTAAGGCGGATAGGTAACTAGGGCCTGCAATTCACTAACCCTGCGAGCTGAAGTAACAGCCAAAAGGAATAACACTTTCCAAGTGAGATATTTCAAGTCACAGGAGTGCAGAGGTTCGAAAGGAGGTTTCATTAGACGACCAAGAACCAGGTTAAGGTCCCAGGATGGGGCCGGAGGACGCAAGGGTGGCTTTAGATGGAGTAAGCCCTTAAGAAAGCGTGTTACTAGGGGTTGTACTGAAATAGGATTACCCCCAATACCCTTATGGAAGGCGGCTACCGCACTGACATGCATTCTGATAGAAGAGGTTTTAAGACCTGATTCAGAGAGATGCCATAAATAGTCCAAGAATTTGGAGATTGGACAGGAAAGGGGATCAAGGGACTGAGAAGTGCACCATGATGTGTACCTTTTCCATTTGTATGAGTAAGACTTTCTTGTGGAAGGCTTTCGTGAAGCTATCAGGACCCGAGAAACGGAATCTGAAAGGTTAAATGGTTGAAGGACTAACCTTTCAACATCCATGCCGTCAGGGACAAGGCTTGGAGGTTGGGATGGAGGAGGCATCCGTCGTTTTGAGTGAGCAGATGCAGGTCCTTTCCCAGAGGAACGTGCCTGCGGATGGAGAGATCCTGGAGTATTGGAAACCATACTTGGCGTGGCCAGTAAGGTGCTATCAGGATCATGGTTCCTCCGTCCTGGCGTAGCTTCACGAGAGTCTTTGACACAAGAGGGAGTGGAGGGAATGCATAGAGCAGACCGGTTGTCCACTTGAGGGAGAATGCATCTCTCGGCCGAGAGTGCTGGCTCCGAATGAGAGAGCAGTAATCGTCCACTTTGTGGTTCTGAGGGGACGCAAAGAGGTCTATGCGGGGAGAACCCCACTTGTGAAACAGAGAGGTCGCTACCAGAGGATCGAGTGACCACTCGTGTGGTTGGAAGACACGGCTCAGCTGGTCTGCCAATACATTGTCTACTCCCGGCAGGTAAGTGGCCCTGAGGTACATGGAGTGGGAGAGGGCTTCCGCCCAGATCTGCGCAGCTTCCTGACACAGAAGGAAGGAGCCTGTGCCTCCCTGCTTGTTTATGTACCACATGGCCACTTGGTTGTCCGTCTGGATTAAGATTATCTGATGAAATAGATGATCTTTGAAAGTTCGGAGCGTATAGCGGATTGCTCGAAGTTCCAGGAAATTGATCTGGTGTTCGGCTTCCTCTTTGGACCATAACCCTTGGGTTTGAAAGTCATCCACATGGGCTCCCCAACCGATGTGAGAAGCGTCGGTGGTTAGGATTACTTGCGGATCCGGTGGAAGGAAAGGTAAGCCCTGAAGGAGGTTGACCTGAGTCGTCCACCAGGTTAAGGATAGGCGCAGCGCTTGTGTGACTGTGACTATGGAGGACAGAGGCTGAAAAGCTTGAATCCATTGGTGTCGTAGAGTCCATTGTGTTACTCTCATGGCTAGTCGGGTCATGGGAGTGACTTGAACCGAGGATGCCATGTGTCCTAGGAGAATGAGGAACTGGCGAGCTGTGGCAGTGTTCTGAGACTGGAGCTGGCGAGCCAGGGACATTAGGGTGTGGACCCTCTGAAGAGGAAGGTAAGCCTTTGCCTGTAAGGTGTCCAAGTCTGCCCCAATGAAGGATAAGGTTTGAGATGGGACTAAGCAAGATTTCTCGTAATTGACAAGAAACCCTAAGGAAAGGAGTGTTTGAATTGTCAATTTTAGGGAGGATTGAGCTATCTGTTGGGTGGAGGCCCTGATTAGCCAATCGTCCAGGTAGGGGTAGACGTGGACACCTTCCTTCCTTAGGAATGCTGCTGCCACTACGAGACATTTGGTAAAGACTCGTGGGGCAGAAGCCAGACCGAAAGGTAGGACACGGTATTGATAATGGTCGTGGCCTACTAGAAACCGCAGATATTTGCGATGGGATTGTGTGATCGCAATGTGGGTATAAGCGTCCTTGAGGTCGAGAGAGCACAGCCAATCCCCTCTTTGTAGCAGAGGGAGCAGCGCGCCTAGGGTTACCATTTTGAACTTCTCTTTTTGAAGGTATTTGTTGAGGGCTCGAAGGTCCAAAATGGGATGTAGTCCCCCTGATTTCTTTGGTATTAGGAAGTATCTGGAATAGAATCCCTTGCCTCGTTGAGAGGGAGGAACGGGTTCTATAGCATTTGATTGCAGAAGAAGAGATACTTCCTGTTGTAATTGAGCCAAATGGGTGGATAGACTCCACGCTTGAAGAGGCGGGGAGTCTGCCAGAAGAGTTATGAAGTTGAGGTGGTAACCCTGTGCGATAATTGTTAGCACCCACTGATCTGAGGTGATCTGCAACCAAGGTTGTAGAAAATGGTACAGTCGACCTCCTACAGGAATGTCTGGAAGAGGGGTTTGGCATGTGTTCCCTACAGGGGAGTCAAAGGCCAGCCGCAGGCCCAGGAGGAGGGGCTACAGTAGGCCTTTGTTTCCTAGGCTGACGCGGCTGAGGCCTAGTAGAGGATCGAGCTGGACGAGGCCTGGCCGATGGAGGGTAGTAACGGCGTGGCCGAAAGAACGACTTCTTAGAGTCCTTCTTAAGTGGTTGTTTGGAGGAAACCTCAGACGGAACAGAAGAAAGTTGTTTTAACGTCTCGTGGTGATCTTTTAATTCAGCTACAATTTGCTGAATTTGTTCTCCAAACAAATTGTCCCCTAAGCAGGGTAAATCCGCTAAACGATCCTGGACCTCTGGGCGAAGGTTGGATGATTTTAACCAAGCCCAACGTCTGGCCGAAATGGCAGTAGCTGAAACCTTTGTGGAGGCATCAAAGATGTCATAAGCCGTTCTGATCTCGTGCTTCCCTGCTTTGTTAAGAAGGGTCTGAAGCTGTGGCTGGTATTGGTCAGGTAATGTGTCAGCAAAATCTTGCATCTGTTTAAGGATGGCTCTGTTATATTGCGTCATGTAGAGTTGATATGAGGCTATGCGAGAAATCAGCATAGCTCCATGGTACACTTTCCGTCCCACACTGTCCAGGAATTTATTGTCCTTGACCGGCGGAGTGGAGGAGTGTTGCTTTAGACGCTTGGCCTTTCTTTGTGCGGACTCAACCACAACAGAGCGATGATCCAGTTGAGGCTTTTGAAAGCCTGGTGCTGACTGGACGAGATATGTGGAGTCAGCCTTCTTGTTAACTGGTGATACAGATGAAGGAGATTCCCAGTTTTTCTTTAAGAGATCGAGAAACACCTGGTGAATGGGGATGGAAGCGATGATTTTTGGAGCATCCAAAAATTGAAGCAGTTCCATCATCTGGTGTCTGTCATTGGTCTCAGATTGCAGCTGAAAAGGTACAATTTCGGACATCTCCTTTACAAAATTAATAAAGGAGAGATCCTCTGGAGGAGATCTTTTTCTACTCTCTGTAGGAGAAGGCGGTGATGGTAAATCTGTGTCAGAAGATGTATCATCACCCCAGGTATCATAGGGATCACTTGGGGGTTGAAGCCCCGATGGACCTGGTTGAGGATCCGAAGGCATCGAAGGAAACCTTGGAGGAACCGGTGGTACAATCGGTACTGGGAACGGCATCGAGGGTTTCGGTGCTGCCGATGGAGTCGGTGCCTGTCTTGGAACCGATGGAGCCAAAGGATAAATCGGTGGAGATATACGAGAAGGCACCGATGGGACCACCCCGGAAGGGGGAATCAGGAACGGTGTTTCTCCCGCCGATGAAAATCCAGTCGGAGACGATGGCGCTGTCGGTGCTACTGGAATCATCGATGGAAGGGCATGTACAAGTGCCTCCATACGTTGTAGTAGCGGTGCCAGCGCTTCCACCAAAGGTTCGGTGGTCGGTTCCTTCCTCGGTGGCGGAGTCGGTGCCGGGGTCGATGCCGGTGGCGGTGCCGGAATCGGTGCCGGAGACGGTGCCAATGGAGGTTGGAATCTTTGCATCGCTTTCTCGATGGCCTCCTGGACCAGCCGGTCCAGTTCAGCCCGGAGACCAGGGGTAACAATACCCGGCTCGACGGGAGAAGGAGGCTGAGGCAGAGCCGGAGGGACCACCGTAACCGGTGGGATCACGGCTCCCACACCCCGAGAGGGTGAGGGTTTCCTCGATGCCTGCGAACGAGACGTGGACGGTGCCAAGTCTGATCGAGGCCTCTTAGTCGGTGGTTCGGCCTGTTCAGAGGTCGATGACTGTGGATCCTCGACAGGCCGAGACTTGTGCCGTCGATGGCGATGCTTGTCCTTCCGGTCTCCTCGCCCATCCGGGGAGGGGACAGGAGTCGACGGCCGAGAAGTCATCGATGGTGGACGGTCACCGGAGGGTTGACGATGGTGGTGCAATTTCGACGGTGCCGGTTCCGATGACGTCGATGCTATCGATGGCGTTGGGGTGGATGCATGGAAGAGGAGCCCCATCTTCTCCATCCTGGCCTTGCGACCCTTAGGTGTCATTAGGGCACATTTGGGGCAAGTCAGGACATCATGCTCACTACCCAAACACAAAACACAAACCCTATGGGGGTCTGTGATTGACATAGTCCGGGTACAATCCGGACATCGATGGAACCCCGTTGCCATGGCTTAAGGCCAAATTTAGTCGCGGGCTCGGTAAGTGCCAACAGGCCTCGAGGGCCAAATTCGACGGTAGTCGAGGAAAAAGGCAAAAAACTTACCGGTTTCCGCGAAGGTGACAAAAATTTGTCGAAGGGAGACCCCTGAGGGGCAAATTTTCTTCGGAAAGAAAAGTACCGAATTCCTGTCAGGAATGTGGTAAGGGAGCTCCTTTCACCGCGTGGCAACTGCTGCGCGGAAAAAAGAAGACTGAAGGGAGACCCCTGCTGGCTGCAGGGTCAGTGCCTTGCTGGGCATGCCCAGTAGGGGCCAGTCAAAGTTCTGTTTAAACTTTGACAGAAGTTTTCCGTGGTGGGCTCCATCCTCGATGTCACCCATTTGTGAGGACAACCATCCTGCTTGTCCTGTGAGAAATTTTTTTATAAAATGTTTGCTCAAAGAGAGAGGTTTTTAAAAGTTTCTTAAAAGCTTTCAGGCTTTCTCTTATCACCGTTGCTGTTTGCCCTCTTCCTCGAACCATTTGTGATTAACATTAGATGCAATGCTGACGTCACAGGGTTGACCATAGAAAGAATCTCCACCAAACTCTTTCTATACGCAGACGATATTTTACT
This sequence comes from Rhinatrema bivittatum, assembly GCF_901001135.1. Classification (NCBI taxonomy): domain Eukaryota; kingdom Metazoa; phylum Chordata; class Amphibia; order Gymnophiona; family Rhinatrematidae; genus Rhinatrema; species Rhinatrema bivittatum. The sequence continues at coordinate 520,832,859 of NC_042615.1, read as the reverse complement.
CATGCATACTAACCCTGAATCCTCCCTTACGCTTCTGATTAGCGAAATGGAGGCCTTTAGTAGAGTATCGGGGTTTCGAGTTAACTGGGAGAAATCCGAGATACTGAAAATCACTATCCCACTCTGAGAGGCAACTTATTTACAAGGGATGTTTAAATTTAAGTGGGAAAAAAGCGCAGATAAAGTACTTGGGAGTACAACTCAGTGCCATCCAGGACTTGCTCTCCATAAACTATACACCCTTGTGGAACAAATTAACTAAAGATTTGGAGGATTGGAACCGGTACCACATTTCTTGGATGGGTTGAATGGCTGTTTTCAAAATGATAATTCTACCAAAACTTCTCTATCTATTTCAGACACTACCTATTAAGATCCCAGCACCATATTTAAAGCAGTGGCAGAAGAATTGCATGGCCTTTATTTGGGCAGGGCAGAGACCAAGGGGTTCTTTTCCAACCTAAACCTCAGGAGGTACTTAATGTTCCAGATATTCCCAGATACTACTGGGCTGCCCAGTTTAAGAGGCTGGTAGATTGGCACAACACACGGCAGCCCAAACATTGGGGGCAAAGTACTCAGGAAATGCTTGGGCACGTCCAAATTCGTAGTCTTCTATGGCAGCCCAGAGGGGCCTGGCTTGTTGAGCTGGGAACAAAGTTTCCCACATCTACCCTCATTTCTCTAGTGTTTCAGTATGGGATTCGACTGAGTCGCCAGCTTACCCTTATGTGCAATTGGCCCATTTTGCACGAGCCAACATGATTGATATGCACCTCAATTTAGGAATGTCTGAATTTGAAAAGGTTTGCAGAAAAGCAAATAGCTCCATAAAGGTAATTTCCGTGCTATACCAGTTATTAGCATCACGTGACGAGCCCACACCAGTCTTTCAAAGAGCCTGGGAGATCTCCAGCTAGAATGGTCACCCCCGGGAATGGAAGAATATCTTTCTGAACATGGGAAGAGGGTACATTGCCACTTCCCTCATAGAAAACTCTTACAAACTCTTATACCGATGGTATCTATGCCCTCTCAAATTACACAAATTCATGCCACACGTCTAAGATAAATGTTGGCGGGCTTGCGCGACTGTAGGTACTTTTTCCCATATGTGGTGAGATTGCCCAATTATTCAAGGGGGTGTGGCAGGGGATGTTCCAATGGATGGGGGAAATGATTCCGGGCTTGGGAAACAACAAAATGTTTTGGATAAAGCTTAGGAGAGTGAATCATTAAATAGCTTTTGATTCTGCTGCTGCATGGATAGTCTGTTATCCCAATCAGGATGGCTGTTATGTTACTTTGACATTGTATTATACTTATTCTATTACATCAGTATTTCTATGTATGGTTCACTGCTTGACCTGTTTTGACTAATAAAAAACTTTAATTACAAAAAAAAAAAAAAGCTTTCAGGCTTTCTCCATGTGTATTCACCATCAAAAAGTTCATGTTCTGGCCCATGCTGGAGTGTCTCCTAAGATTGGAAGGGGTGGTTACCATGCCCCTATAGGAGTGGGGGCAGGGTAGATACTCCATCTATTTTGTGGTTCCAGAAAGAAGGACACCTATCAGTTCATTCTAGATTTCAAAAAGGTGAATGCATCCCTGCGGGGGGGGGGGGGGGGGGCACATTTTTAGATGGAGACACTGCATTAGGTCATTTTGGCAGTCAGAAAAGGGGACTTCCTGACATTTTTGGATCTAACTGAGGCCTATCTTCATATTCCCATTCAGAAGGCCCATCAGAGGTTCCCAAGATCTGCAGTACTGGGGGAACATTTTCAGTTCAAGCATTTCTGTTTGGTCTTGCAACAGCACCTCACATGTTTACCAAGGTGATGGTGGTGGTGGTAGCAGCTCTTCAAAAGGAGAGGATTCTAGTGCATCCTTCACTGGAAGAATGGCGTATTTGGGCAAAGTCTTAGGAGATTTGCCAGCAGTCGGTGCAACAGGTGATAGAGAAGTTGCAGTCCCTGGGCTAGATTATATATCTGGTCAAGAGCCACCTGATACCATCACAGAAGCTGGATTACCAAGAGGCACTGTTTGAGACGAATGTCGGCAAGGTATTTCTTACTTCAAACAGGAAACGGAAATTACAGTGTTGGGTTTGGCAGTTGTTGCAGTTTCAGAATTTTAGGATTTGGGATTATCTGCAGATCTTTGGCTCTATGGCATCTACATTGGACCTAGTTCCTTGGGTTTTTGGCCATATGTGACCACTCTAGAAGGCACTCCTTTCACATTGGAATCCTCAGTTGGAGAATTTTGAGCTCCATTTGCTCTCCTAGGAGATGCTAGATTGAGTCTCCCCTGGTGGCTCTCATAGATCATCTTAGACCTCCTGAGTTGGTTTTTGGTGACCAAAGATGCCAGTCTGAGAGGTTGTGGAGCCATCTGTTAGGATCAAATGGCATAGAGGCAGTGGACAATGACTAAAGCTGCCTGGTCCATCAATTGGATGAAAATCAGAGCGATCTGAAAGGCATTGCTGTTCTTTCTACCTCTGATTCATAACTGGGTGGTGAGGATTCTGTCCAATAATGTGATGGCAGTGGCTTACATCAGTCGGCAAGAAGATACCAGGAATCATGCAGTTACCTTGGAGATCCGTGAATTATTTCATTAGGCAGAGCAACATATTGTGACCCTGTCTGCATCTCATGTAGCTGGGGTAAAGAATATGTAGTCGGATTTTATCAGCAGGCACATGCTAGATCCCGGGGAAAGGGAGTTGTCAGACGGAGTGATGGCCCTGATCCAGAAGAGGTAGGTGTGGGTTTCCTGAGCTGGATTTGATGGCAACAAGGGCAAACTCCAAGGCTCCTCAGTTCTTTAGTCACAGAAGGGAGATGGGAGCAGAAGGTCCCAATACTCTCTCAGTCATGGCCACACAACATTTTGTTGTATGTGTTCCCGCCGGGACCACTGATAGACAGAGTTTTCTGGTGGGTAGAGATTCATTGCAGAAAGGTGATCTTAGTGGCCCCAGAGTGACCTCAATGACCCAGGTTTGTGGGCATGGTAAATCTGGCAATGGATGGGGCTTTTAGACTAAGGTATCTTCCAAGGTTTTTCCATCAAAGTCCAATTTTTTTTTGAACAGGTGGATCGCATTGTCTTGTGTCTTGGCTTTTGAATGAAGACTGTTAAGGTGGTGTGGGTATTCTAATAAGGTAATTACATCTTTGCTGCAGGCTAGAAAAACTTCCACTTGCTTGGCATATGTTCAGATTTGGAAGGTGTTTGAGGTCTGATGTCTCAAGGCGGGGGGGGTCACCCAGTTTTGAACCTCTGTTTCTCAGATTTTTTTCCTTGCAGTATGGTCTTGAGAAAGACCTAGCCCTGAACTTCGGGTACAAATTGCAGCCTTGGACTGTTTGACGGGACGCGTACATGGATCCTTATTTTGGTCCCGAGAGCCTTATGTACATTGCCTTTTGAGCTGTTAAAGAGGGTTTCATTGAAAGACCTCACCTTAAAGGTCTTGGTAGCAATTTGTTCAATGAGATGTATTTTCGAGCTGCAGGTATTGTCTCATAGGGATCCTTTCTTCCAGTTTTCTGAAAATGGGGTATCCCTGCAAACAATACCATCTTTTTGCCTAAAGTGGTTTCCTCCTTTCATTTGAATTACCTGCATTCAGGAGGGTGTTATCTTCTTCCCCACATGCCTGAGACTTTCACGTGTTTGATGTGCGGAGAGTACTTTTGCGGTATTTAAAGGTCACCAACAGTTTTTGCAGGATGGATCATCTGTGCCTTTCAGTGGGCAAAACAAAGGGGAAAAGGCATCAATGGCATCCATTTCCTGGTGGTTTAAGGAAGCAGTTGCTTCTGTTTACATATGCAAAAGGGTTGCTGGTTCTGAAGGGTCTCTGAGCTCATTCCACTAGAGCACAGCTGGCGTCCTGGACTGAATATCAATTGGTTTCTCCGCAGGAGATCTGTTGAGCGGTGATTTGTTCTTCGTTACACCTTTACCAGGCATTACTGGCTGGATGTTTGGGCTCTAGATTTCTCTGGGTTTGGGGAGAGTGTGTTGCAGCAGGTCTTTCGACCCAGTATAGGGAAGCTTGGTTACATCTCATGCATCTGGACTGATCTGGAAGGCAATAATAAAAGGTAAATTGGTTCTTATCTGCTAATTTTTGTTCCTTGTGTTCCACAAATATTCCAGAGACCTGCCCTATGCTTTTCAAAGACCATTTTACTCTCTATGTATATATATATATATAAAACTCAGAGGTTTGGTTTGGCATTCAGATTCCTCTTTAAGAGGTGTTTTCACCTCCTCCCTGCTTGAGTTGTAGGGGGGGATTCTTGTTGGTTCTGTAGGTTTTGTATCCTAGCTTGGGTATAGCTCATTCTGAGCGAGAGCAGATGGGCACGTATTAAGTACTACTGGTATAGTATAGCTTTTCTGTCTCCATCTGCTGGTTAGGGAGAAAAACCCATGCGACTGGACTGATCTGTGAGACTCAAGGAATGAAAATTAGTAGGTACGAATGTTTTCCTTTTCTTACACTCCTTACCCCTTTGGTGAACTCTCTTCCTCTGGAACTTGCCCATTGTGAAGAATATCACAACTTTTAAAAAAAAATGTAAAATTTCCTCCTGAGGAAAATGAGATATCTAGCATAGAAGTCCTCCATATCTTAACACTTCATGCCTCCTAGTGGCACATTTTGCAAGAATCAATGTACAATGTTATGACTAATGTTTGGTATGTGTTGTATGGTGTCACTAAAATATTTCTCGCATTCTGTGTCTGTGGGAAAATGCCTTGATGAATCAGGCCCTTAGTTTGCTAAATGAAAATCTTTCAATAAACATTAAACTAAAAAAAAAAATACTGTGTATTTCTGTCCTGAAAGTATGTGTATATATGTCAGTACATGCATGAATTTGTAATGCAGGAAAATGTGTCTTTTCTTTATCCATTTTATAAAATTACATGCACATATTTTGTTCGCAAAATACTCCAGAGTTAAATGTGGAGGCAGCTATTTTATAAAGTATGTATGTACACCATTTTGAAACTACTTGTGTGTGTGTACTTTGGAATTACCAGTTTACCGTTCAATCAGACATCCACCAGTTAATCCTCAACCCTCACCATTTAACCCAGGCCTCCCATCCAAAAGCTGCAGAAAAAAGTCTAATTTCACTTCTGTGACAATTTTGGTAATCTATGTGTGAATATCACTTGCAAAATAGCAACTTATGGGCGTTCTTCTGAACTCCGCTCCTTTTTTCCCCTGTTAACATTTACACGTGACACTACGAGTATGCGTGCACTCCCAATATTTCCAAAACAGCATGTACACGTGTACATGATACTTACATGCGCCTATGTCAATTTTACGCATGGAATTTTAAAAAAATTAACCCCACAGTCTGTACATCCATAGTTTTATGTGTGTATCAATCACACAATTTACTAAAAGGCCGTTTCTGTGATTAAAGCATTACTTTACCTTGAGAAATACCTGTGAAAACTACCCTGTTAAGGCACAGAATTTTGGCTTCCTATTGGTGTAAAAGATGAATGTATAAATAAGAAGCAGCTATATTAGAGATGGATGAACATGCCTGGGGAGATACTGGAAAATAAGACTCATGGAGGTCCATATTCAAAAGCCATTTAGATGGATAACTTAAAAGTTATCCGTTTAAATGGCAAAACCGGCATATTCAGCGACTTCTCTGGCTAAATTTTAGCTGGATAACTAGTTATCCGGTTAGAATTTGGCTGGATAAGGCGGGAGTTAGCCAGACAAATTATCCTGCTAACTCTGATCATGAAGCTGATCTGTGCTAAAGTTAGCCAAAAAAACTTATCTTGCTAATTTTGAGATAGCCAGGTATATTCAGCGGCACAACTGCGCCGCTGAATATACCCTGCTAGTTAGCCAGAGAAGTTTATCCGGCTAACTAGCTGAGCCGCACCTCATCTGAAAATGCACTCTGTGAATTTCAATTTGGTGAATAAGGCCAACATCAATCTGAGCAACATTTCATGACAGTTACCATAAGATTATACCTAAATCCTTTAGTGAGGTAATAAGGACACATAAATCCTCAGCCATATTACAAAACAGGCTAGCTAACCGAAATGAGCTGTTTTCTGGATGAACTACACAGATTTGTTTAAAGAAAGAAATACCATTACTTGTGCATAATTCTTTCTTCAGTTTTAGCTGTTCTTTGGTTCTCGGCCAGGTTGCAGCTTGTCTTTGTGAATGATATCCACTTATGGAACAAGCATGTTTTGTTTGCATGAGTAACTTGCAATTTGGACAGATTTAATATTGAGGACTATTTGTTTCTTTGAGATACAGAGAGTGAAGAATTTTGTGGTCATCTGTGTCACTTTCTAAGAACCTTTCTGGATCTTGTTTGTGGCATTTAATCCTTATCCCTGATATTATTGAGCTCCACCAGCGGAATATTTTGCTCTCTTTTTTTGTTTTTTGCTTTTATTTTTGCAGGGCTGTGCCATCAAAATGTATTTGGTAGTGTCTGTCCCTGAACTGTATCTGACCACAAACAAACACTCTTTCCAGCCCTTTCCACACCACACTAATACTTTTTAGCAGTGACTTAGTTTCTCAGCATTTTAATTGTTTTTTCTATAGCAGGCATCGGTTTAATAATAATGATTTTGACTTATATGGCACCTTTCATGCAGTCAGGATCGATTCTAAAGTATCACAGTTTAGAACTTGGAAAAATAAGCATGCATCCATTTGTGGTTAGCAGATTTGGCAAAGATTTCTGGCAGTCAGACTGCATGAACTCTTCAAAAGAGGAAAAGGGAAAAGGAACAATAGTATGATTATTATATTTGGATAAACAGAGGTAAAAGAACATATTGAGCTCCATACTCAAAAGTATTTAGCTGGATAATTTGGAAGTTATTTGGCTTAATGAAGTTTTGGGTACTTATCTGGCTAAATTCTAGCCAGATAATAAATTAGTTGGCTAGAGTTTAGCCAGATAAATTAGAGGTGTTCTGGGGGTGTAATTGGAAGGAGTTGGGTTGGCCAGATAAGTTATTCAGCTAACTCCAATATTTAGAGTTTTCTGGATAACTTATCTGGCTAACTCTGGTTGGCATACAAATCTACCATGCATATTCATTATGGTTATCCTTAAAATTAGATCAATTTGTGGCTCTTGAGGGTTCCAGAGTTGACCACTCCTGCTCTAGGGCAGTGGTTTTCAACCCAGTCCTTGGAGCACACCTAGCTAGTCAGGTTTTCAGGATATCCACAAAGAATATGCAGGAGATTAGATTTGCATAAAGTGGGATCGGTGCATGCAGATCTATCTCATGCATATTCGTTGTGGATATCCTAAAAAGCTGACTGGCTAGGGGGCCAATGCAATAAATGTGCACAGAAAATAGGTGCTCGGTGTTGAGCGCCCATTTTCCTAACGCGCACCCAGCCACCTCTCCTGGGCTCCTGATCTAATATTAAAATGAGGGGCCACGCTAAAAAGGAGGCACTCTCCTGTGCACCCTCGGAATCGGGTGCACAGGAGAGGTGTCTGTCAAGCAGGCTGTCAAGCTGGTTGCAAAAACAGATGCTCAATCCATGAGCATCCATTTTCTCCTACTACCAGCATAGACACTCACAAGATACACAGCCTGGACCATGTATCTTTGTGTGTATTGGATGTCCACAATTTTTTTTTTAAAGAATTTTCGTTTTAAATAAATACTGCTTTATTTGGTTCCTCCTACATAGTATTGCTGCAATACTATTAGGAGGAATCTCAGAAAGCAGAATTTTTTTTTTTCTCAATGCACCCTTGAGCGTGGCATATACCTTTACCCAGCCCTGGGCTGGCGTAAAATTTGCTGCGTTGCAAGGGTGCATTGGCCACACAGAAAATTTATTGGATCGCGGGGGTTATCTAATAGCCTCATCTGCATGGATTTCCATGGGATGAGCACCGTTAGCTATGCGGAGATTTGAACACACTAATCCCCCGTATTGGATCGGGTGTTGTGGGCGCGTGTCCAAGACACGCGTGTCCAGTTGTGCGTCAGGCCATGCGCAGTGGCTAGCACATGGTATTGAATCGGCCTCTAAGTGTGCCTCGAGGACTGGGTTCAGAACCACTGCTGTAAGGGCATATGTCTTCTCCGGAGTTGAGCAGTCACTTAAGAAGATTAAGACCACATGCTGTAAGGGAGCAGTGAAAAGGAGGTCAGCTCATAAACAAAGAAATTCAATAGGAGATCTGCTAGAGATATGCCTAGTATGTGTGTAAGGCATAGCTATCGTGCAGGCTTTTGTTTTGTTTTGTTTTTTTTACAAATTTCTACTAACTCTAAATGGCCCTGTGAAATTACTAAAAGACTTCCCAGGGAAGAAGCGGAAGCCTCGCCTCCTTCTTTCGCTGACTGTTCCTCACCCAAGCATCTTCTTGGCTTTTGCTGTCACCTTATCCAGCAGTTTGGCCACCTTAATGTAATCCTATCCCGGTGTGCCTGGTCCTGCACAGGTGGGCCCATAAACACATTTGTAAGTCCTTTGGGGCAGGAGCCCTGTCTAGCTCTTTTCTGTGCCCCTTTCCCCAGGGTGTGGATCCTTTGGCTTGGGAGGATAGGGTTCTTTTCGGATCCCGGTGCAGGGGCGGCTGACATCCTTTTGGTTATTCCTGGGAGAGGGGGGGAATTCTCTTTTCTGTGAGTGCTGCGTGCCCAAATAAAGATGCTGGATGCAGCGGGTTAGTGTTCAAACTTAAATTTACTGAATAAGGTGGTTGTTGCAGGTGGCTAATACATTGGGTAAAAAAAGAAACGATCACTTCCCCCCCTCCCGAATTTTCTTAAAAATTGTTTTTCGGGTTACTGCGCGCTAACGGGGGTTAGCGCGCACTAACAAAAAAAGTTTATTTTTCTTACTTTTTGCTATTTTTTTTTCACTAAAAAAAAAATGGGGATCGGCGGGAAAACGAGATTTTACCGCGGCCAGACGATCCCGAAAGTGGGAACTATTGGGTACCCGATTCACATCCCTAATAAATATGGTTCCAGCACCACAGTCTTTTCTCATTTACAACTTTCGCCTCTATCTGTGCAGGAATCTTTCAGAGGGCAAGGGATCCTACCACCCTCTTGGGTTAGGTGTGTTGGAGATCCCGATGGGCAGGGCATCCTTTAAGCTGGGCAAGAAAACCCTTTCCACAGGTGGGCAAAAATCCTGTCCTTGCACAGTCATCTCTCTTCTCTCTCCGGAGGCTGAAGACTCCAGATTGGTGTCCTCTAATCTCTTTACAGTTCTGTTACTCAGGGTTAGCAGTTCTTCCACTCTTTAGTTTTGTTCCTCTTCTCTGGATCCCTTTTACCCTGCTCCACTGCAGGTAGGAAGGGGCAGCCAAAATCTTACTCCTGGATGTCTATACTTAATGTCTTTTCCCCTTTACAAATATAACACCGGAGTTACTCCTCAAAAAGGGTCACCACCTCTGAGGGCAGGTCTTCCCTATCCTTGGGCATCCCGAACACAGGGTTCCCTGTGCCCTGAATCCAAGAAAGGCCCAGGTGTCCAGTGAGGCTCCTACCACAAATTTCTCTAAATCCCAAAAACAACCCGGAGGAGTATCCAAACCACCAAGGGAGTAGACTGGCAGGACCACCCTCCCAATCCTGGTCTAGAATCTTAGGCTGGATTAGCCTTTTCCTATGTCTAGGCCTGAAAGGTACAACAAAAGTTAAGCACCTACCACTTCCTAACTCTCCAAAAATTATAAACAATTGCCTCCAGACTCTCAGGAGAGAGCGGTTGTAAAACCTCTTAGGGGGATGGCCATTCCCAGGTCCCTCAAATGGAGGGACTGGATTTTGAATGGGTCCTCCCCCATCCACTAACCTATTCTACTAGTGCTTCCCTGGGCATACTGGTAACCAAGGAATGGTTCTTGGTTACATTAAGATCATTAGATGCGATCACCCCAGATTGCCATTCTTGATTTGTGCATTGAATAATTTCACTCCCTAGGCTGTACTGCTTCCTTGGATTTTTGCAGTCCAAATGCATGAGCCTGCATTCTGTAGCATTAAATCTTAGCTGCCATTTTCCAGACCATTCCTCAAGCTTCACCAGATCTCTCATTGTGATTCCCACGTCTTCCTGGGTGTCTACCCTGTTGCCAATTTTGGTGTCATCTACAAAAAAGACAAATCTTTCCTGATAGTTCTTCTACAATATGAGTTACAACAGTGTTAAAAAGAATTGGTCCAAGGACCGATCTTGCGGCACACCATTGGGAACCTTCCCTCTCTTCAGAGTGAGCTCCATTTACCACTACGCATGTCACTCCCACTCAACCAGTTTCTAACCCAGTCAGTCACTTTAGGGCCTATACCAAGGGCCTCATTTTAATTTTAAGTCACCTATGCAAATCAGTGTCAAAGGCCTTACTAAAATCCAAATACACTACCTCTAGCGCTCTCCCCTAATCCAACTCTCTGGTCACCTAAAGAGATTGATCAGATTTGTCTGACAAGATCTGCCTCTTGTAAAACCATGCTGCTTCAGGGTTTGTAATCCATTTTTTTCCAGAAGCTGCACTGTTCTATTTTAGTAGCAATTCCATTATTTTGCTTCTAATTTTGTGAAGAGGAACCACATCTGCCTGTCTCCAGGCCTCCCAGAACTACTCTCGATTCTAAGGAAGCATTGAAAAGGTCAGCCAGCGGAGCTGCCAAAACTTCCTAAGTTCCCTTAAAACCTTTGGATATATCTCATCTGGCCCCATCATTTTATTTACTTCAAGTTTAGCTAGCTCCTTAAGAACACGCTTTTCTGAAAATTGTGTGAGGTTTGCTCACTTCCAGTCTTATTTTTGTCCATTTTCTGTGGTCCTTCCTCCTGGTCCTTCCTCAGTGAACACCAAACAGAAAAATGTGTTAAGCAATACGGCCCTTATCCTCGTCAGCCTCTACGTATTCCTCCCCTTCTTTTCTGAATCTCATATGGTGACTTTTGCACCTTCTCCTATTATACTAACATATGTAAAAAAAAAGAATCTCATCCCCTCTGTTTTGTCATAGTTGTAGTTTTTTCTTCTATTTGCATCTTTGCTCGCTTCATTAATTTCCTAGTTTCTCTTAGCTTTTCCAGATAGTGTCACCTGTTTTCCTCTTTCTTTGATCTCTTGTAGTTTATGACCGTCAACCCTTTTTTTCTCTTACCTTTTCGGCTATTTCTTTAGAAAACTATAGCGACCTCTTTTTCTCTTTTTGCCTTTATTTACTTTTCTAGCAAAATAATTGTTTCCTTTACAATATCTGCTTTCAGTTTTGCCTTTTGCTCTTCTGCCTCCCCTAGATTTTCCCATCCAGCTTAAGTGCTTGAAGTTCTCATCCAGTTTAACAGAGTTAATTTTTCTGAAGGGTAGGACCCTCACTTTAGAAGGATGCTCCCCTTTAGCGTCTTGGTAGCCTTTGACTTAGAAAGTACTCCCCTCTGGCCTCTTGGTGGTTTTGAGGTGTTAATGAAATGCCTTGCAGTCATGGAGGCATAGTTTCATCAGCAGGGAGTCTGCATGTTCCCATAGCTGGACTAGTGGTTGGTGACGGGTCCATCTCCATCAGGAGTTCTGGAGGTCCTTAAGATGACTAATACAGTTCCTCTTTTCCCTGGGTTTAATTTTGCCAAGTCAAACCTGGTTCGTTCTCAGAGAATTCAGCTCATAGAGCATGGATAGACTCTAGGGTTGGCAGTGCTCCAGGCTTGCCAGCTCTGGCTGTAGAGTTGCTCCAGTAGTCTACTTCCAGCTCAGGCTGGCTCCAGAGCCAAGACAGACAGACATTCAGCTCCAGCTCTAGACTGCTCCAGTAACCCCCTGTTATGGCTCTAGAGCAGCTGCAAACTGCTGCACCAGCTGTGGCTGATTTCACCAGGCTCCAGCTTCAGAGCCATGGGGAACAAATGTGAAACAGAAGTAAGATATTATAATAAGCTTAATAATATTTTCTAACTGATGTTACTGGATTTCTCACAGGACAAGCAGGATGGTAGTCCTCACATATGGGTGACATCATCAGGATGGAGCCCAATCACGGAAAACTTCTGTCAAAGTTTCCAGAACTTTGACTGGCCCCTACTGGGCATGCCCAGCATGGCACTAACCCTGCAGCCAGCAGGGGTCCCCCTTCAGTCTTCTTTTTTCCGCGCGGCAGAAGCCTTGCGGTTTAGGAGCTCTGAAGAGATTCCTGACAGGAATTTTCCTCATGGAGTTAATTAAAGTTAGATTGCCCCACAGGGATCCCTCCTCTAACATTTACTCAGGCCGCGGTACTCCGGTAAGTTTTTCACCGTTTTTCGTCGATTACCGTCGAGTTTGGCCCTCGCGGCCTACTGGCCGTCGACCGTACCGCGGCTCGATTTTTTCTATGGCCATGGCGTCTGGGTTTTGTCGGTGCCCAGACTGTACTCGCACCATGTCTATCACAGACCCTCATGGAGTCTGTGTAATGTGTTTAGGCTGTGAGCATGTTGTCCTGACTTGCACCAAATGTACCCTCATGACACCAAAAGGTCGCAAAGCCAGAATGGAGAAGATGGGACTCCTTTTCCGTGCTCACACCCCGACGCCGTCCATTGCATCGACGTCATCGGAACCGGCACCGTCGAAGTCACACCAGAATCGACAACCGTCCGGTGACCACCCACCATCGACGTCTTCACGGCCATCGACTCCCGTTTTTTCCCCTCAAGATCGAGGGGATCGTAGGGAGAAACATTGCCATCGGCATCATAAGTCTTGGACCGTCGAGGGAGCGAAATCATCGACCTCGGCACCGTTCGAGCCACCATCGAAGAAGCCCCGTCCAGGAATGGCACCGACCACTCCTGCGACTGGGACATCGAGGCCACCCTCACCCGATCGGGGTTTGGGAGTCGCGATTCCGCCTGTAAAGGTGATCCCTCCAACTGTGCCTCAGCCTCCCTCTTCCGTCACGGAGCCGGGGCTGATTGCCCCAGGTCTCTGGGAATAACTGGACTGGCTGGTCCAGGAGGCCATCGACAAGGCGATGCAACGACTCCAAGTTCCTCTGGCACTGACACCGGCACCGAGAGTGGAAACGGTCATCGACCCTATTCCAGCAGCGCTGGCACCGCTGCTATCCCGGATGGAGGCGCTCATGACTGCCCTTCCACCGGTGATTCCCGGGTCTCCGATGGCTCCGGTGCGCTCCCCGATGACAGCTTCATTGGGAGGAGAAACACCGTTCCGCATTCCTCCTTCGGGGGTATTGCCTCAGCCATCGATGCCATGTCGTCCCTCGCCACCGATTCATTCATCGGGGGCGATACGCACATCGGCGCCTTCGATGCCGGCACCAATACCCACCAGGGCGTCCACGGTGCCCCCGGTGATTCCTTCAATTTTCTCGGAGCCTCAGCTGGGCCCTTCGGGTATCCAACCCCCTTCTCGTCCTACAGGTCACCTGCTGATCTTTATGACACCTGGGGTGATGATACTTCCACAGACACCGATGACTTACCTTCACCTCCCTCTCCTACTGAAAGTAGAAAGCGTTCTCCTCCAGAGGACCTCTCTTTCATTAATTTTGTTAAAAGAAAATGTTGGAATTGGTCCCTTTTCAGCTTCAGACGGAGCAAGATGATAGGCACCAGATGATGGAGCTTCTCCAGTTCCTGGATGCCCCTAAAGTGATCACTTCTATTCCCATTCATCAAGTTCTTCTTGTCCTCCTCAAAAAGAACTGGGAAAACCCTGGATCCATTGCCCCAGTACACAGGCTGACACTACCTATCTAGTACAGTCAGCCCCTGGCTTTCAAAAATCTCAGCTCGACCACCACTCAGTTGTGGTAGAATCAACTCAAAAGAAAGCAAAAAGGACGAAGCCTCACTCCTCTACCCCTCCTGTCAAGGAACACAAGTTCCTAGACAATATTGGTCGACGAGTGTTCCAAGGGGCCATGCTCATCTCCAGAATTGCTTCTTACCAGCTGTACATGACCCAATACAACAGGGTCATTTTCAAGCAAATACAGGACTTCTCTGAAACCCTGCCTGACCAATTCCAAGAACATCTTCAGATCCTTGTCAACAAGGGGTTTGAGGCAGGAAAGTATGAGATAAGAACAGCTTATGATATCTTCGACACCTCCACTAGAGTGTCTGCAACTGCCATTTCGGCAAGACGCTGGGCCTGGCTCAAGTCTTCTGACCTTCGCCCAGAAGTACAAGACAAGCTCTCTGAACTGCCCTGTATAGGAGATAACCTGTTCGGTGAACAGATTCAGCAAATAGTGGCTGAATTAAAGGACCATCATGAGACCCTCAAACAGCTCTCATCGATACCTTCTGACTTCCCTTCTAGACAGCCTTTCAAGAAGGACTCTAAGAAGTCATTCTTCCGCCCAAGGAAGTACTATCCTCCATTAACAAGGTCCCGAGTTTCGAGGCCTTATCAAAAATCTCAGCCTCGCCAGCCCCGGAAGCAAAAGCCACAAGCAGCTCCCCAGCCAGGGCCTGCTTCTAGTTTTTGACTTTCCCTTGGAGAGCAGCAGCCTGATTCCTCTGCCAGGCATACCAGTGGGAGGTCGATTATGCCACTTTCACGGCATGTGGCAATCAATCACAACCGACCAATGGGTGCTAGCAATCATTGCTCAGGGTTACCACCTGAACTTTCTTGCTCTTCCACCGGAATCACCACCTCTACAAGCGTGGAGAGTAACCGACCACTCTGTCCTTCTGGAGCAGGAGGTTTCCCTTCTTCTCCAGTTAAGGGCAATAGAACCCGTTCCTCTTTCGCAACAAGGCCTAGGGTTCTATTCCCGGTACTTTTTGATCCCCCAAAAATCCGGGGGGCTTCGTCCAATTCTGGACCTACGTGCCCTCAACAAGTACCTCCAGAGGGAAAAGTTCAAGATGGTAACCTTGGGCTCGCTTCTACCTCTTCTACAAAGAAGAGACTGGCTCTGCTCTCTGGACCTCCAGGACGCATACACCCACATTGCGATAGCTCCAGCTCATCACAAGTACCTCCGGTTTTTAGTAAGCCCAAGGCACTATCAATACCGGGTGCTTCCATTCGGCCTAGCATCGGCACCACAAGTCTTTACTAAATGTCTTGTAGTTGTTGCAGCCTTTCTCAGGAAAGAAGGTGTTCACGTCTACCCCTATCTAGACGACTGGTTAATCAGGGCTTCAACCCAGCAAGCTGCTCGATTGTCCCTGGATTTGACCCTACACACTCTAATTTCTCTAGGATTTCTCGTCAATGACGAGAAATCCTATTTAGTCCCATCTCAAACCTTGTCGTTCATTGCGGCAGACTTGGACACCTTACAGGCAAAAGCCTTTCTACCTCAACAACGAGTGCAAACCCTCGTGTCCCTCGCTCACCAGTTGCAGTCTTCGTATACAGCAACAGCTCGGCAATTCCTTGTCCTTCTCGGACACATGGCGTCCTCAGTCCATCTCACACCAATGGCCCGCCTGGCCATGAGAGTCAAACATTGGACTCTGAGGTCACAATGGATTCAAGCGACTCAGCCTCTGTCAACCATTGTCCACATCACCGACGCACTCTGTCTGTCTGTCGCCTGGTGGAAAGATCAGAACAATCTCCTCCAGGGACTGCCTTTTCACCTACCAGATCCTCAACTCATTCTCACCACCGACGCTTCCAACCTCGGGTGGGGAGCTCATGTGAGCAATCTACAGACACAAGGATCTTGGTCTCTAGAGGAAGCCAAACACCAGATAAATTTCCTGGAGCTTCAAGCAATGCGATATGCTCTCAGAGCTTTTCAGGATTGCCTATCAAATCACGTCATCCTGATTCAGACGGACAACCAAGTGGCCATGTGGTACATCAACAAGCAGGGAGGCACAGGCTCCTTCCTTCTGTGTCAGGAAGCTGCGCAGATTTGGGCGGAAGCGCTCTCCCACTCAATGTACCTCAGGGCCACTTATTTGCCGGGAATGCACAATGTCTTGGCAGACAAACTGAGTCGTGTCTTCCAACTGCACGAGTGGTCTCTCAATCCCTCGGTAGCGACCTCTCTCTTCCAGCAATGGGGTTATCCCCAAATAGACCTCTTTGCGTCCCCTCAGAACCACAAAGTGGACAATTACTGCTCCCTCATTCGGAGCGAGCGCTCTCAGCCCAGAGATGCATTCTCCCTCTCGTAGGCAGCCGGTCTGCTTTATGCATTCCCTCCACTTCCTCTTCTCTCGAAGACTCTCGTGAAGCTCCGTCAGGACAAGGGAACCATGATCCTGATAGCACCTCACTGGCCACGCCAAGTGTGGTTTCCCATACTCCAGGATCTCTCCATCTGCAGGCACATTCCCTTGGGAACGCACCCACTTCTGATCACTCAGAATGACTGATGTCTACGCCATCCCAATCTTCAGGCCTTGTCCCTGACGGCATGGATGTTGAAAGGTTAATCCTTCAACCACTTAACCTTTCAGATTCGGTTTCTCGTGTCCTGATTGCTTCACGGAAGCCTTCCACAAGAAAGTCTTATTCCTATAAATGGAAAAGGTATACATCATGGTGTTCTTCGCAATCCCTTGATCCCTTTTTCTGTCCAATCCCAAGGTTTTTGGACTCAGGTCTAAAGACCTCTTCCATCAGAATGCATGTCAGTGCGGTAGCCGCCTTCCATAAAGGTGTCGGGGATGTCCCTATATCGGTACAACCTCTCGTAACACGTTTTCTTATTTTATTTATTTATTTTATTTATTTGTGTTTTTTCTATACCGGCATTCACGGTTGGTCGTATCATGTCGGTTTACATAGAACAAGGGGTGAGCAATACATTATAATGTACAGAACTATAACCTGAGAGTATACATTACAAATTATAACAAGTGCACAGAAAGAGAAGTTACAATAAAACAGGGATGATTCTAACTGGGAGTAGAAGATGATAGATGTTTAACATAAGTGGTAGAACGTTGCAGTAACTGGTGTTGTCTGGATCAGTTTGATGGAGGATAATCAGTAAGGCTCAGTTTGATGGAAGAGAATCAGTAAGGGTCTGGAAAGGCTTTCTTAAAGGCTTGCTCCATATCAAGCCACCTTTATGTCCTCCGGCCCCTTCTTGGGACCTTAATCTGGTTCTCGGGCGGCTCATGAAACCACCGTTCAAACCTCTTCACTCCTGTGACCTAAAATATCTCACATGGAAAGTGATTTTCCTTTTGGCTATCACTTCAGCTCGCAGGGTTAGTGAGTTACAGGCCCTAGTTACCTATTCGCCTTACACTAAACTCCTGCAGGACCGGGCGATACTCCGCACTCACCCTAAGTTTTTGCCTAAGGTAGTTTCGGAGTTTTACATTAATCAATCCATCATCCTACCTATCTTCTTTCCCAGGCCCCACTCCAACCCAGGGGAACAGGCTCTGCATACCCTCGACTGTAAACGGGCTCTAGCGTTCTACCTAGATCGTACAGTTGCCCACAGGAAGAGCACTCAGTTATTCGTCTCTTTCCATCCCAACAAGTTAGGGCAACCTGTGGGTAAGCAGACTCTCTCCTCCTGGTTGGCGGACTGCATATCTTTTTGCTATCAGCAAACAGGCATTCCTTTCCAAGACCGTGTTAAAGCACATTCTGTGAGGGCCATGGCGACTTCAGTAGCACACCTATGATTGGTGCCGCTTCCTGACATTTGCAGGGCTGCCACCTGGAGCTCTCTCCACACTTTCGCAGCCCACTATTGCTTGGACAAAGCCGGAAGACAAGATTCCATCTTCGGCCAATCTGTCCTGCGTAACCTATTTCCAACGTGACGTACCAACACCCTTCCGCCTGCCTGGTGGTGTTCAGGATGCCCTCTACCAAATTCCACCCCAGTTGTTGTGCCTGTTGCACGCCGTTGGGTACATTTGGTGCATGTTCGGACATCCTCAGCTCGGTACTCACCCATATGTGAGGACTACCATCCTGCTTGTCCTGTGAGAAAGCAAGTGTTGCTTACCTGTAACAGGTGTTCTCACAGGACAGCAGGATGTTAGTCCTCACGAAACTCGCCCGCTGCCCCGCGGTGTTGGGTTTGTAACGTTTTCTTGTTTTATTTTTTCGGCACTGCCTGTAGCTATCAAATAAGACTGAAGGGGGACCCCTGCTGGCTGCAAGGTTAGTGCCATGCTGGGCATGCCCAATAGGGGCCAGTCAAAGTTCTGGAAACTTTGACAGAAGTTTTCCGTGATTGGGCTCCATCCTGATGATGTCACCCATATGTGAGGACTAACATCCTGCTGTCCTGTGAGAACACCTGTTACAGGTAAGCAACACTTGCTAATCTGTTTAAATCTCTCCATTTTGTTTTTCCTATGCCTCAGCCATAATTTCAAACTATAGATGAGTACAACCCCACCAAGCAAAGTGGAACTAATCTTTTGCCTCTGGTGGTTTGTTTTTTTTCACACATTTTGTCACTTGACCTCCTCCTGATTCAGACAAACTGAGATTATATAATCAGCTCTAGAACCAAGATAGGGTAGGCATCAAAAAGTAAAGCGTGGTTAATAAACATTGCTTTATTGAGATTTTTTATTTTATTTTTTTACAGTATCTCCATACTGAAAAATTGTTTAGACTGGAGCAGGCAAAGCAATCGAGCAAACAGAGGAGATGGGACAGGGGATGCATGGCCTGTGACAACTTCCAGGCCCCTGACTGCTTGTAAGAATTTAACGGAACAGGAAAATTCCTCTTCATATCACCACCCTTCATAATAGTGGGGTCAGAATTTAGACTAGAAAAAAAGCACATGCAGCAACCAACTACCATCTGGGATAACCATATTTAATGTAATGCACTACAATTTCTTTTTTTAATTCTATGGTTCCTGTTTAGCTTTGTCTTTAATTTCCGACTTCACTGTCTGAACCACTTCTCAAAAAAAAAAAAAGAAAAAGATGAATAGCAGAAAAAATGAGTAAAATCGGTTGCCCCATAAATGGAATCTGAGTTGCTTACTTGGCAGATGTGAACCATCCAATAAACGAAATCCACAAGCACAATTTGGAAAGTTAAGTCATAACTGTGAGCTAATTTGTGCTCTTCAGTTTTTCCATTTTACTGTCACCACCACCCAGCAACAGCTGCTGACATGCTTTCTTCAGGAATGAGTGCAGCGGCAATGAAACATGACTTCTAAAAAAGCTGAGGGTAATAGTCATGGGTGGGTGCGGGTGTGTCACACACTTCAGTAGAAACTTAGAAAGTGGTATTGGATTATGTCGAGTTTAAAATGAGGCTGGGAGAACAAGGGGGGGGGGGGTTGTTAGGATGAGATCATTCATAAATGCAATGGACATCAAAAGACCACAAACTTCACAGTCTCTATTGAAGAGCAGCATTTATTTATTTATTTCGGACTTTTTTATACCGACATTAGTATACAACATCATACCGGTTTACATTGTAACTTAAAAGTAGGAAATACAAAAAACAAATAGCATCATAAGGAAGTAGTTATGGGAAAAGAAAGAAAAGCAATCAAGACTTTTTTTTTTTTTTGGTTAAAATTGTATTTTTTTTTCTGTCTCTCTTGACTTCTTTCCCTTCACTTTATAAGCCTGCTTGTCAAAGGAAGAAAAGTAGGCTTATGAGGTCACTGCATCTCTGTGTGTCTCCCCGCCCTTGCCTTTCCGCCAGTAATTTCTATGTTTGCTGCCCTGTCCCCACTGTATTTTCAGGACATGTCAGGGAGTCCAAATGGATCCTGCTGGGGAAATTTTTTGAGAGCCCCTTACATGGCTTTCATGGTTTATACAATCTTGTCTCTTGCCCCACATTAACCCTGTCTTACTCTAATCACCCCTAGCTGCTCTCTGCAGGTAAATTTTGGCTACTAGGGACTTAACAACAGAACTATCAAGGAGCCCTAATAGTGTGGGATGAATGTGGAATGGGGGATTTTAATGCCATTGTTCAAAGCCCAGAATGTATTTGTCTCCACTAATCTCTTATCTACCCCTTTTATGCAGACAGATCAGACCTTGCAGTGACTGTGTCTCCTTCTGCAAGTGTCTCTGGTAAAAGAAAACCATGGTACCTCAGGGGCTGGAGGTGCTGCTACCTCTCCATTCTCCAGCCTGGCCAGCCTGAGATGTAAAAGCCAGGTTCTGGGCACAGTTTTATTGTTGACAGATCCTGAGAAGCAGAGGTCATACACAGTGATGTCATGCTTGATAATTCGTAACACCACCCAAATGCATGACCTTGCATTTTTCTTTGCATTAAATCTTAGCTGCCAAATCCTAGACCATTCCTCAAACTTCGCTAGATCCCACCTTACATTTTCCACATTTTTTAGGGTATCCACCTGTTTCAGATTTTGGTTTCATTTGCAAAAAAGCAAACCTTATCCTATAACCTTTCCACAGTATCGCTTACAAAAATGTTGAACAGAACCGGCCTTAAGGATCACTTCTCAGTCCAATTCTTCTCAGTCTGAAAAGGTTAAAGAAAAAAAATGTGCCAGCCGGTCAGGTTAGGGAAACGGATGCTCAATTTTACCAGCGTCCATTTTCCTTACCCACGGCTATCAGCGGGTTCAGAAAACCGATGCTCGTAAAATTGAGTGTCCGTTTTCTGAACCCGCTGGTGGCCACCTCTCCTGGGTTTCTGCTGCTAAGGAGGCGCTAGGGACGTGCTATTGTCCCTAGCGCCTCCTTTTTAGCGCAACCCTGCATTTAAATACCAGGAGAGGTGGTTGGGCGTGCCTTGGGAGAGCGGGCCTGTTTTCCTGTGCTCCTTACAGCATCGGCCTGACTGTTGCTAGGTTTCCAACAGTAACAAGTCCTAATGCTTTTGAAAACAAGCAATGTAATTCTTTTACAAGACTATCCTAATGCAAAACAGCAGGAGGTTGGCACTCTAAAGGTTAGCCTCTGGGAAGCCTCTGAGGTTGCTGCAGTGAGAGAGTGGAGTAAAGAAGAAGTAAATAGAGTGTTGAAAATAGAAAGGAGAGACTTAGTAAGACTACCACTTGCTAAACATTTCCTTCTCCTGTGATTACAGCTGGCAGGAGAAAGAGAAGGAAATCAGTCCTTGAAAGAGTGGCTGTGACTTTTCCTCACTGAACTTTTTCTAGGTGGAATTTAACCTTGCTCACTAAATAATGAGAATAGTGCAAACTCCACTCTCACAATGGTTTGGTTACTGAGTCCTGGCTACCAAGGGCCGTCAGGTCCAAGGGGAACCCAAAAAGGGGAAAAATCAATCAAGAAGCAGAAAGGATAGAATAAAACTTCCTTGCCTCGAATAGAGGAGACAGTGCAATAAGACAGTTACTTCAAAAATATAACTCCTCTGCATCAGGTCATTGTCAGGTCTTTTCTCTGAAGGAGAGATAGCACACTGTAGGTCTTCCTTACCCCAGATCAAAGCTTGAATACAGGGACACACCAGTCCTCTGCAACAAGGAGGACCAGCTCTCACAGAAGTCTTCTCAAACATTGGCTTAAAAGAGTCCAAAGCAAGCATAAAGGCTGGATAGACAACAGGAGGCTGACCCCTAAAACGGGAAAACATCTTTACTCCTTTTCCATGACTCAGGACAAAGATTTAGCTGGCAGAAGACAGAGGGCTCCTGTCAGCTTGAACTGTAACTAAAACTCCACAAGGATAGATGGTGCTTGGGGATGATAAAACAGGTCACACCATCTGCCGTTCCCGCATGGGGGAGAAAAACCGAAACCTCTCTCATGAATTTCTACACGGAACCTCCCCAGTCAGTTGGTACTCTCCTTTTAGTTAGGGAAACCAAAGGCTCCCTGCACAGAAACCAATAAAAAATTCCCATGTTATATCCCACAGGAGACAGCAGTAATCTCAGGGGTTTTCAGATCACGAGCAGGGTGTGCCTTGTGTAGCTTTGACCCCGGAACTTGGGAGATACTAACTGCTGAGCTGCTGGAGCTTAGGACATGCGGGAGTGGAGTATCTTACGTGGACTTTGCAGGCATGGGGCTGGCTCTGGCCTGGAATCTGTGAGTGCCAAAGTGCCGCAGGGGATGGGGAGGCAGGAGCAGTTCCAGAAAAAAAAAAAAAGTGCCTGGGCTGTGAGAATGCAAAGCAGGGAAGAAATCTAAGCCTGAGAGGAGAGGGGGGAATCATTCATTGAAAGGTGAGTTGAGCCTGCCAATGAAGGGAAGCCTAACATGCTGATGAGGGATGGGAATTAGTGAAGGGATGGGTGAATCAAACCTGTGGAGGAGGGCAGCTGGCTATGGAGGGGTGAGGAAGAACGTGCTGGGGAGTGGAGGGACGGGAAGAGGAACTTGGAGGGGAACAAAGAAGGACAGGCCAGTGGGAAATGGAGAGCAGAACAGGATAAGGGGATGTAGGGAGTGGAGCTGGAAGAGGAGTATTAAACCCCCTCCTTCCCAAATATAAAATTCAAAGTATGCCCATGCAGGAGAGGGAAAATGAAGAGTGCAGGGGGACTAGGGAGGGGAGGGGTAAAAGAGGAAAAGATGGGGAGAGGAGGAAGAGAAGATTGGGAGAATGAGAGAAAAGGGGGGATTGAGGGAGAATGGTGGAGACAGGTGAGGGTGGGGAAAGACACTGGTGTGGATGGGCTGGTGGGGGGGGGGGGGGGTGGAGCAGAAGGGAGGAGACTGGTGGGGATGAGCCAGATTGGGGAGAGGAATGACAGGTGGGACTGAGAGCTTCCCTAGCTTTTGTTTTGGCCACATGAATCTTCCCCATATCCACATTACCTGCTCCTCTCTGGACATTTACATACATACTGGCGGCTAGCCAGGCATACACACAACCCATGGCATTCTGGTTTTTTTATTTTTTCTTTCTTTTATCCTGAGAGTGCTGCAATTTCTTTTAAGTTAAGCATCCCCAATCATTTTCAAAAGCTGGCTCCTATGCCTGAGAGTGAGCAACAAGGAACTTGATCTACTCTTTTTGGTCTGGTGGGTGCTTGTAACCCAGACTGGCCATTGTCAGAGACAGGATGCTGGGCTCAGTGGACATTTGGTCCGACCCAACATGGCACTTCTTATGTTCGTCCTCTTCCCTGAAACAGTGGGAAAAAATAGAATGGACCAGACACTCAGGTTTAACAGGACAATGTTATTCAACAACAGTAAAATAAATCACAGGGAATAAAAGGGAGGGGGGCGAGGGAAGAGCAGAAGAAAGCAAATCAGTATTTATATCAGCATGGCAGTTTAACATAAACAACAAAAATCAAAATGTAGGCAGTAGAGTTATGTTCAGTAGTGCTATAAAATACATTTTTTTTTCCTTAGTCAACACTTGAGTCCCAGGCAGAAATCCAAGTAGATGTGAAATGCTGATTGGATTATGGAGAAATGCTTTTCTTTTGGTCAGAGATGAACAAAATATTAAAATCAGAGTCACATTACTGCAGTAATGTGCTGAAGGCAGAGAGGAGAAATCCTTAACAAAAAGTTCACCCTTGTTGCCTACAGTTCCTGTGGCTGGAACAAAATAGAAAACTTGTAACTGCTTTTTATAATAAATTTAGGGCTTGATTTTCAAAACAGCTTGCACAAATAAAACCCTGTATTATGTGTGCAGTTGGTGTTTTGAAAATCAATTGGGGGCCAGTAAACATAAACTTGTACATGTAATCTGCTAACACGTTTACAATTTGGCTCGTTGTGGTTTCCAGAGCATGTGTGTGAGAGAATGAATGAGTCATTGAGCATATGTGAGAGCAGGAGGAGTATTTAAGCTGATGGACATGTGTGTGAGCAAAAGAGAGAGTGAGTGAGCCAGTGAGAATATCTGTGAGCAAGAGCAAGTCATTGAATATTGCGTGAACGTGTGTGAGAGACGGTGTGAGACAGCATGTGAGAGAAAATATAAGAGTTTGTGTGAGAATGAACATGTGTGTTAGAAAGTGTGTATATATATGAGAGAATAGAAAGTTCATGTATATCTATTACTCCTGACTTACTCATGTCAATCTCAGGGTGACTGTAATCTATAAAGTTCCCAGGTATGGGGAGCAAGGGATTTTTAGTAGCCTTTGTCTTAATTATCGGATGTTATTTGATGTGTCTGCTGTTTTCAAATATTTTATTGTTTTTTGGGAAATTAAAGAAAATATATGTTTTTAATCATTGGATGTTATAATAATCAGTTGCTTTGAAAAATTTTCTTTTTATGAGTATGATTTTACTATTATTATTGATGTTTTGTATTTCTTGATTTTATTTGAAGTTAATGGTGCATGGTGATGTTTCTGTTTTTCCATTGTTGCACTGCATACAAAGTCTGGCTTGCTACAGTTTGTCTTCACATTTCTATTTATACTTCATTATCTCTTTATTCTGTATTTGGTGAGGGTCTGTATGTTTTCTGCAAGTGGCATTGAGGTGAAGTATTCTGCTAGCATGCAGTTTTTGTGTAAGGATCTATAATAGCTTGACTTGTTCTGTTTTCCTAATAGCAGGTATATTGATGTTTTAGGGCTTGGTATAATAATTGCAGTGTTACCTTTTCATAGGTAGGAATATTACTGTTTGAGTACTGGCAATTAGTGCTGTTTTTATGTGGGAGGTTTACTATATTGTAATTTAGTTTATGCAAAGCTCTGTGAAGGCTGAACCCACACCCAACACTCTTTACAATAGGCCTAATACCATATGAATACAAGTGTCTTTTTTTGCAGAGTTTTCTGGTTGATACCACAGCAGTGCATGTAAATAATATACATGTTGTAAGTGATATTTTTACCTCAGAAGACCTCAGACCTCAGAAGTTGAATGCTTTTTTTCATATAAAATCTGTTACTATAAATGCATAATTTTTTATTGTTTGTGGGAGGATCGGGCTTGGCGTGTGTGCAAGGCTGTAAGGTTTGCCTCTGGCACTTAATACCCTTATACCAGCCCTGGCTGCACTAGCTTCACAAGAGTAAGCAGAATTCCCATCTGGAGTGTGCTGCTTTGGATTCGTTGCTTGTCTCAGTTTTGGGCAGGGCTTAATTTTCTCTTTTTATAAGCCTAGAGAACAATATGAATCACTTCTGGTCTGTTATGGTTATTGATGTTTGGGTGGATTCTTGGACACTGTGGCAGCTGGCAACGCCCAAGGGGGGCAGTCCCATGAGGGACCACAGTGTCAGGCTAGACTCTGGACACACAAACACAGATTTGAATCTTTTATTAAACAGTTTTGGAAACCACCAGAGGTGGCAGTAGTGAGTAGTAGATGTTGAGCCCGGCTGGGCAGGTCTCCCACAGAACGCTGGAACAGCAAATCCTCTGCTAAGCTGTGCTGTAGTGGAAAGAGACTGAGAGTTATGAGTACACAATGAGAAGCATTCAGAGTCCCAGGTAGAATTAGGAGAAGCTCCGAGACAGGGAGAGCAGGCCCTTGAGGAATGAGTACCTGATCCCTTAGAGCAGAGAGACTCAGTTGTATTGTACTCACGTAGCAGTAACAGATTCCACTAGACGAGAGGTCTGGCACCGGAACAGAGGGCAGGCCCTCGAGGAGCGAGTATCTGATCCCTTAGAGTACTCAGTGGTATTGTATTCACACAGCGATTCCACTAGACGAGAGGTCTGGCACCGGAACAGAGGGCAGGCCCTCAAGGAGCGAGTACCTGGTTCCAGGGAAGCAGTACTGTGGAATAGATGGTAGTTGTACTCACAGATGGAAACTGTTAGTGAAGTCTTCCAAGTAGAAAGGTTTGAAGATGCAGGCAGTGACTCAGGGAACATGGGCCCTCGAGGAGCGAGTACCGGTCTCCTGATAGCACCTGAAAGAAGCAGAAGAGGCCCCCGAGGAGCGGGAACCCCGTTAGCAACCCCGAAGGGTGTAAGAGTTCCAGATGGCGCTGGAGTGACAGAGCAGCTTCGGTACGGAGAGCGAATCCCATCCGTAGGGTTTCCGTTGTTAACTTGATGAGCTAGCAAATACTGTAGGCTTAAATATCCGGGCAGCGTGACGTCATATCATGGGGACGCCCCTGAGGTTCTCACCAACTTGGAAATAAAGATGAGGGTGGCGTGCGTGCGTGCACCCTATGGTACCTTGGAGGAGCATGGCGGGAGGCAGCACCAAAGCCGGTCCGGGGACGCCGGAGAGGACGGAAAACAGATGCCGCGGCAGCCAGTAGTCCGAGGTGAGCGGGAGGAGCCGCAGGTAGTGAGAGGTAGGTGGGACGAAGCCGTCGAAGACTGACGGTCGCAACATGGTCTCCCCTCCACTGGAGTAAGAGCATAAGAAATTACCATGCTGGGTCAGACCAAGGGTCCATCAAGCCTAGCATCCTGTTTCCAACAGAGGCCAAAACCAGGCCACAAGAACCTGGCAAGTACCCAAACACTAAGAAGAGCCCATGCTACTGATGCAATTAATAGCAGTGGCTATTCCCTAAGTATAATTGATTAATAGCCATTAATGGACTTCTCCTCCAAGAACATATCCAAACCTTTTTTGAACCCAGCTACACTAACTGCACTAACCACCTCCTCTGGCAACAAATTCCAGAGCTTTATTGTGCGTTGAGTGAAAAAGAATTTTCTCCGATTAGTCTTAAATGTGCTACTTGCTAACTTCATTCGAAAGTGAAAATAACTTCATTCGAAAGTGAAAATAACCGAGTCACATCTACTCGTTCAAGACCTCTCATGATCTTAAAGATCTCTATCATATCCCCCCTCAGCCGTCTCTTCTCCAAGCTGAACAGCCCTAACCTCTTCAGCCTTTCCTCATAGGGAAGTTGTTCCATCCCCTTTATCATTTTGGTTGCCCTTCTCTGTACCTTCTCCATCACAACTATATCTTTTTTGAGATGCGGCGACCAGAATTGTACACAGTATTCAAGGTGTGGTCTCACCATGGAGCGATATAGAGGCATTGTTGTGAGAGAGTCTGTTTAGTGGACCCTTGGCCCGGCTGTCTGAACAGCGGAGTCCAGACGATGGAAAAGGAGCCGGGAGGCGGCACGGATCTGGCGTGGATGTAGAAGCGTTCGCCCTGGAAACCCGAGACCCCCCCCAGGAGGAGCCCGTAGGGGTCCGGGTCGCTGGGACTTAGGAGGTCTGGTGATCAGGGCTGGCTGAGGACGAAAAGGGTCAAGGGGAAGTCCAATGGTCAAGGCTGGCGGAAGACGAGAAGAGTCAAGCAGAAGTCCAATGGTCAAGGCTGGCGGAAGACGAGAAGAGTCAAGCAGAAGTCCAATGGTCAAGGCTGGCGGGAGACGAGAAGTTGAAAAGCAGGAGTGGATTCACTGGAGCGGGAACAGGAACCAGCAGGAACGGAGCAAGGCAGGAACCACAGGCAGGAACAAGCAGGAACGGAGCAAGGCAGGAACCACAGGCAGGAACAAGCAGGAACGGAGCAAGGCAGGAACCACAGACAGGAACAAGCAGGAACGAAGCACGGCTGGAAACACAGGAACAAGGACCGGAACAGGCAGGAACGGAGCAAGCTGGATCCAGGGAAGCAACTAAGTACTCACAGGAGCGACCTCGTTGCAAGGCAAGGCAGGAGAGACTGAAGCTGCCTTATATACCTAGCCAGGCTCTGTCGTCAGCAAAGGGGCGGTTCAGCACTTCCGGGTGCTGGACCTACAAGAGCCGTCCCTTCGCGCGCGCGCGTACCCGGCCGGGGGGAGGAGTCGGAATCGGCATCGACGGCGTCTCCACGAGGGAGACGCCGCTGCCATGCGGCCGAGAAGGCCCAAACCTCCGGCAGAGCGCGGCGGGCCCGGGAGCCTCGGGAGGAAGGTAAGAGCCCGGTTGCTAGTCTGGCGACCGGGATAGCAACAGTACCCCCCCTCTTACGCCCCCTCTTTAAAGGGCCAGGCTTGTCAGGGTGGTCCAGGTGGAACTGATGTAGAAGAGCTTTATCTAAGATGTTACGAGCTGGTTCCCAAGTATTGTCTTCGTCGCCACACCCCTCCCATGCTAGCAAGTACTCCCAATGCCTGTTAACAAAGCGAGTGTCCAGTATCTCTCGTACTTGAAAGGTGGGATCTTCTGCTGAGGGCGCCGGAGAGGAATCAGGTAGCCTAGGATGAAATTTAGAAAGTATGACTGGCTTCAGTAGGGAAACGTGAAAAACATTGTGAATACGCAGGGAATTGGGAAGGCGTAGCCGATAAGACACCATGCCCACTCTCTCCGCAACTCGGAAGGGTCCACAGAACTTGGGTGCCAACTTCTTCGACGGTTGTCGGAGATGGATGTGTCTAGTGCTGAGCCAGACTTTGTCTCCTGGGAGAAACTGTGGCGCAGTTCTTCGATGCCGGTCGGAAAATCGTTTAGAGGAGAGTGCCACCCTTTGGAGCCGGTGCTGTGTAGAAGTCCAAAGCCTACCCAGTTGGTCAGCGGTTGACTGGGCAGCAGGTGAGGAGACGGGTCCTGGTAGCGGCAAAGGTGGTTTCAGCTGTTTGCCGTACACAACCTGGAATGGAGATCTTCCGGTTGCGGCGTGTACCTGATTGTTGTAGGCGAACTCCGCCCAAGGTAGGAGATCCACCCAATTGTCTTGCTTATGGTTGATAAATGCTCTCAGGAAGGACTTCAATGAACGGTTCATGCGTTCTGTTTGGCCATTGCTTTGTGGGTGGAATGCAGTCGAGAAGCTTAATTGTACTTTGAATTTTTTACATAACGCTCTCCAATATCTGGCGGCGAACTGGGGTCCCCGGTCGGAGACTATATCCAGAGGTAAACCATGTATGCGGAATATATGCTGAACAAACAGCAACGCCAGTTCTGTAGCGGAGGGAAGTTTGGGTAAGGCACAAAATGAGCCATTTTAGAAAAACGGTCCACAGTAACCCAGACCACAGTCTTGCCTTGAGAAGGTGGAAGTTCTACCACAAAGTCTGTAGCAATATGCGTCCACGGTTCTGTAGGAACGGGTAATGGTTGTAACAACCCCCTTTGGGGACCAATTAATGGTTTCTGTAGTGCGCAGGTAGGACAGGAACTTACATACAGAGAAACATCCCTACGTAGTCCAGGCCACCAATAGAAACGGGCTATGAGGTCTAGTGTCCTTTGTACTCCTGCGTGGCCTCCGGTTAAAGAATCATGACCCCAACATAGGACCCTTTTACGAAGTCTAATAGGCACTGGAGTCTTAGAAGAAGTGTCTAGCGGAGTGAGATTTAATTGAATACTTGCGGGATCCAGAATGTGCTGCAGGGACTCCTCCTCCTCAGGTTGAGAAGTACGAGATAGAGCGTCGGCTCGAACATTCTTTTCAGCGGGGCGATACTTAAGTATGAAGTTGAAGCGGCTGAAGAACAATGACCACCTAGCTTGACGAGGGTTCAACCGTTGGGCCTGAGCCAAGTACTGTAAATTCTTATGATCCGTATAGACGGTCACCTGGTGATTAGCCCCCTCGAGCCATTGTCTCCATTCTTCAAATGCGAGTTTAATAGCAAGAAGCTCCTTGTCCCCAATGCTATAGTTACACTCGGCAGGAGTGAATTTCTTTGAAAAGTAGGAACAAGGCATCAGCTTGCCTGAAGCATCGTGCTGACTAAGAACGGCCCCAACCGCCAACGTAGAAGCATCAACTTCCACAACGAAAGGGCGCTGTGGATCTGGATGGCGCAAGCAAGAGTCCCGTAAAAAAGCCTTCTTTAAGTCTTCAAAGGCGAGACAAGCTGAAGTAGACCAAGCATGAGTGTTGGCACCCTTGCGAGTGAGTGCGGTGAGAGGAGCCACTCTTTGGGAATAGTGTGGTATAAAGTGTCTGTAAAAGTTGGCAAAACCAAGAAACCATTGGAGAGCCTTTAACCCTACTGGTTGAGGCCAATTAGTGATAGCTGCAACTTTCTCCGGGTCCATTTGAAAACCAGAAGAGGAAATAATGTAACCCAGGAACGGAAGTGTCTCGCACTCAAACTGGCACTTCTCCAATTTGGCATACAAGTGATTGTCTCTTAATGCGTGCAAGACGCGTTTGACATGACGGCGATGAGAGACGAGATCTGGAGAGTAGATCAAGACGTCGTCGAGATAAACGATGACAAAAGAATAGAGCATTTCTCGTAGTACCTCATTCATTAGGTTTTGGAAGACAGCGGGCGCATTACACAGTCCGAACGGCATTACAAGGTATTTATAATGACCGTCCCGGGTGTTAAAAGCTGTCTTCCACTCGTCCCCGGGGCGTATACGAACGAGATTGTAGGCTCCACGTAGATCAAGTTTTGTGAAAACTTTAGCACCTTGAAGTCTGTCCAAAAGTTCAGGTATAAGAGGAAGCGGATACCGATCCTTCTTGGTGATGGTATTTAATCCTCGGTAATCAATACACGGTCTGAGGGTGCCATCTTTTTTGGCCACGAAGAAAAAACCTGCCCCCGCTGGCGAATGAGATGGACGGATAAAGCCCTTGGCCAGATTTTCAGATACGTATTCCGACATCGCCCGCGTCTCAGGGATAGACAAAGGGTAGACTCTACCTCTTGGGGGAATGGAGTCTGGAAGCAGGTCAATAGCACAATCGAACGGACGATGAACTGGAAGAAGTTCCGCTTTCTGTTTGGAGAATACATCCGCAAAACTTTGGTACTGAGGTGGCAGTTCCAAGAGAGTCTGACAGAGTGGAAGAGTTGGTTTCAAAGGTAATTTCAAACAGTTGTGAAAGCAATAGGAGCTCCACTGAGCGATTTGCAGAGAGTCCCAGTGAACAATTGGAGCATGTTGTTGCAGCCAAGGGAGACCCAATACTATAGGGTGCACCGACTTCTCCAGTAGCATAAAAGAGAGTCTCTCCGTATGGAGAATTCCGGTCTGAAGTGTGATAGGCTCAGTAATCTCTGAGATGTCTCCTGATAATGGAGTTCCTTGGATTGAAGTGACTCGGAGCGGAGGCTTCCGGGGTAAAGTAGGAAGCCCCAGTTGACATACCAAGTCTTTCAGAATAAAATTCCCCCCAGCTCCGGAATCTATAAAGGCTAGAGTCTGGAAGGAACCCCCTGGGTACTCCAGGGTGACAGGTACCGTACATTGAGGAGCAGGACTAAGGCAACCTAGAGAGATCTCCTCCCTCTTCCCTAGGTTCAAGCGTTTTCCGGCCGTACGGGGCACTGAGCCAGCAAGTGACCCTTAGTACCACAGTACAGGCACAATCCTAGGGTGCGCCGTCGCCTCCTCTCTTCTTCGGTTAACGGTGTTCGCCCAATTTGCATGGGTTCCTCAGAGGCATTGGGAGAGGGAGTAGACTGTGGCTTGTGAGGCGAGGAGAGAGATCTTGAAAAGGTGGGTGCCAGGGAGACCGGTCGTCGAGGCGGTCGGGCCTCCCTCGCTCGCTGCTGTAACCGCCGATCGATTCTCCCTGCCAAATCTATGACCTCTTTCAAGGTAGTGGGAATATCCCGTGTCATCAGTTCGTCCTTTATACGACTTGCGAGACCCTCCAAGAATATGCCACGCAAGCAGTCGTCTTGCCACCCCAGCTCCATGGCCAGGGTGCGAAATTCAATAGCATAGTCCGCTAGGGAGCGTGAGCCTTGCCTCAATTGCAGAATTTCCGTAGTAGCGGTAGTCTGGCGTGCTGGTTCGTCAAACGTTTGTTTGAAATGATCCACGAATCTTTGCAAATCTTGGAGTAAGGCATCTTGGTGTTCCCACAAAGGCGAAGCCCATACCATAGCCTTCCCGTCCAGCAGGGACAAAATGTAGGCTACTTTGATAGCATCGGAAGGAAATTGTCCCGGCAGCAGGGTAAAACGAATAAAGCACTGATTCAAGAAGGCCCTACAAGTCTTGGCGTCCCCAGAGTAACGTGTGGGAGCCGGAAGTTGGGTCTGTACGGACAGGTGTGGTATAGGTGCAGGAGGCGGAGGTGGTACCACTACGTCCAGAGGCTGAGCTTCCAGGCGACTTGCCAGTCGATCCACAGTAGCAGCCAAAACTTCTATGCATTGCTGCTGTTGCTGTATCCTTTGGGCCATTCCCGGAATGGCCTGCAGGCCGGGAGTATCCGCCGGGTCCATGGCCTTGCAAACTGTTGTGAGAAAGTCTGTTTAGTGGACCCTTGGCCCGGCTGTCTGAACAGCGGAGTCCAGACGATGGAAAAGGAGCCGGGAGGCGGCACGGATCTGGCGTGGATGTAGAAGAGTTCGCCCTGGAAACCCGAGACCCCCCCAGGAGGAGCCCGTAGGGGTCCGGGTCGCTGGGACTTAGGTCTGGTGATCAGGGCTGGCTGAGGACGAAAAGGGTCAAGCGGAAGTCCAATGGTCAAGGCTGGCGGAAGACGAGAAGAGTCAAGCAGAAGTCCAATGGTCAAGGCTGGCGGGAGACGAGAAGTTGAAAAGCAGGAGTGGATTCACTGGAGCGGGAACAGGAACCAGCAGGAACGGAGCAAGGCAGGAACCACAGGCAGGAACAAGCAGGAACGGAGCAAGGCAGGAACCACAGACAGGAACAAGCAGGAACGAAGCACGGCTGGAAACACAGGAACAAGGACCGGAACAGGCAGGAACGGAGCAAGCTGGATCCAGGGAAGCAACTAAGTACTCACAGGAGCGACCTCGTTGCAAGGCAAGGCAGGAGAGACTGAAGCTGCCTTATATACCTAGCCAGGCTCTGTCGTCAGCAAAGGGGCGGTTCAGCACTTCCGGGTGCTGGACCTACAAGAGCCGTCCCTTCGCGCGCGCACGTACCCGGCCGGGGGGAGGAGTCGGAATCGGCATCGACGGCGTCTCCACGAGGGAGACGCCGCTGCCATGCGGCCGAGAAGGCCCAAACCTCCGGCGGAGTGCGGCGGGCCCGGGAGCCTCGGGAGGAAGGTAAGAGCCCGGTTGCTAGTCTGGCGACCGGGATAGCAACAGGCATTATGACATTTTCCGTTCTATTAACCATTCCCTTCCTAATAATTCCCAACATTCTGTTTGCTTTTTTGACTGCTGCAGCACACTGAGCCGACGATTTTAAAGTATTATCCACTAGGATGCCTAGATCTTTTTCCTGGGTGGTAGCTCCTAATATGGAACCTAACATCGTGTAACTACAGCAAGGGTTATTTTTCCGTAGGTAGGCAGAGCAGAGCCTGGGGAAACAAAAGCAGCAGACTGTGTAGCAAGCAGTCAATGGGAGTGCACTGGAGTGGTGGGAGGATGGCAGAAAAGTGGAGGCAAGCTACATGCACTGGAAGGGAAAGGTTAAACCAGGAAGAAGTGCCTGGGTAATGTTGGGGAGTCTTCTTTCTGAGGTGACTGGACTGAGAGGAGCAGCTGGCTGTGGAACCAGCAAGTCTCCTGCAGAGTGGGATTGGGAAAGGGAGGAGGCTGCTGCAGAATGGGGAAGGGCTGGCGGCAAGCAAGAACTTTACGCCATGATGCAGCAGGGCTGGAGTGGGGCACTCTCAAGGCTGGTGTGGCCCATTAGGCGAACTAGGCGGTCGCTTAGGGCACCAACCATTAGGGCATGGCGAAGAGCAGCCACGTGGGACTGCGAGCAGAGCAGATTGTTGCAGATGAATAATCAAAGACTCTTGGGCCTGTGTAATAAAACTCACGCAAAACCAGATTTAGTGAGAGCTTGTGAAAAAATTTAACTGGCTTATTAAAAAGTCACTTAAGCTATGTAGAAAGATTTAGTATGCATGCTGTAAAAAAATGTCAGAAACAACATGTCACTCTATTCTTGTGCACAGAAATCCAAAATGTATTTGCTACATAGCCAGAGCATGCTACTTAGCAAGGGTATTCTAAACTGAGCATGCTCTGTTCTCTTCTTTTTTCCTTTTCATTCCTTCTGCTGGCTTCCAAGGGTTCTACGACCAAGCCTGGTATATGGTGGGTGGCTGTTAGTGCAGAGCTACCAAACTTCAGGTGAGGAGGTCAAAAGAGAGGAGAGAGTTTCCAGGAGAGCAGAAAACTGACATGACCATGTGTTTGGAATCATCTGTCTTATATAAATCAATAAGAATCTTTAAAAAATGGTGTGAGAGGATGTAGTCGGGGATAGAAGGGAGCATGCAAGAGGGAGAACTAGGGGAGGAATCTGGCCGGCCTTACTCAGAAAGCTACTTGCATCTGCCCATTTTCCCCGCTACCATTACCCTGTAGTATAGGCACTGCAATAGCTGCAGCACGCAATCTGCTGCAACCTCAAAGCACACAGATATAATCTCAGTACCCAAACCAGAACAATTGGTCAATTGAAAAACTTTTTTTAGGCTCTAACTGCTCTTCAGTCTCAAGCTTCTGAATGCCTACTGTGGTCTTTGGCTACACGAGCAATGTCAATGACGGCAAAGATCTTTGTCCTTTGGCAATTTGTTTCTAGGAAGAAAGGCAGATTTATTTTTGAAGTGCTTTAGTGCTTCTCCTATATCACCTCCATTCCATCAGTCTCTCCTACTTCTCCATGTCTCCTCTGTCTTGCTGGCAGCGTGCAAAACTTTCTTTTCACATTGGGGGTGAGAGAAGGACTGAGGGTTTAGTCACTTTTCCCTCGGGTGAGGCCTTGCACATGGAATGCACCTTGCTTTTGTGACTAGCCAATGAGAGGGGGCTGGACCCCTTCACGAAAAAAAAAAAAGGCTGTCATGAACAGACATTCAAATGCCACCAGAAGAAGAGGAGGAAAGTGCAGCGGAAGAATTAGCAGCTGGGTGCATCTCTCTACTTTTTTTGTAACTAAGAATTTCCTGTGCTTATCCCAGGTTTTGAAGAGGGCATGGGATAAGCACTTAGAATCCTTAGTTGCATAAAAATGGCGAGAGTAGTAGAATTTGCAGCTGTATCTGTCTGGCGGGGTGTACTTTCTTTTTCCTCTTACCCTGTGTTCTGCTTTCTTGGCAGGGATCTGAGTTGTATGTGTTTTGGGCCTCATTTTGCCTCTTCAGGAACTCTCTCTTTTCCTGTGAACTCCTCTCTTGGAGTGTAGTAGGCCTCCCACGTCTAACTTCTGCACTGACAAGCAGACCCCCATGTCCCACGCTTCTTTGTTATAACCTTTGGAAGTCAGCAGGAGGAGTCAAGAGAAAAAGAGAACTGAGCATGCTCAGTTTAATTTGACCACATCATATAGCTTCTCTTTGGTAAATAACAAACTGATGTTAACGCAAGCCCAAGATAGGTATTAAATAGCATTTACTCAGTTCTTCAGAATAGCACGGAGGGTGAGCGCACCATACTATTTAGTTATGTGATCTCGATAAACGCTCATGTGCATATAATATTCCTTCATTTGCAAGTGTGGGTTTGAAGATTTCTATATGTTTATGCTGCTGATGTCTTCTAGGACTCTTTTTAACATGCTCGGTTAGTCTTCCAGCATGGCACGCTATTTTTAGCATGCGCAAGATAAGAGGGCCTTAATGTACATGCTAAACTTTATTGCCTTGGCCCCTCTGTCTGCATCCTTGGATTTTGAAGGGATTATATATAGGCTTCTTCTTGTGGGCTTTCCCTTTCTAAATAGGTATGTCATTACATTATGGCTGAATTGGATAGACAAGGGCATTTTATATCCAATGGGCATTTAGATTCTCTTAAAATAGCCTGGTTTCAGCTGCATACAAAGCCAAAGATTTGTTACAGTAGCAGTTATAGTTTGTTTGAACTTGATTGGTTAACCTGAAGCTATTAAAAACTGACGGGCAGTAAAGAAATGAAATGGAGACAATATAGAGAGAAAGAAAAACGAAAAGAGGAAATCATTTAGTGGTGGAAAAGTACCTGTGGTCCTGGTTTGGTTAGAACGTTTTCACAGGACCATTGCCATTATGACTTTCCCTCTGCTGTGTAAATACATCACAGTATTCAGTTCATACTTTTATAGGATTACCATGCCAAGGTTTTTACATAGGGATGTGGATTTGCAAGGGAATGTTTAATTACATGGTGGCTAAATCCTGGCCAGAAAGTAAAAAAGAGGGTTATTTTTATTTATTTGTTTATCATTTGAACTTATGATCTGCTATTTTGAATACAATTTTCACCCTTGGTAGGGTACAAGTAAAGTGGCTTGCTATAGAACAAGTTACATAACATGACTAAACTTTAAATCACAGTATTAATGTACTACGTGAACCTGTCCAAAAATCGTGTTGGTCCTATAGAAAATTTGATTCTTTCTGGACTTTAATATCTTTTATTAGACTAACATAAGAATTATCCAAAGAAGATGATCTACGTTCATTTTTTCTGAACTGTTAGGTCCATTCTTCAGGCATGAAGGCAAGAAAGCACTACAGAATGACAAAAATAGAGGTTAAATTAACAAGTACGGAAAGCATACAGAGGCATGGCTTCAAGAATTCTATCCGACATAGATTTGTAGGAGTCTGATGTGTGGCTGTGGGGTGGTTTGTGACTGGGCATGTTGGGTTGGGGGGGGGGGGGAATGGAGGGATTGGGTGAATGAGGGGGGTATGGGTGGGATGTGTGGGAAGAGGATGTCTGTGTGTTTGGGGCTGCAGGAAGTATAGGGTTGAGCATACTTTTGCATTTTCAAAAATATACATACATTTTCCTGGAAGATCCTTGTGCATACAAACAGGCGTAAATGTGCGCATACTAGCAGGTGTAAAATTTGTGCAGGTAGTTTTGATGGCATAAATTTCAAAGTAAAAGTATGCACGTACATGCCTTTTAAAAACTGGTGTAAAGTATGCGGGTAACTCCGTAGTCTGTTACAAAATTTCTCCCACAATGTTCTTTTCTCCACCAATTATCAAATGCCAAATCCAAAATCCATAACTTCAAAAAGCTCCAAAGAAAGCTTACGATGCCTGCTTCTGATGTATGATTTGGATGTGTGGTCCCTTAAAACATTTTCTGCTGGTTTGGCCAGAGTCCAAACGGTTTCATGTCCCCAGAGGAGCGTGGTAGCATGTGCCAAAACCAGGAGATGCATGCACAAGTCAGGCTGAGCAGTTTTTAAATGTCACCCGAGTTCACCCATATGTGCTGTGGCGCACGAATGAAAAGTTCCATAAAAGGGGGGTGGGGAGAGGGCGTGGTCTGGGCAGGGCATGGGCATGGATTTTAACTTCAAATTAGTGTGTAAATACTTACGCACAGGCGCGCAGTGAGGTCCCCTGCC
This sequence comes from Rhinatrema bivittatum, assembly GCF_901001135.1. Lineage (NCBI taxonomy): Eukaryota > Metazoa > Chordata > Amphibia > Gymnophiona > Rhinatrematidae > Rhinatrema > Rhinatrema bivittatum. Next base: position 520,795,787 of record NC_042615.1, on the reverse strand, counting down.
GCACATCTTTACTTCTCCTATGGAGAACACGTAAGTCATAAAGTAGAGATAAATAGATAGACCAACGGGGTTTTAAGGGTCGGGACTAACAGGGGAGAAGGGAGGCTATTAAATTTGGAGGATTTGGAAGTCCTATCCTGTACCTGGGTGAACTGGGAACGAACTGAGAAAACTGCTAATGGCATCGGTGCATGTGTGTTTTAAAATACCCTCACTTACGCAGTAGAAGCGGCATTTGTGCCGTACAGGCATGCATCCATTTAAAATTGCGCGCACATGTGCGTGCGTTCAGGCTATTTTATAACGTGCAGGCGTATGTGCATGACTGTTATAAAATGGCTGCGTCCCTGGGTGTGGGCTGACGAATGTACGCACATGCGTGCCCACACACCTATTTAAAAGTTACCGTCCCGTTCCATAGGTTTTCAATCTCAGCCAAAAGGCCAAGAAGACACCGTCTTCAGCTTGTGACTCAGACCTTTCATTCGATCGAACTCAGTAGTTCCCAAACCTGTCCTAGGGGTACCTCTTTGCCTGTTGGTTTTTCAGGATATCTGCAATGAATATGCATGAGCCAGATTTGCATGCATTGCCTTCATAGCATTCAAATTTTATTTCATAATAGCTGTTGGTAGAAAAAGACCCAGATGGCCAGCAAGCTTCTTCTTTTTTAAAAATTATTATTTTATTGAAAGTGTGATTGCTGCTCTGAGCAGATTACCCCAGTCTACATGGGTTACCCCTTTTCTTCATCTCCATCCTTTAGCGACTGGGATCCTTTGTGTTTATCCCATTCCCTTTTGAATTCTCTTGCTGTTTTTTCCTCACTACCTTTTCCACGAGATCATTCCATGCATCCTCCTCCCTTTCTAATACTTTCTGACATTATTCCTGTTCTTACCCCTTTGGAGCTTTATGTTATGACCCCCTTGTTCTACAGTTTTCTGTACATTATTAATACCTTTTAGATATTTAAAAGTCTGTATCATATTTTTCCTGACTCCTCTCTCCTCCAGGGTATATATACTTAGGTCCTTCAGTCTCATCTCATAACTCTTTTGTTGCAAACCTAACATCATTTTGATCACCCTTCTCTGAACCACTCCCATTCTGTCTCTGTCTATATTGAGATATGTTCTCCAGAACCGAACACATTACTCCAGATGAGGCCTCACCAACAACTTTACAGGGGCATTATCACCTCCTTTTTCCTGCTGGTTTTGCCTCTCTCTCGGGCCAATACAGTACAGTGCACTCCGACGGAGCACACTGTTAACCTGCCATTGGATGCACGTTTTTGACGCACTAGCGTTACCCCTTATTCAGTAAGGGGCGAAAAACGCGCGTCCAACCCGCCGAACCTAATAGCGCCCTCAACATGTAAATGCATGTTGATGGCCCTATTAGGTATTTACGCGCGATTCAGAAAACAAAATGTGCAGCAAGCCGCACATTTTACTTTCAGAAATTAGCGCCTACTCAAATGTAGGCGCCAATTTCTTCCGGCACCGGGAAAGTGCACAGAAAAGCAGTAAAAACTGCTTTTCTGTGCACCCTCCGACTTAATATCATGGCGATATTAAGTCGGAGGTCCTGAAGAGTAAAAAAAAAAAAAAAAAAAAATTTGAAGTCGGCTGGCAGCTGTCGGGTCGAAAACTGGACGCTCAATTTTGCCGGCATCCGGTTTCCGAGCCCATGGCTGTCAGCTGGCTCGAGAACTGACGCCGGCAAAATTGAGTGTCGGCTGTCAAACCCGCTGACAGCCGCCGCTCCGGGCCAAAAGGAAGCGCTAGGGACGCGCTAGTGTCCCTAGCGCCTCCTTTTGCCTGTTTCTACTGCCGGGCCTCATTTAAATACTGAATCGCACGCACAGGCGAGTGGCCTGAGCGCTCTCCCGCGGACTTTACTGAATCGGCCCGTCTGTGCAGCCCAGCATCCCTTTGGCCTTAGCCACCACCTTGTCACTTTTGCTTCATTATTACCTTCATATCATCAGACACTATCACCTCGAAGCCACTCATGCATATTTATTACAGATATCCTGAAAACTCGACTGGATGAGGATCCTCCCAGGACAGGTTTGGGAACCATCCCCACAGGTTTGGGGATGATTGGATTGCTGCCCTTGAGGATCAATTTTGAGGACAGCTGGCTTAAAGCACAAGTTTATATATATTTTTTTGAGCAATATTTTTATTGAAGTTTCCAATACATCCAGGGGAGCGAATACAGACATGAATGACATCATGTTCATTGTTTTGTTGGGAAATTCTGGTTTATATTATTATACAAGTTTATATTTTAAACTATAGTGCAGAGTTCTAGTAGCTGTACTCATATAAACTGGAAAACATAATATAAGAATTGCCATACTGAGTCAGTCCAAGGGTCCATCAAGCTCAACTGTGGCCAATCCAGGTCACAGTTATCTGGCAGGATCCCATATAGCTAGATCCCATGCTGCTAATACTCAGGGATAAGTAGTGGCTTTTCCCAGTCTGCCTGGTTAATAATGGTTTACAGACTTTTCTTCAAATATGTTCAAACGTTTTTAAACCCTGCTATGCTAATTGCCTTTATCACATCTTCCAGCAGTGAGTTCCAGAGCTTAATTGTATGTTAAGTGAGAAAATATTTTCTCTTATTTGTTTTAAATGTGCTACTTATTCATGGAGTGTCCCAAAATCCTTGTGTTTTTTAAAAGCTTAAACAACCAATTTGCATTTACCCTTTCTATTCCACTCATGATTTTATAGGCCTCAGCTTTCTCTTCTCCAAGCTGAAGAGCCCTAACTTCTTTAGCTTTTCCTCATCTTGGAGCCGTTCCATCCCCTTTTATCATTTTGGTCATCCTTCTCTGTACCTTTTCCAGTTCAGCTCAGTACAGTCTCAACAAGGAGTGATACAGAGGTATTATGACATTCCTTGTTTTATTCTCCATTTCTTTCCTAATAATTCCTAATGTTCTATTTTGCTTTTTAGACTGCTACTGTGCACTGAGCTGAGGGTATCAAAGTATTGTCCACGATGACGCCTAGATTCTTTTCCTGGGTGGTAACTCCCAATATGGAGCCCAACATTGTGTAACTACAGTTTGGACTATATTATTGCAAATTGTGTAACTACAGTTTGGACTATATTATTGCAAATATTATTGGATTATAATATTGCAAAACTTCCCATATTATTGTTCCCCCCTCTCGTTAATGCCTTGTTATGTTTTTTACTGTTCAATGTAAAGCGCCATGCCGTGCGTTTGTTTTTGCGTTACAATGTGAACCGATATGATATCCTGGATGAATGTCGGTATATAAAAATTTTAAATAAATAAATAAATAAATAAATATTTTCCTATGTGAATCACTTTGCACTTGTCCACATTAAATTTAATCTATCATATGGATGCCCAGTCTCCTCACAAGGTTCTCCTGCAATTCCCCACAATCCACTTGTGATTTAATAACCTGGAATAGTTTTGTGTCTTCTGCAGATTTGATCTCCTCACTCATTGTTTCCTTTTCCAGATCATTTTTAAATATATTAAAAAGCACCTGTCCCTGTGGCATTCTACTGTTTACCACCCTCCACTGTGAAAACTGACCATTAACTCTTACTCTTTATTTCCTATCTTGTAATCACTTCACACCACAATAGGAAAATTGCCTCCTAGCCCATGACTTTTTAATTTTCTCAGTAGTCTCTCTTGAGGGACTTTGTTGAACGCCTTCTGAAAACCCTTAATACACTACATCCTCCAGCTCACCATTATCCACGTGTTTAACTCCTTCAAAACAACATAGCAGATTGGCAAGGCAAGACTTTCCTTGGGTAAACCTGTGTTGATTGTATCTTAATAGGTTGTGATACTTTTGAAAGGATCAAATAAAAAGATGAAGCAGAGGAGTTTTCAAGATCACATCAGTTCCTTCTTCAGAAGACTTCTGTACTACAACATCATTTTTGTTGATTCTAAAGTTATCACAACCTAATTATATTCCAATTTTAAACGGTATGAACCATTAAAATGGATGCTAAATACGTGATATTGTGTTTCACATTGATGGATGATGTTTTAGAAAAATCATTTGTGATATAGGGGGCCTATATACTAAATACACCCTTAAATTGTAGAGTTTTGATGTTAGTATGAATTTTTTTGATACCTCCGTGGATTGCATCAATACATACAAAACAAAGTGCACATGCATTCAGTGGGTCGCTTTATAGTGAGCACCATGGTCTTTTGAGCGTGTGCATTCTTTGCTTAGCATTTGGGTTAGCCTACACTAAAGGTCAAAGTGAAAGGGCCAGTTAGTCTCAGGGAACCGCCATCCAGCCTCAGTTGTTGCTTCAAACCCCCCCTCCATGATCCTTTCCTGTTTTAATTTCCTCCATTAATCGGCAACCAGCAGAGTGTCTTGTCTCCTACTTGCTTGGTCTCCAGCCTGCACAGTTTAAAGTTTGATGAGACACTGGGCACTGCCAGATTGCAATGAAAGCCAAGCTGATAGAAAGTAAGACACTCTCCTCCTGCTGGCTGGATAGGAGGAAATCAGAAAATGGGTCTTCTGTACTACTGAGGGGAGGTAGAATCAGCTGGGTTTTTTTTTTTTGGGGGGGGGGTTCTCTAGTAGAGTATATATTGGAAGGGAAGGTGGAGTGGGGTGTTTCCTTTTAGCGAGGTGCCAGTGGCGGAGGGCCAGCATATTGCTTCCCTCACTTTGCTATTATGCTGACCCTGTCAACATGCTAGCAGTTTACTACAGCCCTGGACCAATAGCTAAATGTCAGGCACTAAGGGTGTGATTTACTGAATTTTTTTTTACATCAATACAGAATGGGAAAAAGGCCTTATTAAATCAGACCCTAAGAGTTTGTTTTAAATTTAGCTCCTGGTCCAGTGGCCTTAGTAAACAGTATGGTAATGACTAATTAGGTAAATACCTTTCTCTTTAAATGTTTGGCATATATGGTTGTGATACATTTGCGTGCCAAAATAAATGGATGGGGAATCCAGATATGGCCAGCTCATTTCATATTATTTTTAGTGTCTTAGCGCTGTGCGTTTAAAGCAAAGCAATATATCCTTGTCAGTGCATATAATTTATTGGCCCATCAACTTGACAGCAATAATCCAAAGAGGAGAGCAGTAATTTAAGCCAACGCACATACATTCCTCAGGTGCACATGAGCAATGAATGCAGAATGGGTCAGAAACGTTCTTAAAGGTTTCTAACGTAATGAACCGCGCCGACAGTATAACTATGCACTACAAACAAGATTTCATGGTTCTCATATTAACTCGACCGTAAGTTGATTTTGATCTCAGCAGGTAGTTCTGAAGTCAATGGGAAATTTGTTGGCAAGCTTTTCCTTCTGCCAAGTTATAATCTTAAAATCTGTTTCTTGACAATAGAAAAAAAAAAATAAATGACCCACTTATAGAGAAGCCAGGGATTCAGCCAAATTTGTCAGCTGCATAAAATAATCAACAAAGAGCCTTGGACTTTCGAAGCCAGCATTCCTGCATATTTCATGTTCTGTTGTAAGGTCAACGAGTTCAGTTTTCACGCCAACCTAAGTGCTTTCTGTACTTGGGCCGGCGTGAAACCTGCCACAAAGGCACAAAACATTACTTTAGAATTTGCAGTGCCAGTCATCTAACAACATAATCCTGAATTATTAAATGAAAATTAACTGCAGATTTCATAAACCTTATCGCTCATTAAGAGTTGCCATTTATGAAACATTCTATTTTAGTTATACTGAGAATCTCTCTTTTATTCAGGGAGCACAAACGTTTGACACAGGATTAAGTTATTAAAGCATGAAATTGGAAGCATCATGGATACCAAATATTGTGTTATGTTGACATAGCAGCATAGCATTATCAGGGTTTTTTTTGCCATGGATGAAATGCACTCACAATGCACGTCAGCCTCCTCCTCCCCAATAATTAGCTTTCGGGAGGGTAGTGGAGAGAGTGCATGGAGGGTGCATTTCTTCCCTAGGTGTGCACAAACCCTCACAACCATGCCACACCACTTCCATGCAGCTTTCTCCTCCACATTCCATTCCAGTCAGGTGCAGTTCTCTCTCCCCTCCCCTTCACTCAGATGCAGTCCTTCCTCATCCTTCTTCCCAGGCTCCAAGATACTTCCTGCTGTTTCTCTCCTCGGAGAGGGCAGGTTCCTGGTGTTGCATCTCTCCGTTTCTCTTCAGTAGTGGGGGATTTTGGCAGATGTTGCAGCTCAGCTTCTTCACACTCCTCCTACTTCTCTTTGTAGATGGCCGTATACCCTGTGACCCGACTTGGCCACAGTGTCGCTTCCAATGGGCAGGGTTGCCTCCCCCTCCTTGGCCCCACCCTGCTGATTGCTGCTTATCTGAAATTGAGTTCCTTTACTTTTCTTATTCTACTTCTGCGTCATCTTATTCACCTCTTGCTCTTCAGGTTGTTGATGACCTTTTCATTTTCTCTTTGATGGCATACGACCAAGGACTTACTTTCGGATCGTATCTGTCCTTTCGCCCTTAAATCACTTGGTGAACACCTGTTGTTCTCTTTGAAATCAGTATAAATCCATCTACTTCTCATTGCATACGGAAATTTGCAAACATTTGCTAGGCTCCTAATTCAAGTTATTATAATGACATATCCTGGCTGGTCTTTCTTTCTCTTCTGTCTTGACCTGCTGCTACTTTTCATTCATCTCACCCTTCCATGTTTTTCATTTCACAGCCTTCCTAGCCGTTCATGCAATAAATTTAAATTTATTTCTTTCCTCAGTTTTGTCCTCCTTCCTCCAGTCTGTCCCTTCTCTGTTATTGCACATTTTTACCCTCTATTTGTAAATCATTTACTGTGTTGTATTTGCTTGGCCCTCTCTAGCCCAGCATCTAAGAAGCTTCTCAAATCCCATCCCCTCTCCCTTGCCATTTCTCAGAACCCATACTCTCCCTCTTAACTATGCTGGTGCATGCTGCTTCTGTCCACTTGTTTATTTGTGTTTGTAGTATTGTAAACCTGTTAGAAGCACTATGAAATAATGAATTGGCTAGCACAGAGGACAGAATTATTCCTGAGAGCTACACAAATCCTCAAATCCAGTCCTAAGAGCTGGCCTGGAGTTAGGAATATGCAACATAGACAACTGCCTCTGGCATCAAATTTTGATAGGCACCAGAATGCTGCTACTGCCACTGTGCCGCTGTCCGAGCCTGCCTCCCAGCTGCTTAAAATACCACAGTGGCAGAAACTTAAAAAAATTAATTCAGCACGGGGCCTGCAGCTGCCAGTTGCATGCATAGGAAGCCTGTGTGAGAGGAGGGGGCTTTTGAAGATCCTTTAGAACGATGGGCAGCTGCAGGCCCCACGCTGAATTTATTTTTTCAAGTTGCTACTATTGCGGGATGGGAACATTTATTTATTTAAAATTTTTGTATACCGTCATTCGTAGTACACATCACGACGGTTTACATCTTACAAAATCATAAAATCAATAATAACAGTATCTAAAATACATTAAAATAACTAATAACAAATAAAATTATTAATAAATCAACATAAAAGACAAAAAGTAAAATAGCGATTCTCCATATTAGCTAGTACTTTCTTCAAGGTGATCAACATAAGCCTGCTCGAAAAGCCATGTCTTTAAGGCTTTCTTAAAAGCTTTAAACTCTGATTCTAAACGCAATTCAATCAGCATCGTATTCCAAATACATGGACCTGCAATTGAGATGGACCAATCGGAAGTCACTAACATCTAATAGCGGTTTCAATTTTCGCAGCACAGTTTATAATATCCTTCTCGTAACTTAAGAGAGATATGTTTTTTAAAGTTTAGTTGGCAGTCAATAGTAATCCCCAGATCTTTGACTTAGAAAGTGCTAGTTTGATATTATTTGATAATACAAGGTTATTGTTAATATTAGTAATATTATCTTTTGATTTCCTATCAAGGAGAATAATTTCCATTTTTTCCATATTTAGGGCTAATTTCATATGGCATAGTAGCTGATTAATGGCTCTAAGGTAAATGTTTATTAATTTAAATTTCAATTGTGTCTACTATGGGTATAAGAAGCTGAATATCATCAGCATAAATATAAAAATTTAGACCTAAGCCTGCTAACAGATGACACACTGGAAGTAAATAAATATTAAATAGGGTTGCCGATAACGCGGACCCTTATGGGACACCAATTTGAAGTTGAATTTTATCAGAACAGGTATTACTTTAGGTAAGAAGCTGGGGGGGGGTGACTTAGAGAGTGGACACCTCCCACCCTGCATCTCCAGGGAGAGAGAGGTGCCTGCTGCCAGATCACATTTCTTTACCCCCCCTCCCCCTCCATACTGCCTATGTGCACCAGAAATGTAAATCTGGCCCTGCCTAAGAGGTAGAATTCTGATAATGTCCATATGAAAGAAATCAAAATGTGTGGATTATATCTACTTACTGGTTAAGCCCATATCTGTTGTTGGTTTTACAAGTCACTTTGCATTGTATGAAAAATGTTTTTACATTCTCTGTAGACACTTGGGCAGATTTAGCAGCGCTATATTGGACTATCTTCTACACATCAAATCCTGAAATAACTATGCTGAGAGTACCTTAGAAGGAGAAATTATATCTTACCTGTTAATTTCATTTCCTTTACTTCTGCTACACCAGTCCAGAACCTATTGTTATGCTCCGCGGCTGCAGACGTCTGCGACCTCTGTTGCTCACCTCCTTTTTCTCTGCTTTGGCTCTGTTGGGCGAACTCGTGACCTCTGCCAGCTACCGCCGGCCTTCCTGCCTCCGTTCCCGGGCCCACCTGTATGGGTGCTGCCGACCGCCATCTTACCCTTGGGTTCCCCTAGGCGCACGTTTATTTGAAACATCGCAAGTCATATAGTTAATAATAAAGTAATGTAACCTTTTCCACGTTGGGTCTGATTGACATACAGACTCGGTTGGCAGTGGTCCTACATAATTATCTTAATAGAAATGTATATGTATGTGGCGTGTTAAAATTGAGAAAATTGACCTAGAAACCTCGTTTGATTTTGCTCTGACATGCACTGTCAACTGTGAGACCTTATACAGACAGGTGTGTGCCTTTCCAAATCATGTCAATCAATTGCATTTACCACCGGTGGACTTCAATCAAGTTGGAGAAATATCTCAAGGATGTACAATGGAAACAGAATGCACCTGAGCACAACTTTGAGTGCATAGCAAAGTGTCTGAATACATAACAAAATGTCGAAAACGTGAAGGTGTCTGAATACTTTCTGAATGTACTATGTACTAATTATTTGGAAGAAATAAAGCAACTTTTCTTGAATGAGACAATTACCAAATAATGGAAGCTGACTAGACATATTTAAAGAGAAATACATGAAGTTATGTGAAAGGTCGCTGTGATTACTAGGAAGTATTCTCATGCAGTCTAATTGACTTTGCTCTTGTCCTAACCTCTTTAGCCTTTCCCTGTGAGGAAAGACTAAAGAGGTTAGGGCTGTTCAGCTTGGAGATGAGACAGCAGAGGGGGGATATGATAGAGGCCTGTAAAATCATGAAAGGACTTGAACGGGTAAATGTCAAATTGTTATTTACTCTTTTGGCTAATGTAAGGACTATGGGGCACTCCATGAAGTAAGCAAATAGCACATTTAAAACAAATCGGAGAAAACCTTTTTTTTCACTCAATGCACAGTCAGGCTCTGGAATTCATTGCCAGAGATGTGGTTAAGGCAATTTGTGTAGCTGGGTTTAAAAAGGTTTGGATAAGTTCCTGGAGGAGAAGTCCATAAACTGTTATTAATTAATAGGAAATAGCCACTGCATGGGATCTATTTAATGTTTGGTACTTGCCAGGTACTTGTGACTTGGATTGGCCACTGTTGGAGGCAGGATACTGGGCTTGATGGACCCTTGGTCTGACCCAGTATGGCATATCTTATGTTCTTACGTTCTTGGTTCATCCTTATTTATGTAGAGTCAATGATCTGGAGCCTTGTGTTTTCCTCGACTTCTTTTAGTTTCCAATCTTTAATTTGGACTGCTGGTAAATTTCTATTAAATGGAGTTCATACAGGTGATCTGAATTTGCTTTTTGGATCTGACTCCTGCTTCTAGGGTCAGCAAAAGCTTCAGGCACTGCAGAGGCAACAATTATAACCACCAAAAGCGAGTTGCAAGCATCGCACAATTGTGGGATCACAGGCCAGGCTCAGGCTGCATGTGTACTGGGTTCCGAAAGGAACTGAGATCTGTTGCCCTAGAGGGAGGGAAAGATTATGTCAAGAATATTTTTGGAAAAAAATTTGTAGAAGGCAAGTTGGGCACATGTACAAGTAAACCAGATTGTGAATAAATTAAGTGAAAGAATGAACAACTCAGGGATGTGAAACATTGTTCCTAGAGTTAGGGTCACCCTATCCTAATAGTCTCCATAACAGTCCATCTGTAAGGAACTTACTAGACGTTCTTTACTGTGCTAAAGGAACATTACTTTTTATCAAAATAATAAAACCCATAATTTTCCACTATAATATATTTGAAAAGGGAAACCAGCTGCTAAGAGAGCTACAGGCTGTTTACAAGTCTTTAAAGAATATCTTTCAAGGATAGAGACAATCTGTATAATGATCCCATCTCTTGTTTCATGTTTTCTTAATAGTTTCTGTTCTGAAAATTTTAATTTATTTAAGTATTTTTTTGTTACTTGCCTTTCCAAAATATGAATTGGCCAAAAAGCCAGGGTATAATAATAAAAACAATTGTCTCTACAAGACAGTTGAATATCTCTTGAACTGATCTGAATATCAGGTTTTGTTCAGCAGGAGAAAAAAAAGATATGGGACAAGTATATCCAGATATTTAACTATTAGAATGATTCTGGAATTTTGTTGAATCGAAACCCTTATATTTTGTTGTTAGCTCTGTTTTATTGCTCTTTCATTTTTCTTTTTTTTTTAATGTCATAAAGTGAGGGGGAAATGAACTAAAATGGTGGTCCAGATTTTTCCTATTTTATTTATTTGTAGCTTTGGACTGCCAATTTCTGATGCTCCATCTCCTTTTTCAGGATTCTATTCCCACACTTCCAGTTGTATGCCATAGCATGGCTATTCTGTATATAAATACACCATTGTAATATGTATGCATTTCCTGTCACCTATACATGTGTGGCTCAAGTCACCCAAAATTGGGACTTAAAAAAAGTATTGCCAAAAGTTATTTGCTGAGTTTGGATCACAAATGAAATTTAAAAAATCACATCCTGTGTTTAAAATGAAAAAAAACATGGCTCCAAGCTCCTGCAGATCGGAAAGATCATATAAACACACTATTTAAATGCCATTTTAGGTCCGTCGTCACTTGGAATGACTAATATATATTATCAGTTTCATAACTGTATACATGACCCTAATTATCCTTTTCTCACTATGCACTCACTCTCATAATGTCACCAACATCTGGAATTAGCCAGAGCAAATGCCACGAGCATGCTTTTTATTTATTTTTATTTAACACTATTTTTATTCCACCTATAGAAAATTCCTGTGCTAGGAGGATTACAAAAAATAGCATACATAAAAGCATATATATGTATCACCATGATGTCAGCTAGAACTAAAGTTAGAAATCAGATCGTTGCCCACATTTCTGTCTCAATCTTTTTTAATTATAGTCCAAAGCATTTGCACACACAAACTTCATAAGAAGTAATTGGGTAAATGAAGAAATAGAAAATATAACTCTTTCATTTTTGCTGAAAAAAAAAAAAAAAAGATGACATACTTCTTGCCCACACTGTCTTATCAACAGCAAGCTCCATCTTGCTGCATCCACCACATCCAAGCTCCAGTTTCATTCAACCCTGCCTTGCCTGACCAATCTGGCCTCTTCATGGAGTTACCCTTGGCTCTCTGACCTGGCCACTCTAGTCCTGTACCTGGATGTGTGGCCTCCGGGCCTTCTTGTTCCTTGTCCTTGCCTTGTGGCCTCTGAGCCTTGCTCCTTGCCTTGTGTCCTGCCTTGTGGCCTGTCTAGGCCTTCCCTTGCCTTGTGGCCTGTCTAGGCCTTCCCTTGCCTTGTGGCTTGTCTAGGCCTTCCCTTGCCTTGTGGCTTCTGGGTCTTCTTGCTCCTTGCCTTGTGGCCTATCTAGGCCTTATCTTGCCTTGTGGCCTCCGAACCTTATGCTTTTTTGCTCTTTATCCTGCGGCCTAACTAGGCCTTTCCATGCCTAGCAGCCTTCGGGCCTCCAGCCTTGCTGCCTTCAGGCTTCTATGTTCTTTGTTGTCTTGCCTAGTCCTTGTCTTGTCCTAGTCTGTCTTGTTCTGTCCTATCTCTGTATGTTCTTGCCATACCCAGCCCAGTCCTGTTCCTGGGATTCACTCCTTGTCTTGCATGTACCTTGTCTTGCCCCAGCTCTGCTTCAGCTTGTTCAGCCCTGCTCCAGCTTGTCCAGCCTTGTTCCAGTCTCTCCCGCCCTGCTCCAGCCTCTCCAGCTTTGCTCCAGCCTGCCCAACCCTGCTGCAGCCTGTCCAGCCTTGTCGCAGCATGTCCGGACTCACCATGATGTACTGCCACCACAGCAAAGACCTACTGGGCCCTAGAACCCAAGGGCTCAACCTATGGGGGAGGGAACTGGCTAGGCGGAAGACCGGCCTTGTCTATCCAAGTGTCCTGCCTTGTAGGCCTGCACCGCTCCTGGGGTAGTGTACCCAGATCCCAGTAATTGTGATACTTTTGCTCTCTTTCTGGACATGTGCCGAAATCAGGAGATAGGCATGCATCTAGCACTATCACTTGTCCACCCTATTTAATAAAGCAGGCCGATGCACGCACATCTCACATCGGAAGAAAAAGGGGTGTGGACGTTCTGGGGCAGGATTAAGATATATGCGCGCAAGTACCTACACACCTGGGTGCACGCCCAGGTCCAGTGCTGCGTAACTTTACTTCTGCTATGGAGAAGGTGTAAGTTAAAAAAAAATACAAGCATCTGTGAGGGGTTTCAGGGGTCTGAAGTAACTGTGTGTGTGGGGGGGCAGGCTGTATAACCATTGGGTTTGGGAGGACCTAGGAGAACACTGGGCGAACTGGTGAAACTGGTCCTTGGCTGGATGTGCGTCTATTTTAAAATAGAGGCAGTTGTGTGTCCTTAAGCCAATTTATGCTGCTGTGTGCACACAAGCTTAAAATTAGGCACACACATACACGCTCCTGGGCTGTTTTATAACAAGTGCACATATGTGCATGCATATTATAAAATGGGCATCTCTGGATGTGAGCCAATGCACACGTGCGCCCAGACGCCAGTTTGAAAGTTACCATCAAGGTGTTTTTCTGTTGAAAGCTGGAGTCCCAGCCCTCCCTGAAGCCTAGACCACCCCATACTATCACAGACCCTCTAAAGGATACCATAGACCAGCATTCTTGTAGCACCAATGGTAAAGATTCTGCTGTTTTTTTGTACTCTGCTCCTGCTTAACCCACCACAAAGGGTTATAATACTGTAACCGTCTCTTTTTAGTCAGTAAGGAGGTCCAGACAACTGATCCGTAAAGATAGACTTTTATTGCCAGCAAGATGCAGCTAAGACAAAGGCTCAGTACAACTGCATGCCACGCCCCCTTCGGAGCAAACTTTTATGCACTTTACAACTCTTATCTTTCACACATGTGTTCTGGTTTTTGCTGAACAAACATTTCACAAATTGCTGAACAAGCATTAGCTAGCGTGGTCCTCTAGTAGGTGTAGCTTATGATCAGACTATTGTTTCGTCATTTAATTGACGTGTTAGACATTTTACATCGGCATTCGTATTAATACAATACAAAGTATTATTCCAAAATGGAGTTACGTTACGTTACGCTAAAAGTTAGTGCGCCACTGCGTCACTACGCATTACGTATCATTTGCGTTGCAAATATTAGTACGTTCAAGATGGCTGTGCGTTTCACTGCTGGCATGATTAGTCGGAGGATGTTCAGTTGTTCGTTCGTACTTCAGGGGGGTCACGAAATTGAACCCCTTCAATACTGTCTAAGTTTTGGCCTGTTACCACCTTGAAGGTATCAAACATTCTTGCAAAAATGAATCCCTCCTCATGTATGTTTCATCTGGGACCATCATTTCTGATCAAGCCAGCCAGAAATCCTATGTCTCCCTACATAACCCAAATTGTTTGTATCTTGTTATCTGAGGATTTTTTTTTTTTTTTACCACAGTCTGAGTCACTTGTCTGCTCTGTACTAAAAAAGGCATCCATGGACCTTGTGGTATTGGGCAGTTACTGTCCAGTTTTTTTTTGGTTTGTTTGTTTTTATTTATACTTTATTAAATTTTCTTAAAACATTTTTCAAATGAGAAAAGAAAATAGAAAAATTTGGGTTATATTACATTAAATTAATTTCAGGCAAACTTACAAAAGAAATTATCCGCATGTAATTCCAACTTTTAAGTTCACATTACTGGGAGGCTAAACATTAGGTAACAAAAATAAGGCAGTTTTCATATCAACATGAGTATAGGGAACTAATTTACTTTGACCAATAAATTTATCCAATAAGAGTCATTATAAATCCCTCAACCACCTTTTATCTGAAAGAAATACTTCTAAATGTGCTGGTTCTAGAAAACAAACTTATTCTTTTGGAATGTAATCAAACATCTACAAGGAAATTTGAGAAAGAATGTAGCCCCTATGGCTAACACTCTCTGTCTCAAAACTAGGAATTGCTTTCTTCTCAGCTGTGTATTTTTTGAAACATCTGGAAATACCAGGATTAATTGACCACAAAATTTAAACCCTTTATTTTTAAAGTATTTTTGTAATACTAGATTTTTGTCTTGTTCCAAGCTAAAAGCTACAATTAGGGTAGCACTTGATTAAATATCATCTACTGAAGCCTCTAAAAAGGATGTTAGATTAGGGCTTTAATCTAACAGCACATCTATTCCCCCTTCAGGGGCAACTACAGCTCTTTTTTGTTTTGTTAAGTAATAGATTTTAGAAATTAGCAATTCTTTAGAAATACCTAATATTTCCTTTGCATATTTCTTAAATAATTCCTGTGCTGACCATAGTCTAGTACATGGAAAATTCAAAAACCGTAAGTTTTTATTTCTCAAATTATTTTCTAAATTTTCTAGTTGTTTATATATAATCAATGAGTCCTTTATAAAGGTAGTCCCAGTAGACTGCAATGAGGAAATTTGCATTGTCGAAGCAACACTTGATGCTTCTAATACCTCTATCCGTTTTCCATGGTCTTCCAGCTTTTCCTTAATTTCATCAACAAGATTAGTGGATTGGGTCATGGATTGAGACAATTTTCTCTCCATTTTTATAATGGCTCTCCATACATCTACCAGCGTGATGTTTTCAGGCTCAGATGGTTCCTGATCTATTTCCAGCGGATTCCCTCCTCCACTTCTCACAATGCCACTTCTATCCACTGCATTCTCATCTGAAACTCCTGCTGGTGATTTAGATGTCAAGTCTCTCAGGTTAGGGGTAGTTAATATAGCACTAACCCCCTCGCTTCCAAGAGGGGATAGGACTAGCGGTGGCCCCCAATGAAAAGGATATATCAGGTATGACCTCTCTCGAGGTCTGACTCACCCTTCTCGTGAGATGGGAGTCCATCGGGCCCTTCACCTCCTTAGGCACTGGAATGGATTCAGCTATCTTCATTTTTCTTTTTTTCCCCATCAAAATGGATCAGATCCTTCTCAGCAGATTCTTCCCCAGGGGCGCGCCCCTTTGGCGCAGGGCTTCGGCAGTACGCCGGCGGCTGTGCGCCACTGCGCCCAGCTTTAAATTGACGCAGCGATCATTTCCTGGTGTTATCCAAGGGGCGGGGTTTCAGATCTCAAGTTTCACAATTCTCAGTCCTTCTTTGCCCTTGCGCCTACCGGCGTGTTCTCTCCGCAGGGAAGGCTTCCACTGATCTCCTGCTGCGCCCAGCTTTAAATAGATGCAGTGATCACTTCCTGGTGTTATCCAAGGGGCGGGGTTTCAGATCTCTGGCTTCAGTGCCGGGAAAAATAGTGGAAACTATTCTCAAGATCAAAATCATAGAGCATACAGAAAGACATGGTTAAATGGAACACAGTCAATATGGATTTACTCAAGGGAAGTCTTGCCTAACAAATCTGCTTCATTCTTTTGAAGGGGTTAATAAACATGTGGATAAAGGTGAACCAGTAGATATAGTGTATTTGAATTTTCAAAAGGCATTTGACAAAGTCCCTCATGAGAGGCTTCTAAGAAAACTAAAAAGTCATGGGATAGGAGGCGATGTCCTTTCGTGGATTACAAACTGGTTAAAAGACAGGAAACAGAGAGTAGGATTAAATGGTCAATTTTCTCAGTGGAAAAGGGTAAACAGTAGAGTGCCTCAGGGATCTGTACTTGGACCGGTGCTTAAAATGATCTGGCAAGGAATACGATGAGTGAGGTTATCAAATTTGTGGATGATACAAAATTATTCAGAGTAGCTAAATCACCAGCGGATTATGATACATTACAGGAAGACCTTGCAAGACTGGAAGATTGGGCATCCAAATGGCAGATGAAATTTAATGTGGACAAGTGCAAAGTGTTGCATATAGGGAAAAATAACCCTTGCTGTAGTTACACGATGTTAGGTTCCATATTAGGAGATACCACCCAGGAAAAAGATCTAGGCATCATAGTGGATAGTACTTTAAAATCGTTGGCTTAGTGTGTTGCAGCAGTCAAAAAAGCAAACAGAATATTAGGAATTATTAGGATGGGAATGGTTAATAAAACGGAAAATGTCATAATGCCTCTATATTGCTCCATGGTGAGACTGCACCTGGCATATTGTATACAATTCTAGTCGCTGCATCTCAAAAAAGATATAGTTGCGATGGAGAAGGTACAAAGAAGGGCAACCAAAATGATAAAGGGGATGGAACAGCTCCCCTATGAGGAAAGACTGAAGAAGTTAGGGCTGTTCAGCTTGGAGAAGAGATGGCTGAGGGGGGATATGATAGAGGTCTTTAAGATCACGAGAGGTCTTGAACGAGTAGATGTGTATCAGTTATTTACACTTTTGAATAATAGAAGGACTAGGGGGCATTCCATGAAGTTAGCAAGTAGCACATTTAATACTAATCAGAGAAAATTATTTTTCACTCAACGCACAATAAAGCCCTGGAATTTGTTGCCAGAGGATGTGGTTAGTGCAGTTAGTGTAGCTGCGTTCAAAAAAGATTTGGATAAGTTTTTTGAGGAGAAGTCCATTAACGGCTATTAATCAAATTTACTTAGGAATAGCCACTGCTATTAATTGCATCAGTGGCATGGGATCTTCTTAGTGTTTGGTAATTGCCAGGTTCTTGTGGCCTGGTTTGGCCTCTGTTGGAAACAGGATGCTGGGCTTGATGGACCCTTGATCTGACCCAGCATGGTTATTTCTTATATTCTTATGTTCTTATGTTCTTAAGTCTCAGTCCTTCTTTGCCCTTGCGCCTACTGACGTGTTCTCTCCGCAAGGAAGATCCCACTGATCTGCCGCTGTGCCCAGCTTTAAATAGATGTGGCGGTCACTTCCTGGTGTTATCCAAGGGGCGGGGTTTCAGATCTCAAGTTCCGCAATTCTCAGTCCTTCTTTGCCCTTGCGCCTACCGGCATGTTCTCTCCACAGGGAAGGCCTCCGAGTTACTGTCCAGTTTTAAATGTCCCTTTTCCAAAATGACTGAAGCTGTGGTGTTAAGTTAACTCGAGACATCTTGGGGACCTTGATCTTTTGGACCCTCATGGAATGAAAACTCTGTTACTATCTTTTATGGACAAACTTATTTTTGCTAGGGATCAAGATAAATCCTCAGTTCTGATCCTGCTGGATTTCTCATCAGCTTTTGATCTGATAGATTATCAGATTGTCTGAGGAAGCTGGCAGAAGCTGACATGAAGGGCAAGGTCCTTAAATTGAATTCCTCTGAATTTATGGGCTATGTTCAACAGGTGGTCTTAGGTCCTGTGACCTCAGCCCTTTTTACCTTAGTTCTTAAAAAGGGTTCCAGAGGTGATCCAAGATATTATATACCTGTGAGTCTGATGTCTGTGCTGTGAAAAATGGTTGAAATTGTAATAAAGAACAAAATTACTGCATTTATTTATTTATTTATTTATTTATTTATTTAAAAGTATTTATATACCGCTTTTCAAAACAGGGTATCTTGTCAAAACGGTTTACAATAGAAAATAAAATAAATAAAATGGGTTTAAAAATAGTAATAAAAATACAAAAACTGGTATATACCTTAAAGGTAAAATAAAATATTAACAAAAATAACTGAATAATGGAGCTGGGCCAAAGTTCATTCCGTAATTAGGAAAGGATAAGGGGTAGGGGAGGGGGGGTTTGAAATAAAGGAAAAAATGAAATAAAGTTATATATAGATAAGCATAGTTTAATGAGACAAGCCAACATAGATTTAGCCAAGGGAAGTCTTGCCTCACCATCTGCTTCGTTGTTTTGAAGTTGTGAATAAATAAAAGGATAAAGTTGAGCCAAATGATATAGTGTATCTGGATTTCCAGAAAGCATTTGACAAAGTCCCTCATGAGAGACTCTTAAGGAAATTAAAAGTCATGGGTTAAGAGGCAATGTTCTATTGTTGATTGAGAACTTATTAAAAGAAAGGAAATAGAGTGTAGGGCTAAATGGTAAATGTTCTCAATGGAGATCATGGAGTGCCCCAGGATCTCAACTGGGATTGCTGATTTTTAATATAATAACATAGTAAATGTCAGCAGAACAAGATCCAAGTGACCCATCCAGTCTACTCAGCAATTTATCTTTTTTATTATTATTATTTATTAAGGATGTGCATTTGTCCTGCTTCAGCCACCCCAAAAAAGAAGCGGATTTTCCTGAAATTTTGGGAAAATTAGTTTTTCAGGGTTAGTGCGCACTAACCCCAAAAATCGGGGCGGCTGAAAACAAATTGGCCCAAACTGCAGGAAAACGAAATTTCCTGTGGCAGGCCGATAACGAAGGCCAAACCAAAAGGTTTGGCTGAATCACATCCCTATTATTTATGTTATTTTATTCTTAGGGTAATAGTTACTTTGTGAGGTCACCCCAATCAACATCAGTTTTTCTTTTCTTCATCGCAATCATTTAGCCACTAGGAATCCTCTGGGTTTATCCCATGCTGCCTTTTGTCCTCACTATGTCCTCTGGGAGGGCATTCCATATTTATAAATGACCTAGAGATTGGAACGAGTTAAGTGATCAAATTTGCTGATACAAAATTATTCAAAGTTGTTGAATCACAAGAGGATTATGAGAAATTGCAGGAGGATCTTGGGAGACTGGCCATCCAAACAGCAGATGACATTTAATGTGGACAAGTGCAAAGTGATGCATGTAGGAAAGAGCAACCCAAATTATACCTTCACAATGCAAGGTTTCAGTTGGGAAAGCTAGAGAGGTTAGGGCAATTCAGCTTGGAAAAGAAACCACTGAAGGGAGATATAATAGAGGTCTATAAAATAATGAGTGGAGTGAGATAGGTAGACATGAATCAGTTGTTTACTCTTTCAAAAATTACAAAAACTAGGGGACACACAATGAAGTTACTAAGTAATACATTTAAGGGAAATAGAAAATATTTGTTTACTCATCACATAAATAAACTCTAGAATTTGTGGCTATAGAAAGTGGTAAAAGCTGTGAGTGTAGCTGAGTTTAAAAAAGATTTGGACAAGCTCCTAGAAGATAAGTCCATAAACCATTATTAAGGTAGACAAGGGGAAATCCACTGCTTATCCCAGGGATAAGCAGCATGGAATCTATTAACCTATTGGGATCCTGCCAAAAAGTTAATGGATTTCATCTGGGCTCCATGTCATCTGGATTAGCCTCTGTTGGAAATAAGATACTGGGCTTGATGGTCCTTTGGTTTGACCCAATATATCAAATCTTATATTCTTATGTGGTGTCCCTCAAGGTTCTCTTTTATCCCCAGTTCTGTTTAACATCTTTCTTAGTCTGTTGGCAAATATGGGGTACATTTTCACATTTATTTATTTATTCAAATACTTTTATTCCATACCCTTCAATTGAACAGATTGCTAGGTGTGGATTACAACATATATGCTGATGATATCCAGCTCAACCATTCATTGGATATTATAATTTCTTGGAGAACATCAACATCTGTTTGGTTAGCATAGGGCTGTAGATAATTGCTTGAAATTAAACCCCAAAAATCTTAGATCTTGTTTATTGATGAAGAAACCACACAAGCATCAGTGGGCCACATTTTGTTAAATGGGGTTGTTCTTCCATTATGTAGGGAGATGCAGAATTGGGGTATATATCTAGAGGATAATTTGAACTTGCAGTATCACATCTCCCGAATTTCAAGAACTGCACTCTTACATCTTAGGTTGATTAACAAGCTGAAGTTAATCTGAAGTTTGAGTTTTCTGAAGTGGCATGTGCATACAACGTTGTGCCTGGAGTACCGCAATGCTCTAATAAAGGCCATTGCAGTTAATTCAGAGTGCAACAGCTCCTGTGCTGGTTGGATCTAGTCTGTGTAATCATATCACTCTGTACATTGATCAGCTTCATAGGCTACCTTTTGCAAATCAAGCTAAATTCAGGGCAATGATTGATTTTTAAGGTCCTGTATGAGCTGGGCTCTGGTTACCTCAAAGACTGCTTGTTTTAGCCTGGTCTTTGCAATCACAAAATGAAAAGTTACTAGTGATTCCATCATGCAAGAAAGTTAAATTTATAGAAACTAATAAGAGTGCTTCACTGTTTTGCATTCTGCCAGAGGTGGTCAGAATTACTCAGGAGCAGCTTTTTTTTGCACAAGCTGTTTAAACCTGACTATTTAGCCAGGCTTATGGATCTCTGTTAAATTAGTTTGTCATGCTTGGGGCTAAGTCATTTGATTTGATTTTCTGGATCTCTATTCTGGAAGCCATGGTCACGATGATGCCCTGAGTTTAAGAGAGTGGGCAATGGACTGGGAGAAGAGAGAGACTTACCACTAGGGGTGTGTTTATGAAATATTTTTGTTTAGTTTGTTTTTCGTTTCATTTTTCTTTTATTTTTTTTTGTTTATCCTGTTTAGTTTGTTTACCAAAAATGAAATAAAGAAAAATCCTGAAAAACAAAAGGAAAGGAAAGTAATTTGCCTCCTGCCCATCAGACCCACTTCAGCAAAACTCCCCTTTGGGCACCAGTCCTTACCCTATCACTGCCAAATTGGGAAAAAACCCTCCAATGCTAGGCCAGGGCTGGGAATCTCACCCAACTGCCAAACCAGTACCCTAAACCCATCGCCGGGTCTGTGGGTCTTTATTGGACAGGAGCAATCCATAGTCACTTCTGCCCCACTGCTTTGGATTTCCAAAATGACCACACAGTATAATGGTCACAGTCTCATGTTGATTGGTGGCCATTTCGGAAAGCCAGAACATAGTAAAATAGTAATGATGGCAGAAAAAAACCAAATAGTCTATCCAGTCTACCCAGCAAGTTTCTTATGGTAGTAACTGCCGCTCCATGCAGGTTACCCCCAAGCCTTTTGTTAAGGGTAGTAATAGTACTAGAAACATTTTTATTAGATTTGTAATTCGGCCAGCTGCAGGAAATTTCGTTTTCCTGCGGTTCGGGCCGATTTTTTTTCGGCTGCCCCGAAACAAAAACCTCAAACCCACCCCAACCCTTCAAATTTAATTAATTACAAACCCCCCACCCTCCCGACCCCCCCCCCCCAAACATGCCAAAAGTCCCTGGTGGTCCAGCGGGGATCCCAGGAATGATCTCTTGCTCTCGGGCCGGCGGCCCATTGCTCCTCCCATGTGACAGGGGCTGACCAATGGCACCGGTAGCCCCTGTCACATGGTAAGGGCAAAGAGCCACTGGCGCCATTTTGATTAGTGGTAACTGACAGCCCAAGAGGGGGAGATCGCTCCCGGGACTCCGCTGGACCACCAGGGATTCATGGCAAGTCTGGGGGGGGGGGGTGTGTTGCAATTAATTAAATTTGAAGGGTTGGGGTTTTTTTTTTTTTAATGTGCCCTTTCTCCCCCCCCCCCAAGAAATGATAGGAAAACCATATGAAATTTCATGGGTTTTCCTTTCATTTCGGCAGCCCTCCCCCCCCCCCCCCGAAATGCAACGAAATAGGAAATATTGTCTTTATTTCCTATTTCATTGCAAACAAATGCACATCTCTAATTTTTATGGGGTGAACAGCCTTGATAATTCATACAGTGCTTCTTGAATGTGCTTTGCTTTTGGACTTTGCTGTAGAAGTAGAGGTGGGAGTGATTGGGGATCCAACTTGCCTCTGGAAGCCACAAGGACCTAGCATGAGTAAGGACTGGATTAGGAGGAATTCAAGCAAAGGCCTCTGCTTTGGTGGGCAGAGGGAGGGTCCTGTATTCAGAGTTTCTTTTAACATTTTGGCAGTGGATATTAAAAACAAAACAAAAGGTAAATGAACAAAATTTTTGTTTTTCTTTCATTTCATTTAGAAGACAAAATGAAATAGGAAATGTCATTGAATAAATGCACTACACTGTTTTTGGTAATTTGTATGGTTGGTTACAGAATGGGACATATTTTGATGGACTATTTGTCAATAAGATTATATTTACTGTCAGAGGCTATGTATGATTGTAATATATTCTTTTATGTTTATTGCTTGAGCTATTAAATCACTGCATTTTGTGTTGTTCCTATTTTATGGTTAATTTTTTTAATATTATCTTTTTATATTAGTCTCAGTGTCCTTTGCTGATAGAGTGAGTAATTAAATCTTTTACATAAATTGAAAATGAAGATGCCCCTATAAAGGACTTACAAGAAGACTGGCCTATTATTGCAATCCCACTGTGCATTTGGCTTGTGTGTGGCCTACAACTCTCTCCTCCATGGTTATAGCCAGAGCCCCTGGTTTTCTTTGGCAGATTTTTCAAGATTCTGTCGCAAGAATTAGCAAATTCTGTGGCAGATTTTTCAAAATTCTGCAACAATATTGTGGCAAATTTGCAGAATTTTTCATAGCTTATCTCCAGCAATGCAAAAAAAGTCACATTTTTTAAAATTGAAAACCATTGATATAATTTGTTTTAAACAGTATTTAAATTATATACAAATACAAAATTTACCAAGTATAAAGATCAACAATTTATCAAGTTAAAATGTTATAAACTTTTAACTGTGAATTATCACTTTTGTTTTGAATTGAAATAGTACAATCATTCTTTTTAGATTTTCTTGAGAAAGTCCTTATTGTCTTTCTGAGTAAATGAGCTTCTGTATGCTAAAAATGTCCTTAGCATCAGTAGTATGCCAAACTGTTAATTGCACAGAAAGATAAATTCATATATATTGGATACATGGTAACAGATACAGAAAATGGGTTTGAATTAGCACAAGCTGAAACTTGTCAATAGAAGCAACAGTCATCAAGGCATCTCTAAATTGATGTTAATCCCCTCTCTGCCAGTTGTGGGACACCAGCAGTTACAGACTTCCAAAACACATCCAGGTCTTTGTAAATGCTGTATGACTGCTCACATATGCAAGTGCAAGAGCCTTTGTATGAAGATGAAATTCTTCTATAAGCACATTACTCCATCCAGGAATTATATCGAGGTTCTCTTAGGTTTCAGGATTTAAGTGATCTTTGAGGGATCAAACATTCTGACTGCTTTCTCTGTCGTCCATTCCATCTTCATCCCCCCCCCCCCTTCACTTCAGGACCTGAGGAAGGGAGGTAGTGTGAACCACTGAAGAAAGTTCCCTGCAGGCTGCTTGTGAAGGGAGGGGCTGGAGCAGGAGCAGTGAGAGTTTAGACTGAAGGCAGGCAGGGATTGAATTAAGAAGTGTTAAAGCTTTCAGCAAGAATGATTTTGTGGCACATTGTGAAATATATGGCACCTGGCTAATTATGCGGTTTCTCCCACAAGATCACTTTAGAGTAGCAACTAAGAGGCTTTTGATCAAAAAGCTGGCCTGTGGAATCTTGTTCTAAGAGCCACTTCCCTAGTATTCTTATATAAGATGCAAATTTGTTTGATTCTCAGAATGAAAAGAGGTGGTGGAAAGAAAAAAAATGTCCTTCCATCATAGAATAAATCTGGACCCAGACTTCTTTGTTTAGTTCACAATAAAGATTTTTAGGGACAACTGAATTTTTATCGCCATGGGTTGCAAGATTGAGTTAGTATAGGCCTCTAGAAGATAATCCATGAGGAAAAGGGGGGGGGGGGGGGGGAAGAGGGGCAAGGTTCGACTCTCAGAAAAGCCTCCCTCAGCAAATAGAAGGGAAGCTGCAGATTCTTTTTCTCAGTCTGGGAAAAAGTAATTGCAGATATTTGGGTTGTGGACATCATTCAAAAAGTTTACCTCATTGAGAATTCTCAAGTCCACTAAGAGGCTTGTTCTTGACCTTTAGAATGTCTCAGAAGAAGAGGGAATGCTGCATCAGTGGCAGCTTCAGAATTAGCTTGTGGGGTTTTTGCCCATAGTACCTGTCCCTTAATGAAACTGGATAGGTCTGAGTAGGCTCAGCACGCAAGGATGGAATCCCCTCATTCTCCGATTCAAATAGTCAGAGCATGGGACTTTTGTGCTGTTTTGGATCTGCAGACTTCTGATTATTCAGTGTTATCAAAATTGCCTCAGGTATACCCTAAGCAAATTTTATCAATATAGAGCTCTTTTTACTTGGCCTTGTCTCACACCCAAGAAATAGTATACTAAGGTGTTGGTCAGTGACTACCAAGCTTAGAGTACAGGTTTTATTTTGCTTTCCGTGCATGGATGACATAATCATTCAAAGGCAAATGCTTCTGGAGGGCTGCAAGGCCAGAACAAGGTAATTGCCTTGTTTCAAGAGTATGAATAGATTATCATTTGAGACGGGAGTTCTCTCAACCCATCCCCGGATCCATGTCACTGCACCAGTACAAGTTTGGGAGAGCATTGCAAATAAGAGAGGTAGCCAATGAGAATTTAAAAAATGCTTATGCAGGCACCATAGGTCTAAAAGTTTAATATGAATAGAGATGGTCAGGATATCAGATACAAAACCATGGGACTTTGCACTCTAGGTAGCATAAATAGCTTGGAAGATAGCAATCATTTAGTTTCACTATAGTTTTTATTTTTTTTTATGGGAATGCTAGTCCAATCCATATGCATCTTATCTATTTTCTTATATTTTGCTTATGCCTTTTCAGTGATATCTAAAGGATTGTACTGTAGATATTTCCCTGTCCCCAGTGGACTTTCAATCAAGTTTGTACCTGAGACAATGTAGGGTGATGTGACTTGCCCAGGATCACAAGGAACAGCAGCGGGACCTGAACCCTGATGCAGTGATAACGCGTAACATAACTTTGTAAATTACCCCATTTATTCAGACGAATGCTGATGTTTGAATACCGGAGGCTGGAAAAGTGTCACTGGTATTCAAGCATCAGCATTTATCCAGATAACTCAAAAGTAATCCAAATAAGTGCCTTTGGATACTGGCCTCTTCATGCCTCCTTGCTAGAAAATACACAGACTGATTTGTTGGCAGGAAAATGGCAGAAGTACCATGTTTAATGATACAGAAAGCGTTAACATTAATCTAGTGAAGAATTAAAAAAAAAAAATTGATGTGGAGTCACCTAATTACAATGAGGGTGCTGGTTAGGAAGAAAGGGGATAGATGGGGAATATGAAGATAAAGAAATAATGTTGCTTAGAGAATGCACACAAACGCAGGGGGAGTCCTGATATATAGGTGAAAAATTGAGCAAGATTTGGAGTCAACTAAATATATAACTCAGTGGTTGGTTTATGAAATTAAGTAAGATGTTTTCTTTTGAAAATGCCAATAGACTTGAAGGTATATTGGTGAGACAGTTAAGAGGGGCTAGAATAATATCAAGGGAAATAACACAAATAGGAAACTTGTGATCTCGCCTTGGGAAATTGGAGATGCTTGCTTGACCTATTAACAGTCTCTATACTCCTCACAGGTTTTGGTGAGCAAAGACTGAAAATTAAATTTTCTGACTAAGGCAAAGATTCCCCTTTATTGGATTGGAAGGCTGACATGGTGGATGATCTTATTTCATATGGAGAACTATATGTTGCAATGGGGAAACATCTTGGATGTGATGGCTTCGGAGTGGAATATTATAAAGTGTTTAGAAATAGTCTTGCTCCCTTGTTATGGTTCTTTTCAGAGGATAGTGGACTTGGGATACCAGAAATAAATTGGTGGAGACCAAACCATCAAAATGTCAATGTAGAAAGGTGAGGAATGGTGTCAATTTAGCTTATTCAGTGGGTTCAATGTTCTTAATTGCAAATTCTATTAACATGTCAAAGCCAGGAAGCAGCATGTCAAATCACAGTACTGAAAATCCCAGTTGATAGTCCCCTTGGCTTTGACAAGTTAATAAAATTTGCTATTGAACATTGAACCCATTGGGCAAGCTAAATGGACTCAGGATACCAGCCAAATTCAATGTATGAGCAATTATTTCACTTGAAACCAGAGGAAAACAAACACCCAGAATATTTAGACTTATTTATCACTTGAGTGTAGAGTCTAACATTTTTGTAGAAGTACTGTCCTTATGTATAGAACAATTAAATGCCTCAGCTAATGAATAAAAACCAAGTAGTTTATTTTTAAGGGGAACTTCAGAGTTGGTTGGATAACTTATCTGGCTAAGTCTGGTCATCCTATAGACCTGTCCTAAAGTTGGCAGGATACGTTTATCTGGCTAACTTGCCGAGCTGCACAGCAGCTGAATATGAACCTCAAGATTTTTATTTTCCTGTATAGTTTGCAAAATTAAATTATTAAATAGTTTCTATACAGAGTTTAATATATTAAAGTATGTGTAGTAGCTGCAAAATGCACTACTCTGCAAATGAAATTTGGTGCATTTAATTTACATTTCTTTTTTGGGGAAAAAGGGTGTCCCCAGCTGTAAAATATTTACCCCCATTCAAACCTCTACCACCATCTCCCTTAACCTGACGTTCCAAACTTAGATGTAAATTTTCAAAGAGTTGTGTGCAGAATAATTAGTGTATATGTGCGTAAGAAGCCCATACTCGTTTAATTGGTATTTTATAAAAATCGAAAGTACATGCGTACTTTGTTTCCCATGCAAATATTCTTGCTGGAAGCAAAGTAGTCTGGGGCATTCTGGAGCAGGATAACAGTTGCGTGTGTAAGTTGCTATTTTAAAAGACTTGCATGTACATTTGGCAAATTGCATACAACTTACACCTGCCAGTTATCTTGCATAATTGATATTATACTTGTTTATTATGTATTATTGCAGGGTGGGAGGTCTGAGTGAAGTGGGAGAGTTCATGCTGAAGAACAAAGAGAATGACTGGGTGAACTGGTGGAGCAATTGGGAAACTGGTTAATTTCAATTATGTGCACATGTTTTAAAATATACCAGTTTGCGTGCATACAAGTTTTATATAATTCCTACTTTTTTATGCATATATATTATATATATATATATATATATATATATAATATATATATGCATGTATATTTTCAAAACGAGTAGGAAAAATATGCATGTTCAATGCATTGAAATATGTGCTTTAAATGCATTGGATGCATTTGCATGTAAGCAGGCATATGGGCTTATGTTCCTGGGTAAAGATCCACAAATTACTTGCAGGATATAAAAACTTTGTAGATCTACATGTAACAATATATGCACATATATGCCGCCGCCCATGGTTCTATGAAAGTTATCCTTCCTGAGTATCTGTGAAAGTTTGTTTGTAGCAACAGAAGTTTAATTTCATATTTGTTTATATTTATTACTTTAAAAAATAATATAGAACAAAAACATAAGATATGCCATACTGGGTCAGACCAAGGGTCCATCAAGCCCAGTATCTTGTCTCCAACAGTGACCAATCCAAGTCACAAGAACCTGGCGAGAATCAAAACTAAGTAAATCCCTTGCTACTAGTGCCGGCCACAATCAGTGGCTATTCCCTATTGATTAATAATAGTTTATGGACTTCTCAAGGAATTTATCCAACCCTTTTTAAATCCAGCTACAATAGCTGTCTTAACCACATCCTCTGGCAACGAATTCCAGTGCTTAATTGTGCGTTGAGTGAATTTTCTCCGATTAGTCTTAAATGTGCCACACACTAACTTCATGGTCTGCCCCCTAGTCTTTCTATTATCTGAAAGAGTAAATAACCGATTCACATCTACTCGTTCAAGACCTCTCATCTTCTTAAAGACCTCTATCATATCCCCCCTCAGCCGTCTCTTTTCCAAGCCGAATAGCCCTAACCTCTTTAGCCTTTCCTCATAGGGGAGCTGTTCTGTGCCCTTCATAATTTTGCTTGCCTTTCTCTGTACTTTCTCCAGTTCAACTATATCTTTTTTGAGATGTGGCGAGCAGAACTGCACACAGTATTCAAGGTACGGTCTCACCACAGAGTGATACAGAGGCATTATGACATTTTCCGTTTTATTAACCATTCCCTTCCTAATAATTCCTAACATTCTGTTTGGTTTTTCGACCACCACAGCCCAGGGAGCTGATGATTTCAATGAAATAGCAACATGCGCTGGTAACTGTATGCCACATTTACTTTCTTTATAAACTGGTTTGGAAGCAACATGCTGTATCCAGCAAGAGAGAGAATATGGCTGTCGCTGTAGCCAAAGGAATGATAATGAGCATAACTCTTGGAAAAGACAGCACTTCAACCCTCCCAGCTAGCAAGGGTACATGTGTCATTTGGGCATCCATCTGGGTTGGGGTGGGGACAGTAATTTAAAAAAACCCTTACATTTATATTACATTTTAATTGTAAAATATCTTTAGCATAGTTCCAGTTTTTTAAAGTAGTTATTCAGGAAAATGAAGATTGATCACATGAAAAGCCAGTAAATCAATATGTACCACTGGCTGTTGGTGTCTATATTATGAATTTACACAACTTGATGTAAAAAAAAATAAGTGGCTTTGCTTGGTCTTTATTTTATTTTTACTTTCTTTGTCTTTGTTGATTGCAATTTGTTTTCCCCTCCCAGTTTTTTTCTTTTCTTGCTGCCCATCTCCAGGTTTACACATTTGTTTTAACATTATCTCTTATTTGTTGTGTGAAAACAGAGATGCTTAAACAAATCTGAGGTCCTTATTCAAAAGCCATTTAGACGGATAACTCAGAAGCTTGCTGACACTTAACCTGATATGTTTTAATAGGGCCACTTAAGACTTCAGTTATCTGGCTACATGCACCCAGATAACTTGAGACCTAATCAATCAGTTATATTCAAACATACCCAGTTTGGTTTGAAAGTTATCCAAGTAAGTATATGCAGATAACTTTAGTCAAGTATATTCAGTGGGATGTTTATCCGACTGAATATCTTGAATGACTTATTTGGCTAACTGTAGCCAGATACGTTTTCCTTTTGCCATTTTTCTGAAGGTTGGCCTCATGGTGAATACACTGAAAGTAATAGACCTCAATACAACGGTTATTGATACAGTGTTCACATTAGATCAGATTGTGTAAAGCACTGGATTTCTTCCTCTGGAGATAACCACAACATTTAAATATGGCTTCCGCATAGCCATTAGAGGTGTACTAGAGTGTATTGGAGTGTTTCTGTGTTTTAACATTGATAATCTTCCAGATGTGGAGGGTCCAAAGAGTTCAGAGGTGTTATGGAGTATTTCTGTTTGCTTCTACTGGGAATGTTCTAGCACTTGAGGTTCAGAGGGAATTCAAGAGATGTATGTGTGTTATAGGAGTGACAGTGTGGTTCTTCCCTCCAAGAGGATGGAAGAAATTAAGGAGTATAAAATACACCCCCCCCCCCCCCCACACACACACACACACACAAGAGACAGAGTGAAGTTTTCGTGGAGTATTTTTGGAGCTTGTGTTTCCACAAATGCTGGAGTTGGAGTTGGTCTGAAGACTTGGTCTAGTAAAGCTCTGTGTGTAGTGTTAAAGAGGGAAGAACTAGAAGGAAAGGAGGCCAACAAGAAGAAGTTGTCCTTACCTGACTTGCCAGATCTGGGATAATCTTTTGAAGGAGGAGAATCCTTCTTTGGATTGTCCAGCTTCTGATCCTGGGAAGACTGCCACTAGGAGAAAGTAGAGGATTTTTGTAGGTCCATCTGCTGATGTTTGAGTTCAAGAGAGACTCTATAATTTTTTACTGGGATTGCAGAGGACCTGGGAAAGAGAGAGTAGAGGGCAACCTTGGGAGTGACTTTCAATGTATGAGATTTGAATTCTGAAGATGTAACTTGGAGGAGTGGTGAATTTCTGTACTTTTTGATCTGGACGGTTTACTATTTTTTCTGTGGACTTTTACTTTGTATTGGCTGAAACCTGGTTCATTTTTCTAAGTAAACTTCTTCCTCTGAGGACAAGCAGGATGGTAGTCCTCACACATGGGTGACATCAGATGGGGCCCTGATGCAGAAAACTTGTGTCAAAGTTTCTAGAACTTTGGGTAGGGACACTGAGCATATGAGCATGCCCTATACCACGTGTTTTTTCCACGGAGTTGTAAGCCTTGTGGTGTGTTTGAGCTCATTTTGGCCTGTTTTAGCCTTGTGGAAAACATTTTTGCTCTTCGCTTTTTCATGGTTTTTCCTTTGATTCTGTTGCTGGGACCCTCTCTGTGCCTTCCTGTAGTGTCTTGGGTTAGGGTTTTTGGTGTTTCGGGTAAGTTTCTTTTTACAGTCTATTCCCTACCGTGGTGATGGTTCATTGGTGCCTGTTAGCCATCTCTGCCCGCTGCTATCGCTTTCAACTTTGCAGTCCTTTGGTTTCGCCCTATCATGGCCATGTCTGGTTTTTGCCGGTGCCCGAGGATCATGTCTATCACTGATCCTCATATGGTATGTATCCTCTGCCTGGGGGCATCGCATGATGTCTGGGGTTACCTCTTATGTGCTCAGATGACTCCAAAGGAAAGTCTGCTTCGACTCATCAAGATGGATCAGCTCTTCGGATCAAGGAAGTCGAGCCGTGGGCATCGGCATCATCATCAATGAACACCACACCATCGGCAGGACCGTCGGTTCTGTCAATGTCGGCAGTGGATAGGGGTGTCGGAGACCAACCATTGTTGATCTCTGGGCTGAGGATGCCGGATTCATTGTTTTCTACCTTGCCACCAGGGAAAGACCTGGCTGAGCATCGAGGGAAGCCTAAGATGCATTGGCACCAATCCCCGTCGATGCACAGAGCTGGGTGCAGAGATGCACCACCTTTTGCTGTGATGCCTCCAAAGCGGTCTCGTGGCAAGGAGCGCCCACCCTCTATTGGTGCTAGGTTCTGTGAAGGTCTCCATTGGTCCTAGTGCCAGTCACTGATCCCCCCCCCCTTGTGGGTCCAGTCGGTGTTGGTATCAGCAATGCTTAAGCAGGAGCTGGAGCATCGAGACAAGCTGACGGTGAAGCGTGCGCTGAAGGGCCTCGGTCCTGCGGCACCGACGGCACTGGACCTGTGCCACCCATCCTTGAACCGTTTCTGGAGAAGCTTAAGGTGCACATTGGTGTGTTGCCAACTCAGCTGGTGCCGGTTCCTGGGACAGCATTGGTGCCTGGTGAGGCACTGAGGCCTCTCCTACCGATACAGTGGTAGTTGCCAGTTCCTCCTCCAAGGAAGCTCCACCGAGGCTGGCAGAGTCACCGAGGCTTGTAGCCCCCCATCCAGTTCTACTGGTGCCTGCACCTCTGGGCAAAGGTTGAGCTCCTAGGGCCTCATCTCCTGTAGCATACAGTGAGGATCAAGGTCCCGATGACCACTGGGGGGGATGATCCATCTGAGTCCTCCACTGAGGACTTTGATGGTCTTCCGCCAGCCCCTTCTCCTCCAGATGAACGAAGGAAGTCCCCACCTGAGGACTTGACCTTCGCAGTTTTTGTGAGGGTGATGGTGAAGGCCATCCCATTTCAACGTTTGACAGAGGAGGATGTCAGGTACAAAATGCCGGAGATCCTCCAGTTCATGGAGCCTCCTAAGGAGATCATGGCGGTCCCGGTATGCGAGATCCTTAAGGAGCTGCTGCTGAGGATGTGGGAACACCCCCTCATAGTGCCTCCCGTTAACAAGAAGACAGACAGGGTCTACCTCATCCAGAAGGCTGCTGGATTCAATAATTATCAGCTGCCTCAATAGTCGGTGGTGGTCAAATATGCTCTCAGGAGGGCCAAGTGCTATCAGACCTATTCCTCAGTGCCTCTGGGAAAGGACCACAGAGCGATGGATGCTCTTGGGAGAAAGGTGTTCCAAGGAGTCATGCTTATTGCCCGCATCACTGCCTACCAGCTCTGTATGAGCCAGTACTCCCGGGACATCTGGAAACAGGTGCAGGAGGTAGCCAAGCAGCTGCCTCAACAGCAGCAAGATACCCTCATGTTGCTGGTACACAAGGGTCTGGAGTGCGGAAAACAGAAAGGTCCAGGTGACCTATGATGATATCAAAATGGCATTGAGAATCTCTGCAGCAGGAATCTGTGCCCACAGATTGGCATGGTTGCGGGCCTCTGATCTCTGATAGGAGGTACAGGAACAATGCGCTGACGTGCCGTGTACAGGAGAGAATCACTTTTAGGGTGAGGGATTTTGTGGCCCAACTTTGGGACCACCATGAGACCCTCCAACAACTGTCCGCCAGTACTCTGGACCTGTTCTCCTCATCCAGGAGGCTGTCGAGACTGGAGCCAAGGAAGTCTTTCTTTCGCCAGAGGTAGTACTATCTGCTGTCTCCTTGCTCCTGTCAATACCATCAGGGCTCCCGATGCCATCTGAGGCAGCAGAGAGTCCCAAACCCCAGTCAGCTCCTCAGTCAGCTCCACGGACAGGGTTTTGACTGGGCCTTAGGGAGCACAATCCAGTTGCCTCTACCCAGGACAATGGACCCTCCGGTCGGGGGCAGGCTATGGTTCTTTGTGAACCAGTGGCCCAGTGTAACCTCAGACCAGTGTGTTCTGCCAATCGTCCACCAAGGATACCAATTGAATCTATTAGGTGTCCCACCAAATTGCTTTCCATGCCCACATTGGGGGCCAGTAGTGCATCACGAGGTACAACAAGCGGAGCTGTCCTCCCTCTTAATGGCCAGAGGGTTGAGCCTGTACCACTAGGGCAAAGAGGGCAGGGATTCTACTTTAGGTACTTCCTGATTCCAAAGAGAACAGGAGGACTCTGTCCCATTCTAGACTTAAGGGCTTTGAACAAGTTTCTATAAAGAGAAAAGTTCAAAATGGTTTCCCTGGGCATTTTGATCCCCCTTTTGCAAAAAAGGGACTGGCTATGCTCCCTCGACCTAAAGGACATATATACTCATATCGAGATCTTCCCATGTCACAGGAAGTATCTCTGATTTACGACAGGAACCCAGCACTTCCAGTACCAAGTGTTGCTATTCGGGCTCACATCCGCAACATAGGTCTTCACAAAATACCTGGCCATGGTGGCGACACATCTCTGCATACTGGGAGTGCATGTCTTCCTGCATCTGGATGATTGACTGGTCAAGAACAAGTCTCAGGCAGGGGCTGTCAGGTCCCTGCACTTAACCATTCTGGTATTGGAGTCACTAGGGTTTGTTCTCAACTACCCAAAGGCCCATCTCAACCCGTTACCTCAATTGGACTTCATAGGAGCCCTGCTAGACACAGCTCAGTCCAAGGCCTTTCTGCCCCACCAGAGGGCCATTATTGTGGTAGAGATTCAACAGAGCCAGCAGGTGTCAGCCTAGTACATGTTGAGGCTGTTGGGCCATATGGACGAAAGCGTCCATGTTATTCCCTTGGCACATTTACACATGCACCCTGAGGTCACAGTGGTGCCAGGCCTCTCAGAGCCTCCAGGATTGTATCTAAGTCACCTCAACTCTCTGGGACTCATTGTCATGGTGGCGGGCACTTTCCAATCTGGAACACGGGATCTCGTTTCGGAGTCTACTCACTCAAATTGTCCTAACCACGGATGCATCTACCTTGGGGTGGGGAGTTCATGTAGATAGGCTCGGTACCCAGGGTCTTTGGTCTGCTCCAGAACGTTTTTGTCAAATGAACTTCCTGGAGCTTCGAGCGATCAGGTACATGCTATGGGCTTTCAGAGATTGGCTGCTGAACAAAGTTGTTCTGATCCAGACTTCAACCTGGTTGCCATGAGGTATGTCAGCAAGCAGGGAGGCATGGGATCATACCTCCTACATCAGGAAGCTGTCCAGATCTGGTCGTGAGCCCTGTCTCACGAGATAGTGCTCAAGGTCATGTACCTAGCCAGGATGGAGAACATGGTAATGGACAGACTGAGTTGTGCCTTCAGACCCTATGCGTGGTCCCTGGACCAGTGGGTAGCGAATCAGATATTCTGCTTCTGGGGGAGCTTGGACGTAGATCTGTTCACATCCCCCTGCAATAGGAAGGTGCCTCAATTCTGCTCCCTGACAGGACAGATGGCAAACCAGCCTTGGACGCCCTCGCCTGTTATTGGGGCAAGGGTTTTCTGTATGCATATTCTCTGATTCCCTTAGAGGTGAAGACTCTCTCTTGAAACTTTGCGAGGACAAAGGGATTATGATTCTCATAGCCCCTCATTGGCCGAGACAGGTCTTATTTCCACTCCTTCTTGAGTGGTCCATCCAGCGAGCAATCAGTCTGGGGACTTCCCCAGATTTCATCAGGCAAGACCAAGGCAGGCTGTGGCATCCCAACCTCCAGGCCCTGTTGCTCACAGCTTGGATGTTGAGAAGTTAATTCTGCAGCCGCTTGATTTTTCAGAGGATGTGTCTCAGGTCCTGGTGGCTTCTAGAAAGCCTTCCAGTAGAAAGTCCTATGGGCTGAAGTGAAGGAGGTTTTCCATGTGGTGTGAGTCAAAAGCCCTAGATCTGTTCTCCTGCTCCTCTCAAAAACTGCTTGATTGCCTTCTACATCTATCGGAGTCTGGATTAAAAAACAACTCCGTTAGAGTTCATCTTAGTGCAACTGGCACATACCACCACAGTGTATATGCTACACCCATCTCTGTACAGCCCTTAGTTGTATGATTTATGCAAGGCCTGCTTCAATTGAAGCCTCCCCCTAAGGCCTTCCACTAGGTCTTGGGACCTCAATGTAGCATTAGCTCAGCTGATGAAAGCTCCTTTTGAGCCACGTGCACCTGTGACCTGAAGTACCTGACCTGGAAGGTCATATTTTTGGTAGTGGTCACTTCAGTGCACAGGGTCAGCAAGCTCCAAACCTTAGTGACTTATCCACCTTATACTAAGTTCTATTATGACAGGGCAGACTTACGTATGCGCCCTAAGTTCCTGCCTAAAGTGATGATGGATTTCCATCTTAACCAGTCAATCGTCCTGCCAATATTCTTTCCCAGGCTTCATTCGCACCAAGGCAAATGAGCACTGCATAGCCTTCTATGTGGAGCGGACAGATGCCCATAGACAGTCTACCCAACCTTTTGTTTCTTTTGATAAGAATAGGTTGGGCGATGCAGTTGCCAACCAGATACTATCCAATTGGCTAGCAGATTGCATCTCCTTCTGTTATGCCTAGGCGAGACTGCATCTTGAGGTTCATGTCAAGGCTTATTCTGTCAGAACTATGGCAGCATTGGTGGCCCATTGTAAGCAGTTCCTGTGGAGGAGATTTAAGGCTATGACGTGGAGTTCTCTCCACAAATTTATATCACATTACTGTCTGGATAGGAATGGCCGACATGACAGTCTGTCACATCCAGTCTGTCCTTCAGAACTTGTTTGAGGTGTAGAACCCAACTCTCCCAACCTAGAGCTCATTGTTTGGGTTCAGGCTGTCTCCCCCTCTGTTACCAACAGCACTGGTGTTGTTGTACCTGTTGACACCTGGTGTCTGTTGGTCCCCCTTCTTGTGTTGGGCAGAAGCCTGTAGCTAGGGATTCACCCATATGTGAGGCCTACCATTCTGCTTATCTTCAGAGAAAGCAGAGTTGCTTACCTGTAACAGGTGTTCTCCAAGGACAGCAGGATGTTAGTCCTCATTAAACCCAACTGCCACCCTGTGGAGTTTGGTTTTTCCTGTTTTTAATTTTGATCATAATTCTATGTTACGAGACTAAAGAGGGACCCCGTGTGGACACGTGGTATAGAGCATGCTGGGCATGCTCAGTGTGCCTACTCAAAGTTCTAGAAGCTTTGACATAAGTTTTCTGCATTAGAGTTCCATCTGATGATGTCACCCATGTGTGAGGACTAACATCTTGCTGTCCTCAGAGAATACGTGTTACAGGTAAGCAACTCTGTTTTCTGTTTGAAGCACAATACTGGTATGGACATTGATTTTTTTTTTTAAGGTAGGCCAGTTTAGCCTTGCAGAAGTTCCTGCTGCAATTTCATGGGACCCAGGGAAACTTTTTCCACACCCTGGTTGAGCGAGTCCAATACTCTCCAGGCAAGGTGACCTTGAG
This sequence comes from Rhinatrema bivittatum, assembly GCF_901001135.1. Taxonomy (NCBI): domain Eukaryota; kingdom Metazoa; phylum Chordata; class Amphibia; order Gymnophiona; family Rhinatrematidae; genus Rhinatrema; species Rhinatrema bivittatum. The sequence goes on along the minus strand of NC_042615.1, from coordinate 520,759,270 downwards.
GGGGGGTGGCGGTTAAATAAGTCATTCAATTTTAGTATCATACTTCATATGTGAGCTCACTGGAGTGGAAATCAGAGTAGGGTCACAGCTGTCTTGTCCTTCTAATGATGATCTAGTAGCTATCAGCAAAAAGGAAAATGTGCCCTACCCAACTTGCCTAGTAGCCCCTACCTACACTATCATAGCTAAGGATATCTCCCAGCTGTCCATCATACAAGCTTGACTTGCCTGCATTACACTAACTTCGATCATTACCCTTCCTTGCCCTCACTACCGTCTATTATGCAAAACTTCAAGAATCAGATGAAAATCCATCCTACATGCTCTACTCCTCTCTCCTCACCACTGTCACCTCCATTCCTGCCCTCAACTGATCAGCACGCTAGCAGAGTGAGCAGGGTGCTTACTCCTTCCCTAAAACAAAACTGCTGGCATAGTTGCTCTGAGAGTGGGAACATGAGCTGCTTCCAGTTTTGTACATAGCAATATCTCAGTACAGTAAGAGGTAAAGATAAGATTATGGGATCATCAGATATATTAACAATTGAGTATTTGCTCTGTTTTTGCTTTATATAATCTAATTTTTATTTTTGTATGTTCAAGGGCATTACATTTCTGTGGATACATCCTTTGGAACTGAAGGAGAGAAAGCCGTGCTTATCAGCCCTGACCTCCAGCCTGAGGATTGGTCCTGCATTAGACTGATTTATCAGATTTCTGGTTCAGAATCCTCTTCTTCTCAATCTAGCAAACTGAATGTGTATGTGAGGCCAGAAGGTCAGAGCTTTGATCATTTGCTGTGGTCGTCCAAGGAGTATTCAGACAGCTGGCTTATATCTAGTATAGATTTGAGGAACACCACACAGAAGTTCAAGGTAAGGTATACCTGTTGGGAGCCAACTTTTTTGTTTGCTTTGTTCATTAAAACTTTATGTAAATATAGGCTTTCTCTTGGGTTTCCATTGTTATTTTTTAATGGATTTCTGAAGTTTATAGAAATTAAAAAAAAAATTGATCTAAGCAAAGAATAACAAAATTAGAGCATAAGACATGCCATGTTGAGTCAGACTAAAGGTCCATCGAGACCAGCATCCTGTCTCCAACAATGGCTGATCTAGATAACAAGTACTCAGAAGATCCTAAAGAGTAGGACTTGCTCCCAGGGTCACTCCTAGGGATAAGCAGAGGATTTCCCAAGTCTTTCTAGCTAATAATGGTTTATGGACTTTTCTTCCTAGAACTTGTCCAAATCCCTTTTAAACCCAGCTATGCTAGTCACCTTAACCACATCCTCTGGCAACAGATTCCATAGCTTAATTGTATGTCCATGTGCTCTTGTCCACATTAAATTTCATCTGCTGCTTAGATGCCCATTCCCTTAGTCTCACAAGGTCCTTCCACAATTCCTCTTAGTCTACTTGTTTTGTTACAACTTTGGATAATTTTGTAGAATCTGAAAATTTGACCAAATACTTTTTGCTTTCTTTTCCATATCATTTGTGAATATTTTAAACAGTATCGGTCCCGTACAGATCCCTGGGGCACTCCACTATTTATCTTTCTCCATTAGAAAAACTGACCATTCAGTCCTACTCTTTTGTTTCCTGTCTTTTAACCAATTACCAATCCACAATAAAGCTTTGGCTCCTACCCCTTGACTTTCTAATTTCCTGAGGAGTTTCTCATGAGGGATTTTATCAAAAGCCTTCTGAAAATCCAAATACACTATATTGACTGGCTCACCTTTATCCACATATTTATTAACACCTTAAAAATAATCTAGTAGATTGTAAGGCAAGACTTCCCTTTGCTAAATCCATGTTGGCTCTTCCTCTTTGCTCTTCCTCTTTGCTCTTTGCTCTTCCTCTTTGCTAAATTCATGTTGGCTCTTCCTCATTAAGCCATGGCCTGACACTGATTACAACATCTAGCCCTTTATAGAAATTGGCGTTACATAGGCCACCTTCCAGTCTTCAGGTACTTTGGCTGTTTTTAACAATAGGTTACAGATTACTAGTAACAGATCTGCAATTTCAAATTTGAGTTTTTTTCAGAACTCTGGGATGAATACCCATCCGGTCCTTGTGATTTGTTATTTTTTAGTTTTATCAGTTTGCTTTATTACATCTTCCATTTTCAAAGTGAATGCTTCAATTCCTCTGAATCATCACCATCAAAGAACTTTGCTGGAGTGGGAATCTCCCCAACATCCTTCTCAGTAAAAACAGAAGCAAAGAATTCATCTAGTCTATGCTTCGTGCCAACTTTTAAACTTTGTAATCACTATTTTTAGTTTGCTTTCTAGTTTCCTCATTTTATCATAATCTCCCTTTTTAAAGTTAAATGCTTCAGCTGTAGTTTTACATAATGTCCTCCAGTCAGTGATTATGCCAAATTCGATTGTCCTATTATAACTATTGCTAAGTGGCCCCACCACTATTACCCATTGCATCAGATCCTACATTTCATTGAGGACTAGTTCTAAAATAGCTCCCATTCTTGTCAGTTCTAGGTCCAGCTGCTCCATGAAGTAGTCATTTATGGCATCTAGAAACTTTCCCTCCCTAGCATGTTCTGATGAGACATTTCCCCAGTTAATACTGGGGTAATCAAAAGATCCCATTATTATTGTGTTGGCAATTTTATTTGCCTTTCTAATTTCTGTTATTCACTGTCTGATACTTCATCCTAGCCAAATGATGATTGCATACACCTACTATCATGCTATTTGCCATCATACATGGAATTTCTACCAATAAAGATTCTAGAGTTCATTTTGTTTCCTCCTGTGCCATTCTTAATATATAGTGTGATGCCTCCACCAATTTGATCTACCTTGTCATGTTGATATAATTTGTACCTTGGGCTCTGAGAAGCCTATTATGTCTCTGAGAAGCCTATTATGTCTATATTTTTATTTAGTGCCCTACAATCTAACTTTCCAGTCATATTGTTTAGACTACTGGCATTCACTTATAGACAAGATACTCATATTTTTTACTTCAGCATAGCTAATAAAAAAAATGTAATAGATATTTTCTTAAACAGTATTTCTGTTTTAGTTGCTCATGATTAATGGTTTCAAAAAGAATTCGCAATCAAAGGGAATGGCAAGGCCTTTAGAATGCTAATCTTGTTTCCTAATTCTCCTGTGTTTGCTTCCTTGTGTAGATTGTGCTGGAAGGCATACTTGGAGAAGGTGAAACAGCCAGCATAGCAATCTTTGAGATAAAATTAACTACTGAATACTGTGTTGGTAAGTGTTGTCTTTTCTTTAATTTCAGATATAGGGGGGAAAACATTTTGTTTTACTGTAGATCTTTCTTGAAAACACAAGGAGCTCTTACATTCAGAGCACATGAAGGATAATGGATCAAATGTTGTAGAATGCAGGAAATATTCATCACATAATTTTGTGACTTCTATTAGCAGAACATAATATTGCTGAATTAGTTTATTTATTGTGAAAAAATATGCATAATTTAATGTACTTTAATGATGGGGCAGGATAGTGGTAAACATGAGGATAAAAAAAAAAGTGGTACAACCATAGTGAGAATTTTGATGGCATTTTTTGTAAAACTGGCTATTTCATTTTTAAATGCATCTCCCTTCCCCCACCTTATTACAGAAAAATAAAGGACTACAGAGGTTGGTTTTACTTGTGGTTGCTTCAGACATTAGATAGAAATGGGAGGATAGCTTGTGAAACTTTAAACCTAATCCACGTAGTGGTCCTCATTAAAGGTGTATAAAGAACCAGGGAGAAGAAGGAAATAATAAAGAGAATAGTAGGGATGATTTTGCTGAAACTGGCAATATCATTTCTTTGCTACTGTTATACTTGGTAGCCTAAGCTTAGTTTTTCTAGGTAGAACAACTATATCTTGAACTGATGTGAAAAAATGAACAATCCTTTTGCAGTTTCTAGCATATTGGTATAAGGATGTTATATATGAACATTGCATAGAACATTTATTTATTTATTTGGACATTTTGCATACCATCGTTCCATGTATAGATCACAACGATTTACAAAGTGACATTCAAAGTAATGACTCAACATACAAACAATGGTTATAGAGGAGGTATTTATAGATATGCATTATTATCCATCAAGTGAGATTATCTAGTACGTATTAATAATTGATCTAGTACTTTAGGCAAAATAAAACGAAATGATAGTTTTCACATCTTAGTGTTGTTTTGAGAATCTTACATTCTCTCGTTTGGTTTATTCTTCATAATTCAATTATTACATTTTGTTCTTTTAGTCTTTGTTGTTCTGTATATTCCGATGTTTTTAAGTTAGATTGTATGTGTTTTTGAATAGCCATGTTTTAGAACATCATAGCAGCGTCGTGCTCCAACAATTCCATTAGCTCCCCATTATTCAAATCACTTCAAGATGATGGCCCAGTTTAGCTGGTCAAAAGATTATTTAGGTACGTTCCTTCACGCACTTTGAGTTCTGTTGAAAAGGGTCTTTTAATTACTCATACACCTAAAAATGTAAAACTTCAGGTCTTTGCATGCAGGCCTTCTCTGCCATTGGTCCTGCTCTATAGAATTGACTGTCCAAGGAATTGCGGGAGATTACGGATTATAAATTGTTTAAGAAAAAAGTAAAGATACGCTTTTTCCAATTAGGCCTTTTCCTGACCTAGAGTATCTTTTTTTTTTTTTAGTTTCTTTTTATCCTTATGTTGTACAGTATATATTTTATTGGTTTTATTTTTGTGTTTATTTTGTTAGTCTTCTATTTTTGTTTAATTATGTATTTATTACTATAAACTGCTTAGCATGGTTGTCTTTGTAATAAATAAATAGTTTTTGGCAATTAGGGACAGTAGTTGTTGGCCCAACTAGTCTGCACAGTTGCCCCTGCCTATTGTGTGACCATAGACCCTACACAGACTTTGGTTATCTCCTTCCCTCCTCCTTTCCACCTGCCTGTATATCATTTACAGTCATGCTTTTTTTCTGCTACTATTGGTTTCCAGCAGCATCTGTGCTGGCAGGCTATTGCAGGCATCAGCTACTCACTATTTTCCACAGTATCTCTTCAGATTCCTCCGAGCCTGCCATCTCCCAGCCTCATGTCATGACCTTTTTTCCTTAAACTTTTATGAAAATGCTGCCTTCCAACTGACTGAAGCCTGCTAAATATATGATGAATGCTTCTCTCATATCCAGGGCCAGGTTAATGCATATGCAACATAGTCACATATGGCACAAAGGGGTCCACAAACAAGCCAGGTCTCCCTCTTCACTAAGGATATGTAAGAGATTTGAGACCCAGATTGTCAACCTGTGATTTTAATTAAGGGAAGTCAACAGGACCAGTAAAACAGCAATATAATTGATGACCATTTCCGAAATACCTGACCTCCACCTACTACTATTGCTTAACGTTTCTATATTGCCACTGGCTGTCATACGGGAGGTAGGGTCTGTGAGGACACTTACTTGCAACCCGCAACTGCCACGTGCAGACTCCAAACCAGCCCCTGCAAGTTCACCGGGGATGTCTTGGGAGCGATGAGCTGATGGCTGTGGGAGTTGTCAGACTGATAATGGAATAAAGGATCCTGATGGAAGAAAGCAGTGAGTGAGGATCTCATGGAGAGGGAGAGGGAGAGGGCGTTGCCTGGGGGCCCAGTAAAATATTAATCCAAACCTAATCATAACTCCTTTTCCTTTCTGTAAAGTATGTTTTAAGTTCCTTTTGAACCTTTCTCTGTTGAACAAGCAGCCATTGATTAGTCATAACATGTGGGTGATGTCATCTGCCAGTGTTGACACAGACCCAGCTCTCATAGCTCAGCAAACACCTTACTAGCATGTATAGGAGTTTACACATGCACATGCTTCCGCATGGGACTTTCATTATTTCTTCTTCCAAGCTAACACAAAGATATGTCCCAGTCACTCTCTTAAAATTTTGTGATTTTGGCCTTGTTTTTTGGTTTGTTTTTCTGCCTCTTTGCTTTTTTTTTTCTTTTTTTTGCTACTCTCTTGGTAGCTTCTTAACATAACTGTTGCGGCCTGGGAGCCGCGGCTGGGGAGTGGACCCTTGAGCCGAACCACCCTGGGTAGAGTAGCTCGGGAGGCGGAGCCACAAGCACAGGAGTTTGCCCGGGAACCAGGAACCCCCCAGGGGGAGCCCATAGGGTCCTGGAGCCTTGGGACTTAAGAGACACGTAGGGGTCTTCACCCGAGAACTGGGAACCCCCCAGGAGGAGCCCGTAGGGTCCCAGAACCTCGGGACTTGGGAGTGCAGCTAAGCTCTTCACCCGGGAACCAGAACCCCCCAGGAGGAGCCCGTAGGGTCCCAGTCCCTTGGGACTTCTGCACAGTGATAGTCTCTCTGGAAGGCTTGGGCAAGGGTGAGCACAGAGTCCAGTAGCAAGAGCCAATAGGCCAGGGAGCACAGGGCAAGCGGAAGCAGGATCAGAGTCAGTAATGTCTGGACTGGGGCTGGCAGGGTGCACACTGGGAGCCAGCAGCGAGTAGGCCAGAGCCTGGCAGGTAGTAGAAGGTATCCAGACCCAAGACAGTCTGGTAGTGGTTCCAGTCCAGGCCTGCAGGAGGCAGTGTCCACGAGCGAGGCAGCTGTGGCAGACAGAGGTCGAGTCAGGAACGAGCAGAGGTCGGTGGCTGGCGGCAGGCAGAAGCAGAGTCAGGAACGAGCAGAGTCAGGAACGAGCATAAGTCGGTAGCTGAGGCAGGACAACGGAAGTGCAACTAAGAACTACTCACGGTAGCGACCCTCGTTGCAAGGCAATGAGAGGACTGCGGGACGCCGGTTATATCGGGCTTCGGGCGTGGCATAACTAGCTCAGGCGGGGTCAGGCTTCCGGCGAGCGTACGTCCATAACGCGCGTCAGGCGGCAGCGAGATGGCCCAGCAATGGCGGACGCCCAGCATGCTCAGCAGAGCCGCGGAGGCGGCGTTCCTGGCCTCGGAGGTGAGCCCTGAACACAGCTAGCAAGGGGGAAGCGGTGGAGACCGCAACAATAACTTTCCAGTTCTACAAAACAGTAAAAACAAATAAAGATTCTTTAGTATGGAGAAGCCCAAGGCCAAGAAGCCTGCAATCAGTAGTTTCAAGGCCTGCAGTTGTGGGCTCTGGATGCCCATCACAGATATACTTGCTATGCATTATATCTACTTGGGACCCAAACCATGACTCCTCCAGCTGCTATAGCTGTGGTTGATGTCTCAGCAATACTATGCCTGGAAGCTCTGAGGAAGGCACCAGGGAGTAAGCACCCAAAGCTGCAAAACAAGGCTGAGCAGTGGAGCTGCTTCTTGTTCAGGAGAGAAGTGTCAAGCTCTTATCACAAGAAATAAAGGCAGGAGTCATACCCCTCCTCTTACCGCAAGCATGGGAAGGCTCCCCCCCCCCCCCCCCCCCCCCCAATCATGGTGCTGGTTTCTGGATTCACAGCTCAGGGGTTGAGCTTGGTATGGAAGCCTGTGGGCACCAGTTGAGGCACTGAGAAGAGCGCCTTAGTAGTGCAAGGGATCCCCCCTCTGGGGCTGTTTCCCTCAGCACCTAAGATGAAGTCAGCACCATTGGCGCAGGGCTACACCAAGGTGGGGCTCTTTACAATGCCTCATCAGCACAGGGCTGTCATCCTTCATGGTGCGGAAGACTCCTCTGTTACTGAGCCACCTGTTGTATCAAGATACAGCACAATCCAGGGTGCTGACTGTTTCATCAGCACAAAGTATTCAGTTTATGACATGGTCTTGTCTTTTGACACGTCAGCCCAAAGTGCCTTCACTCTAACTAGAGCGGTGGAAACTCATGAGTCTTGCCCCTGAGATGGAACAGAAGGAGGATCTGCAGGTGCAGCCCAGGAGGCATGATGCAGTTCAGCCAGTGCAAATCATCTGGAAGCTGCCCACAGAACCAGTGGAGGTGATTGTCACGGTGCTGAGTACCTTATTGACCCTTTCAACGACCCATAGTAAGAATGAGCCCATCTGGGTCTCAGAAATGGGTGTCTCTCCTTCAATTCCAACACAGAGGGTTCCACAGCTAGTGGAAACCCAGTTGCTGAAAACCTTTTTTTTTTTTTTTTTTTTTGCCTCTTTAAGCCCTGTAGACAAAAGAGAGAGAGGTTGAAATCTTTCCTGTCTAAGATGAAGGAAAATTTTCCACATAGTGGGGCTGCTTCCACAGGAACTTGTTTCCCCTCAGGATTTCTAACATTGGGAGCACGCCCATACTATGCAGATTCTCCTCCTCAGGGGAATCTTTTCATGAATTGGAGGGTGAAGAAGGATTTTCTGGATTTTCTACCAGACTTTTCCCCCTTGGATCAGCGAGGGCCTCTCCTCATTCAGCTTCCTCCTCATCAGGATCTGGGCTTAGTGTTTTCCCATGATCAGGGGAGAAGTGGAAGGGGCTCTGGGGATTCCTTCAGATCCTTAAGGGAGCACGGGAGCTTGCAGGCCGCTAGTTCATCTTTGAGCTGGGAAGATAGCCCGTTGAGGTAGATAGCTCGGAGGCAATCTTCTTGCCAGAATAACTCTGTAGCAAGAGTCTGGAATTCAATGGTGTAATCCTACAGAGCCTGTTGACCTTGCCGCAGATGGAAAGGTTGGTGCTTGACACAGCCTGCCATCCAGGATCATCAAAGGTCCAACAGAAGACCACCACAAAGCGAGATAGCTCTTTTAAGAGCGAATCCGAACACTCCCACAGGGGCGAAGCACATACCAATGCCTTACCCTCCAGTCGAGATAGGATGAAGGTAACCATGAGTTCATCTTGGAAGATGGACGGCTGCAGAGCAAATTGCATATAGCATTGGTTGATAAACCCTCTGCAGAGCTTGGTGTCCCCATTGAAACGAGGCGGAGCTGGTAGGGCCAACAAAGCCCTGGAAGCCGAGGGAGACTGCTGTTGGCTGGCTGGAGCTGGTACTGAAACTGAGTGACCTGATTGGGCATCAAGCCAGGCGTGGAGACTCTCGATGGAGGAGGCCAGTGCCTTGAGAAACCGCTGTTGCTCTTTCACCTTGGAAGCCAGTCCTGGGATGGCCTGGAGGACGAATGGCTCCGCCGAGTCCATGGCCTTGGCAACCTATTGCGCAGGAGGTGGACCCTTGGGCTGAGGTGGGATTGACGCTACCCACAGGGCAAGCCCTACGGGTCCCCACTGTCGGCAGGTGGAGCTGGCTGACTGACAGAGGCTGGCTGGAGCTTCACCACTACCAGCCCTCGTTCCTCGCAGGTTGAGCCCTTGGGTACCAGGGCTGGCTGAACTTAGGTGGGACGACAAGGAGGTCAGCCAGGGGCCAGCAGCGGTAGTAGAAGTAAGTGGTCTGATCTGGACGAGGCGGAGTCCCGGAGACCAGAGCGCCAATGAGAACAGGAAGCAGACGAGAGTGCCCGAGTAAGAACAGGCCGCAGTCTGAGAGGCCAAGTCCAGAGTGAAAGCAAGTGGAGCGTCATAGAGCAGGCTGAAGTCAGGGCAGATGGCAGGCAAGGAAGAGTGGCAAGGCAAATGAGGGTCAAAGCCAGAAGTCAGCTGTAGAATGGTCAGGCAAGGCAAAGGTCACACCAAGAGACGGGCAGAATCGTACTCAGGAGAAACAGAGGTCAAAGCCAGGAGACAATCAGTATCGTGGTCAGGCGAAGCAGAGGTCAAAGCCAGGAGATAATTAGTAACGTGGTTAGGCGAAGTAATGGTGAAAGCCAGGAGACAATCAGTAATGTGGTCAGGCAAAGCAGTGGTCAAAGCCAGGAGACAAGCAGTAGCATGGTCAGACGAAGTAATGGTGAAAGCCAGGAGACAATCAGTAATGTGGTCAGGCAAAGCAGTGGTCAAAGCCAGGAGACAAGCAGTAGCATGGTCAGACGAAGTAATGGTGAAAGCCAGGAGACAATCAGTAATGTGGTCAGGCAAAGCAGTGGTCAAAGCCAGGAGACAAGCAGTAATGTGGTCAGGCAAAGCAGTGGTCAAAGACAGGAGGTCAGTCTTCTGTTTTGAGAAGACGTCCTCAAAATGTGCGTATGGAGCAGGGATGCCGGAGATAGTGGTCGCAAGAGAGACTACAGGAGGTGGTACACCTTTTTCAGACAAGTCTGATGGCAAGCTGGGATCCATTCTGTGAGCTGGAGCATTCCCCAATCAAACTGGGGGGAGTGAAGCTGGAGCCAAGGTAATCCTACAACCACTGGGTGAATAGATTTTTCTAAGATGAGGAGTTCCACCTCTTCTTCATGGAGACCACTGGTGAGAAGGCGAACTGGCTCAGGTCCCAAGGAAATTCAGCTGGGCAACGGCTCACCGTAAATGGAGGCAATACACAAGGAGGTCTCCAGGGCATGGGTAGAACTACCCAGGAGTTGTACCAAGTCCTTGAGAATAAAGTTCCCCCCTGTTCCGGAGACTCTCAGAACAAAGACAGGGAAGGAACGGGAATCCCAGAATAAAGTAACTGGTAGAGACAACTGGGGGGGGCCGGTGAAGTAGTGCCCAAGTTCAGGACCCCTACTTAACATAGGCCCAGAAGTTTCCAGGATGGACTGGACAAGTTTGGAGACAGTGACCAGGAGCTCCACAATATAGGCATAGGCCCGACTGCCTCCGCTGGAGGCGCTCCTCCGGGGACAAACGCCCACGGCCCAACTGCATGGACTCTTTAATGTTCACCCTCGACGGCCAGAGACTTAGGTGTCCAGGTTGACTCTCGATTATCCATGAACTCTCTTAAAAAAAACTTGATTTGCTCCGCATGTTTTAAACTTCATCTGCTTAAACATCTCAGACCTCTTTTAGAGCCTGATGATTTCAGAGTGGTATTGCACGTGTTATTATTTTCAGGGCTTGACTACTGCAACTCTTTACTGTTGAGTCTTTCTAAGTCGGCACTTCGACTTCTACAACTCCTACAGAATTCAGCTGCTTATCTACTAACTGGACAAAGAAAATTTGGCTATATTACTCCAATATTGAAAGCCTTACATTGGCTTCATATTCATGCTAAATTAGAGTACAACGTTTTGATGTTAATTCATAAACTGATAACTAACATGAAGGAGCCTTGGCTTTATGCAGCTTTGAGAATCTACACCCCAGCACATAGCCTACATTCCCAGGACAAAGATCTACTAGAGATTCCATCGATCCAACAAGCATATTTGGGAGAGGGGAGCGATAGGGCTTTATCAGTTGCTGGGCCTGTTCTTTGGAATAAAATGCCAGAACATTTAAGAACCCTAACTGATACAAAAGTCATTAAAAAGGACCTTAACACATGGCTATTCCAATGTGAATTCAGCAAGGCAATGACAAGGAATTAAACAGGTGTCTCAAGAGACAGGTTTCTTTTTTCCTTGTTTAGGCATCTGTATTTGAATTAGGAGCGGTAGGTAAAATTTAAGTAATTTGTTAATTTTTGTTTAGTCTGTTTAATTTAGTAATTTCTATATTTTTTAACCTCTTTTATTGTAAACCGCTGCGATCATTTTTTGTGAGCACACAGTATAGAAATGGTATTAAATAAATAAAACTCAGTTAAGTCTTTTCTGAACTCTGAGAGCTGGATCCATATATTGGCATTGTCGGGTGACATCACCCATGTGTTGTGGCTAATTCGTCCTGTGGAGAACCCTGTGTTATTTTATCAGATCTTCATTTTTTTCACCTGTAATTGCAGAGTGTGACTTTGAAGAAAACCATCTCTGCGGATACATGAACCGCTGGAACCCCAATGTAAACTGGTTTGTTGGTGGTGGCAAAATCCGAAATTCACAGTCTGTCCTTCCCAGAGACCACACTCTTAACAATGAGCTAGGTAAGGAGCATGTTCTGTGGGTGGGGGGAAATAAATATGGACATTTCTTATTATTGTCATCTCCAGGGCACGGTTTCCTCTAAACTGCGTGCTTGTGTACATGCACACAGTCAAGAACCCCGCACACAATGCATAACATAGTGTGAACCAGAAATCCCAATATTTTTTGTATTATACTGGCTCATAGTGCACAAATTTGAACTTCGCTTACAAAAATGTTCACAAAAGAACATTTTTTGTGCACGTAGCCTTTGAAAAATTAGAGGGAACATTGCTCCAGAGTTTACATGTGGTGAGACTTGTGTAATAACACCCCACAGATTTGAGGTGGTGGATTGGAGCACATGCGCTACTTATGGATCTTGCAGATTTGCCATTTAGCAATTCTAGCGAATGTGACAAAATGTAATTGTGGTGTATATGTGTTGTGGCTGTGAGTGGTGGATGTGTAAGTGGTTTCGGGAGGTGCAAGTGTGGGGGTATGTGTACTTTCACATTCTCCCTCACCGCATTCCCCATTTCGCCCCTCTTCCTCCTTCAGGTGTGTACGAGTGGGGGTGTGAGGGGGGGGGGGTGTTGTGGGAAGGTGAGAGTGAGGGGCTATGTGTATGTTGGTGGATGGACTCTTTCCCCTTGACAATCTGCCTTCTGTGTGTGTGTGTGTGGGGGGGGGGGGGGTGTTAAGAGGATGTGTGTGTGTATGTTTGTTATGGAGCTGGTGCGAATAATATCAGAGTTGAATTGTGTATGTGTTTGTGTGCACGTGTCTGGGGGGAATGAGTTGGGTGGGTGCATGCATACTCTCCCCCTCATACTCTCCACTTTCCCCCTCCCCCTCACCTCCCACCAGTTGTGTGAGTGGCTGGTTGGAAGGGTGTTGGTGTGAGTGACTGGTGAGTCAGGGAATAACTGAAGGTGTGCATGTGGGGGATGTTTGGGGGTAGGGGTTGGTGTGTGGGAGAGCTGGGGGAGTGTTGGAGTGTGGGCATGGGGAGGGCATGTCTGGATGTGTATTCGCAGGGGGAGGATGTGTGGGTGTGTGTATGTGGGTAAACATGTGGCTGTGGATGGTGCATGGCTGTGGGGGGGCATGTTGCTGTGGGGGTGCATTTGTGTGGGGGGGCATGTTGCTGTGGGGGTGCATTTGTGTGGGGGGCATAGTGTCTGAAGGAGTGGGTATGTGGGGAGCATGTGGCTGTGGGAGGTGCATATGTGTGGGAGGTGCGTGTGTATGGGCGGTGCATGGGTTTGTGTGAGGAGGTGTGTACGTGTGTGGGAGAGATGCATGCATGTGGGTTTGGGGTGATGTACGTGGGTGTGCATATGTGTGTGGGGAGGTGCATGTGTGTGGGTGGGTGTGGCTGCGAGGGGTGGGAGAATAGAGGGGTTGTGCAAGGGGGGATTGTGGGAGGTGAGATTTGAGGTTTCAGGATGTGCACTTTTCCCTCTCAGCTCCTCATTCCTCTGGTCTCCCCACTGCCCCTTTCTGGTCCCATTCTATCCCTTTTCTGTCTCCCACTGCTCTCCTTCCTCCAGCCCCCTTCCTCCTCTCATTCTCATTCTCCCACTACTCCCCCTCTCTCCCACACATCCCCTCCTACCCCTCCTTTTCATGTACCCACTGATCTGCCCCTGCAGCCCCCCTCTCTCCCAGTGCCTCCTTCTCCTCTTGTCCCCTCCCCTCCTCTTCCCCTCCTCTAGCCTCACCTCTCCCATCTCATTCTCCCATTAAATTCCCCTGTCTCCCACTGCTTCTCACCAGCCCAGCCCCCTCCTCTTCCACCTACTCTGAGCCTTTCTTTTTCTCCTTCCTTTACCCTCCTCCACTGAATCTGGCCCTCCCCTCTCCTTCCCCTCTCCTCCCACGTCTACCTCCCACCTCAGGCTTTGACATCATCTTTGTGCAGCTGGTGGGGCCTGGGAACCTCCAGCAGCCCTTCTGCTACCTGCTGGGGCTTCTCTGACTCCTGGGTTGGTGGAGCTCAGGAAACCCCACCAGCTCTTCTTTTGCTACTGAATCTGTTGGGGTTTTTTTTTTTATGCTGTTTCCTTTTTGATGGGGGGGGGGCCTGGGAACCCCACCAGCCTGTCTGGTGCCGGCACCGCTGCTGCTGCACTCGCTGGCTCTGTGGTGTAGGCATCAACGCCTCCACCCTCCCAGCTTCTGGTGATGTCATTACGTCACATATACACAGATGTGATGCAATAATTACCCAGAGCCCCTAAGATTTTTATAATATAGAGAAAAATGAAAAGTTATAATTGGGCAAAGCAGAAAAAATAGTTAATTTTAAAATATGTGCTAAGCCGAAACATTCCTTTTGCGTACATCGCATAATGCCAAAATATATTTTTAAGCGACCCTGATTTTATTGGATGACCTTTTTCTTTTCCATTTGTTTTTATACATCTCTGTTGTGTCTACATTTTATCCATGTCACATTCCAGAACACTGTTTCTTCATTCACCTTTTTTCTTTTAATGAGGGCTTTTCCACTGGAAAACAGTGCTTTACCCACAGAAATGATTTATTATAAAATTGCTTGCCTGATAAGTAGGTAAGTTTACCTGGACTGTGCAGAAGTGTTCCTGGAGGTGGAATTGGTGTGGGGTTTGCACTTATATACTTCTGAATTTTCATAACTATGCAAGTAAATTTCCTTAAAAATTTCTTGCACACAAATTTAGTGTAATTGTGTGTGGGTGGATTTCGTGAGATAATTTTCAAAGTGAACATATGCACATATGTTTGCTTTGAAAATTAGTGTACCTTATGCATGTGTTTGCCCACTTTTCTTATGCGGGTTGTAACAAAATTACCCCCAATATGTCCAGCTGTTGCTCCGAACTGCTCTAACCTGTGCTACCATCGGTGTCTCTGACCCTTGTGAATGATTTTGTGCGCTCAGAGCAAATTTCTACCAATGGCACCACTCCCCAGGCTCCTTTGCTGCTGTTGGTCTGTCTGCTCATCTCCATGTAAGCAGGGAAGATGAACGCTTCAGCCCTTGTACTGCTGCCCGCTTGCTCCCCAGAGATGAAAATGGGAGCATATATTGATAAGAATCATGCCACAGGCTGAAACTTACCCTGCCCCCCTCAAAGTCCCATACCATCATGTACAGGAGTGAAAACATATCTTTAGATACATACTGATGTTTTAAAGACCGTTTTTGCAAACTTAATTCTGATCTTATTCAAATTATTCTGAATCCTTCCAGATCAAAATGACTTTGATTCTTCAAGTGACCCAATGCCCATCTTTATTTGATTCCTGGCTCTCTTTTCTGCTGTCTGGTCAGGTGTTAGTAGAGACATGCTGCTGACTTCCTGTAAGGGTTTTGTTTTTTTTTTTTTAAGGTCACTACATGTATGTGGATTCTGTTTACATCAAGCACTTCCAGGAGGTGGCTCAGCTGGTCTCACCCATCATAACAACACCTGTATCGGGTTGCCTGTCCTTTTATTATCACCTTCAGCGGAAAAGTAGCAATGTCTTTGCAGTTTATACTAGAGATGCCAATGGTTTTTATGAGGAGATCTGGAAAATGGAAAGTGCAATCACGGGAGCCTGGAATTTAGCAGAGGTTGATATCAATGCCCCATATCCACTGGAGGTAAGTAGGGAAAAAAGATAACATTTTAGTGCAAGCTATATGTTTTAGCCAGGGTGTTTTTTCTGGAAAAAAAGGATGCTGCTACTCACAAGTAGGGCCCTCTTTGTGAGAGGGAGGGAAAGAGCAACTGTCCAGAGCCCCGCCCTCTGTAACTAGCTGCAGAGCCTATGAAATGACAGCATTGCAAATATTACATCCAACCCTAGAGCATCAATACAACTCATATTGGGAAAACAGAACAATCTAGACTACTATAGACCACTACACAGAAACTATATACTAGCAGAATACCTCGCTTGATTACACAGATTGAACATCAATAGACCCTCACTAAATACAGAATAAATGACTACAAATTATAAATAGAAATATGCAGACAAAAACTGAACTGGAAAGCCCAAAGAGCCAGACTCTGCATTCAACACTGGAGAAATAGAAACAGAAATGTATTTCCTCCTGTACTATGCAAAATATAGAGATGGAGACACTGCACATTCCCATTCCCAAAACTGACATATTCAAATCACTAAACCAAAAGGAAAAGGATTCTTGTTTCCTCTGCCTTTGTTGTCTGGACATTTTGGACCCTAACATAACCTGTTCCTCTCACAACAATGACAGGTGCTCGCCAGCTCGAAGATAAGACCTCAGTCCCGTCCCCCCCCCTCCCCCACACACATACAGAAATGGATAATGATAGGGCCTCAGTGGTCCCAACCTAAGACCTTTCTCTGTCTCTCACACACACTCTCTCTCTCACACACACACACACACACACACACACACACACACACACACACGCCCAGGTCTGTCCTTTTGTTTCTTCCTTTTTCTCTAACCTGTGACTGACCAAACCAGCCTAATAGCTTTGCCCCTAAGACCTACACTGCAGGGAGGCCCTAACATAACACATTCCACCCCCCTATTTCACTACTTTGCCCTCTCCCTCTTCAACAGGGGGGGCCCTCTCATCTCCCTCCTCCCAGCCTCCCTCCTCCCCGCCTCTCATCTCCCTCCTCCCAGCAGGCAGGCTGAATCCTCTCTCTCTCTTTCCTCAGGGGCCAAGATCAGGCTTCTTCTCTCCCCCCAATTCCTTGCCTAGCAGCACTCTCTCTTCCCCTCCTCTGCACAGAAAAAGGAGCGGAGGCGGCACCAGATACATGTTTGTGGGGACCACAGGGCAGTTCAAGCAGATGGAGGAAAAGATGCCGGTACTCACACCAGCTTATGCCCATTGAAAAAAAAAAAACAAAAGTCCTGGTTTAGCCCATTCCCACAGCTGTTACTGAAATGTTTCTGCTTTGCATTCCTTCTACATGAGCACCCATATGTTTCCAACCTCCCCTCGAGTCTAGGGTCAACAGTTGATTCTGTGTTTGTTTGTTATTTTTGTTCAGGACCACCTGATCCAGTCCTGCTTTTACTCCATTGTATGTGCCATGGACTGGTAGTCTTGCTTTTTTTTTTATGGATTCAGTATGGAAATCAGAACTATGAGTGGGGTAGAAACCAAGACTGGATCAACCTGTCCTGAAAATAAATGGAGCCAGCTGGCAACCCTGCACTTGTCGCTTTCCTTTCCCTTCCCGATTCTAGTCTCTCTGCTTCTCCTGTCACCCTTTCATTACCCTCCCTCTCAGCACCGTATGAAACAGAACACTTTCTAAGGTTAGGGAATAATAGAGCTCATCACCTTCAAAGGAAGGGATTTTTTTAATTCAGTGGTGAAATTATGGTGCATTTTGCCAGCAGAAATTGCTGTGGCTACAATATTAGTTGTAGCTAGCGTTGTTAGTGAATAGCTTGCGCTCACTGAAAGAAAATGGGATGTGTTGGGGATAATGCGCATTTTACATTTTAAAGACCTTACCGCACCTTACTGAATCAGGCTCTAAGGGGCCTATGCAATAAAACTCGCACTAAAATAGTTTTAGAGTACAACTCAGGATAAGTTTTATGTGTATGTTAAACTCCACTTAAGGTGCCAATCAATCAGTTTTACCATGGGCATGATAAATTTCCCCTCTATAACGTGGCCTTGCTACCAATGTGGGCATACACTTTTGAACGTAAAATGGCTACAGTAGCTGCCGTGAAATACTCCTTGCAAAATGGTCCAAAATGAAAGGACTAGTTAACAGAAAATATTTCATTTCCTCCAGATCCTCTGCCCCATGACCAACATGAAGAGGCCAGCCTGCCTTTATGCACCCATCACCCTCCAAGGCCTGCAGGCTCCAGAGCCCTCCTCCATTCCTCCCTCCCCTTCCCCACCCCCAAATCATCCACAAAGAATCTACTGACTTGGCAGCCTCCACCCAGACAGGTCCTCCTCACCAGTTCAGAAGTGACTGAAGTGTGAGCCTCCCTCCCAGCGTCTTCAAAAATGCATTGCCTGAGCTCTTGCGTTGCTTTGCCCTGTGCATCTGCAAATGCACAACTAGAGGTGTACTGCATCACTTACAATACTCACTTTGTATTTCCTTCACAAGGCCACACACAAGTATTCATTCACTCTCGTACCCACCCAGCAGGACTCTGTCCCGACAATTACAATCATGTCTGATGGAAACATTCAAGATACTTCAAAAGTATCAATAGTACACAAGAAGCAAATGTTTTTCAGAGAAAAGAATGCTACAGAGGTCATGTTCCTGAACATACCCAGATCAGTCCAGAAAAGTGGGTTGTGTATCCCTATCAGCAGGTGGAGTCAGAGAACAATTAGAACTTTGGGCACTGCTACATAACGAGAGTGCTACCTGCAGTCCCTCAGTATTTCTCTGACTCCAGCAGGTGGTACAGATGCACATCTGCAGTCTTTA
This sequence comes from Rhinatrema bivittatum, assembly GCF_901001135.1. Classification (NCBI taxonomy): domain Eukaryota; kingdom Metazoa; phylum Chordata; class Amphibia; order Gymnophiona; family Rhinatrematidae; genus Rhinatrema; species Rhinatrema bivittatum. The sequence continues at coordinate 520,741,009 of NC_042615.1, read as the reverse complement.
GTTATATTTTTTATTTAGTTAGTTTGACATTTTTTGGTTTACGGTCGCTTCCTGAGGTGTTAGGCGCCTTCGTGGGCCATCCCTCAGTAGAAGCCGGGCGTCCAGGGAATTGGATATTCCTGTCAGGGTTTCACCCACCACAGTTCGGTGTCTGACGACCAGGGGCTCCTGGCTACTCACCACCATCTCTGCTACAGCTGCTCCCTTGTCTCCTGAACAGCTTTTCTCTGTGTCTTGGTAAAGTTTAATTAAAAAAAAAAAAAGAAGAGCTGTTTTCACTGCATCTGGCTGATAGTCTTCAGTGCTGAGGTAAGGAGAGGTGCAGGAGGGTCTTTTAAGGCCTGCCGGGGAAACTGTCAGCACTGTTCCCCTCAGCTCCCGGGGCTCCGGGTCGTTTTCTGAGGGCAAGGGTGAGTTTTTATCCGTGTGCTTCGTTTACTCGCCGCTTCCCTGCTGGGGACCTTGCGATTTCACTATAGACAAGCTCCTTTCCCGCAGCACGGCTGCATGCATTTTTTTTCTCCTCAGCGGTGTCTCTTAGCCCGCAGCACAAAAAGTTTGGTTTTCTGGTCATGCCTGACTGAAATTTTTCTCCGCGTCGCGGCTCTGAGCGTTTCTTTTTTTTTTTATTCACGCCCTTTTCTATTTCACTTCAGACTATCGACGCGCTGCTGTGGATGAGACCGAAAACAGAATCGCAGGCCTGCCGCGCATGTGGGTCACACAGCCAGGCGTTAGATGTGGCCTCCTTATGCGCAGGGGTTAGAGGGCTCTTCAGGGCTTCTTGCCTCCTCCCTTGGGGAGGGAACGTCTGTCTTGCCTTCGGCTTCACGGGAAGAGGATTCTCTGCCTGTTCTAGCCCCGGTGAGAGAAGACCTCACCGGGGGAACTGATGATATCACCCCAGCCGACTCTCCAGTGGGGGAGGGGACCCGGAGGGGTTTTCCCCAGAATTTGTCCTCCTTATGCACCAGGCTTTCCTGTCTAGGAAATGCTCGGTGGTAAAGAGGCCCAGTCTCCTGGGGGCAGGTTCGGACCCACCTGAGAAAAGAGGTCAGGGTACGGACCCTCGTCAGCACCTCTCTGATCAGGCTCACCCCACAGGGGATTCTCCCCAGGGTACGCGAGATCCGATCCTGGGGTCTGGGGCGACACCGGCTTCTGGGGTAGTAGGGGCGGCAGACCCGGATCCATGGCTGGATCCAGCTGATGTGGATACTGATGATCCGGATGAGCCTGATGACCCTCCTGTGGAGAGGGATGACCCCAGCATGGTGCGTTTGTTCAAGCGGGATGAGTTAAGACCTTTATTCAACAGGTCCTTGAAGTTCTAAGGTTTCTCAAGAAGTTCTAAAGTTTCTCAGATGGTATATAGGAACCGGCACTCGCTCCTCGAGGACCTATGTTCCTGAACACTCTGAAGATTCTCTATTGACTAGAAGCTATTCCAGATACAGATTAGTGTGAGTGACCACCACACTCTCAGAGCTTCCCTGGAACCAGGTACTCGCTCCTCGAGGGCCTAATCCTTTCCAACTACTGAGCCATATCAAGACCTTGTGTGAGATATCATCTAGTACCGGCTATGTATATCTGCATATCCTGTCTATTCACTATCTACAGTCTCTATGCAGCTCAGCAACCTGGGAATCGCAGTGCCAGAATCTGAGGGACTTCAGCCCTGCCAGGCATACCAGCTCACTACTGCCACCTCTGGTGGTTATACTGATTATCTAATAAAGAACTATCTGTGTCTGTCTCCATACTCCAGCCTAGCTGGTGGTCCCTCTAGAGACTCCCTCCCGAGGGCGCTGTCATCTGCCATCGGCCCAAGGATTCACCTATTTACTTTCTATCCAGCTGAGCACCATCTTCAAAACTCCGCTGGTACAGATTTTTAACTCTGCAGTCTACATTTACATTGCCATTCCTTAGTAGACCCATAGGAGGCAGTTCACTACAGACTGCTATTCCTCCCTTAGGGGAGGGACTTCCATCAGACTGCTATTCGCATCTGCTCGCTCCTCCCATCCGCATCGCAGACCCTGCAACAGATTGCTAACCACTAGCAGTATTACAACAGATTGCTGGCTCCTCCCCTTGTGGGAGTGTCCAGCAGCAGGATCCTCTCCGATTGTTCTCTCTAGCAGCCGATCCCACAACAGATTGCTAACTCCTCCCTTTACAGGAGCATCCAGCAGCAGTTCATTAACAGATTGCTAACTCAAGCAGCAGATCCCTAACAAGCCACGAGCACCCATTCCATCGACGAAGCTGTCGGAGGCAGATTATCCAACTTTTACACGGAATGGGCAAGAATTACATCAGACCGCTGGGTCTTAGAAGTGATCAAAGATGGGTATGCACTGGAGTTCTCGCGCCCGGTCCGGGAGGTTTTTGTGGAGTCCTGAGTGGCCTCAACTGTCAAGCGAGAGGCGGTCCGGGTGACTCTACAACGACTTCTTGAACTCAAAGCTATTGTCCCAGTTCTGGACGCTCAACAGGGATGAGGTCGGTACTCCGTGTATTTTGTAGTCCCCAAGAAGGAGGGCACGTTTCGGCCCATCCTGCAGAAGGTGAACCGTTGCCTTCGGGTTCCTCGTTTCGGCCCATCCTGCAGAAGGTGAACCGTTGCCTTCGGGTTCCTCGCTTTCGTATGGAAACCCCGAGGACAGTGATGGCCGCGGTTCGAAAAGGGAAGTTTCTCGCTTCTCTGGACCTAACGGAGGAGTATTTACACATTTCGATCCGCTTGAATCACCAGAGGTTTCTGTGATTCAAGGTCTTGGGATGACACTTCCAATTTTGAGCCCTTCCATTTGGTCTCTCAACAGCTCCTTGTACGTTCACCAAGGTGATGGTGGTGGTTGTGGCCTTCCTTCGTCAGGAGGGAATCTTGGTCCACCCGTACCTGGACGACTGGTTGATTCACGCGAAGTCTCGCGTGGACTGCGAGAGATCAGTGCACATGGTGATGTTCACATTGCGATCCCTAGGTTGTCTAATCAATGTGCAGAAGAGTCACTTGGAACCCACTCAGAAGTTGATTTATCTCGGAGCACAATTTGATACCTTGCTGGGCAAAATGTTTCTAGCAGCGGACCGAATAGGGAAGCTGCAGGAACAAATACATTCCCTTCTTCAAAGAAACAATCCCATGGAGTGGCATCATCTTCAGGTCCTGGGCTCCATGGCTTCAATTTGGACTTGGTTCCTTGGGCGTTCACTCACTTAAGACCTTTACAGCGTGCGCTTTTGTCTCTCTGGAGCCCGGTGTCGGAGCAATTCCATCTACCAATGCCTCTACTTCCGGAATCTAGAGCCAGTCTGTCATGGTGGATGTCACTGGAAAATCTGGAATGGGGGGTGGATTTGGACACTCCGAATTGGCTGATAATCTCCACCGATACCAGCCTCTCAGGTTGGGGGGGCGGTGTGTGCAGAAAGGTCCACCCAAGGGCTCTGGTCGGCGATGGAAAGATCCTGGTCCATAAACCGCTCAAGGCTAGGGCTGTATGTCTGGCCCTGCGGGAATTTCTTCCCTGGATCCAGGGCAGAATGTTGTGAGTCTTCTTGGACAATGCGACAATGGTGGCATACATCAACCGGCAAGGCGGGACTCGAAGTCTCGCCGTAGCACTGGAGGCACGTCTTCTGTTCACCTGGGCAGAGCGCCATTTCGAGGGCATTGCCACATCCCATGTTGCGGGAGTAGAGAATGTGCAAGCCGATTATCTCAGCCGTCAGCAACTAGACCCAGGGGAATGGAAACTATCTCTCAAGGCGTGGAATCTCATTTGCGCCAGATGGGGAACTCCTTAGCTGGATCTGATGGCAACGCAAGCGAATGCAAAAACAGTTCATTTTTTCAGCCATCACCGAGATCAGGGCTCGGTGGGCATAGACGCTCTTGTGTGTCCTTGGCCCACGGGGATTCTGCTATATGCCTTCCCGCCCTGGCCCCTCATAAGTCGGCTTCTCCGTCGCATAGAGTGGCACCCGGGAAGAGTGATTCTGGTGGCGCCGGAGTGGCCACGTCATCCGTGGTTCGCGGATCTGGTACACTTGGCGCTAGAAGGTCCACTTCAGCTGGCTCATCTAATGCATCTGCTCCGTCAGGAGCCCATATTTTCAGATCGGGAGGATCGTTTCTCTCTTGCGGCTTGGCTTTTGAGAGGCGACGTTTACACTTGAGGGGTTATTCAGAACAAGTCATTTCCACCCTCCTACAGGCGAGACGTCCAGCCACCTCTACGGCCTATGTGAGAGTTTGGAAGCTTTTTGAGACGTGGTGTCATCAGCATTCCTGCAATCCTTTAGCGGTGCATGTTCCTCGGGTGCTTGACTTTTTGCAACAGGGCCTCGCTAAGGGCTTGGCGTTCAATTCCCTTCATGTACAAGTTGCAGCTCTAGGTGCCTTGCGGGGAAACTTTGACGGCTGTTCGCTGGCAGTGCATCCGGATATTGCTCGGTTTCTTAAGGGGTCAAACATTTGCGCCCTCCCATCTGTTAGGTGTGTCCAGATTGGAGTTTGAATTTAGTCCTGCGAGTTTTATGTGGCACTCCTTTTGAGCCTCTTCGTGGAGTTTCCCTGAAAGATCTGACTTTGAAAACGGTGTTTTTGGTGGCCATTTGCTCGGTCCGTCGGATCTCAGAGTTGCAGGCGCTGTCTTGTCGGGATCTTTTTGTTCGGATTTACGACGATCGGGTATCGTTACGTACAGTTCCGTCCTTTGTCCCTAAGGTGGTTTCAGCCTTTCATGTCAATCAAACTGTGGAGCTTCCGGGGTTCCCTAACTGGTCCCGGGAGATTTCTCAGAAAAGAGACCTTCATCTTTTGGATGTTCGGCGCACCTTTTTGCGTTTTCTGGAGGTTACCAATGGCTTCAGACGTTCTGATCATTTGTTCATGCTCTTTGATCGCCCAAAGAAGGGGGACAAAGCGTCAAAGGCGACCATATCTCGGTGGATTAAGGAAGCCATTTGCACGGCATACATAGCCCGAGGGCGTCAGGTGCCTTTGGGTCTCAGCGCTCATTCCATTAGGGCTCAGGCTACCTCCTGGGCAGAGTTTCAGTTACTGTCACCTCAGGAGATCTGTAGGACGGCGGTGTGGTCGTCTATTCACACTTTTATGAAACATTACCGATTGGACATTAAGACTTCTGATGAACCGTCCTTCGGGGGGAGAGTGCTTCGTGCGGGTCTTTCTGGTTCCCGCCCAGTGTAGGGTGGCTTGGATACATCCCACTTTTCTGGACTGATCTGGGTATGTTCAGGAAATGAAAATTGGTTCTTACCTGCTAACTTTCGTTCCTGTAATATCACAGATCAGTCCAGAGGCCCACCCCTTTCTTCATATACCGAAAGACTGTCTTGGTTAGAACCTGCTTAAGTTTTTATTGTTGAAGCTCCTTTTTTGCAGACATGATTCATGGAGCAGTTTTTAGCAGTTGTTCGGTCTGGTTTTTTTGCCAGCGACGAAGTGGTAGTCCGGAAATTTGGTTGGGTGCTACCCTTCGTTATTTAGTTCTGTTAACATGGGCTTGGGTACAGGTCAATACTGAGTGACTGCAGGTGGCACTCTCGTTATGTAGCAGTGCCCAAAGTTCTAATTGTTCTCTGACTCCACCTGCTGGTAGGGATACACAATCCACTTTTCTGGGATTGTGATATTACAATGTGATGTGTGATATTACAGGAACGAAAATTAGCAGGTAAAAACCAATTTTCATGTATGGGGCTTCATGGGGATAGACTCAGGAGCAATACTAGGAAATATTTTTGTATGAAATGGGGTTGGTGGACAGTGGCATGCCGAGGGGGGGTGGGGGGGCAGGGGTGCCAATGACCTGGGCGCAGGGCCATAGGGGCCATCGGTGGATCCCATCAACTGGAAGACAAGCTGTGCGGCTGCCGGTGGACCTCATCCCACCAACGGCAGAGCAAAGAAGTGTGTCCTATCATGTGTGCCAGCTGCTGTTCTCGCTAAGATGCCCGGATGTATGATAGCACACAGCAGAAAGATTGTCGGGGCGCCACCAAAGCCTGAAGAAATCTCCAAATCTCCAGGTATGCCTTCTCCTTCTTGCCTGTGCAGCCCCAGAAGAAAAACATTGCTGGAGCCGCGCAGGCAGGAAGGAGGAGGAGCATCGACCCACGTGTAGAAAAGGAGCAGTGTCTGTGATCTTACCTCATGGCGGCTCTATAGGAGGCCCGCTGCGAAGGCCAACCTGCTGCGACCCACGGAGGTCCTGTAGAATGTGTGTGTGTTTTGAGAGACCGTGTCTGGGAGTGAGAGCCTTTATTTTCAGAGAGACAGCATGTGAGGGTGAGAGCTGTGTGTGTGAGAGAGAGAGAGAGACAGGATATGGGAATGAGAACCAGATTGTGAATTTGAGGGAGGCAGGGAAGAAGACAAGTGGAAAGAGAAGAAACAGAAAAAAAGAGACCCTGTATAAGGAATTGACAAAAGACCAAGAAAGGGAACATGGAAAAAAAAAGCCTGTGACCAACCAATTAGAAAACTAAGATCAGACAGCAATGGTAAAAAAATATAATTCGAATTTTTAGTGATTGGCATGTGTTTTCATTGGGAATGTGCAAGAGTAGCACTTTCTCTATGCTGATCTGGTGACAGTGGAAGTCCGCAAATTTTTAATACTGTGAGGCCTGCACAGAAGAGAGAGCAGAACGGACTTCAGTGCCAGTAGCAACGATCAGCACCTCCCCAATAGCCATGCGGCAACAGTGACAGTGGCAGCAGAAGAACGAGAGAGGCCCCAAGGCTGCTGGCAAAAGAAAGAGAGGGGGTCTGCTTCAGTGTGTGCATGTATATGAATGGGATTCTGCCTGGGTTGTGTGTGTGTGTGTGTGTGTGTGTGTGTGAGAATAAATGGATGCCTGCCTGGGATGTGTCTGTGTGAGAATGGGTGCCTACCCGAGTGTGTGTGTGTGCGTGTGAGAGAAAGAAAGAGAGAAAATGAATTGGTGCCTGCCTGGAGGTCTGTGTGTCTGTGAGAATGAATGGGAGCCTGAAAGCGAGTTGGCCCCCAACTCCACCAACAATACCTCTATCCTCCTAGCAGATTTCCCTGCCTTGCAAAGTCCACCTCCCCCTTGGAACCCCTCCAATCAAGTGCCAAAAAACAAAACAACAAAAAAAAACCCCTTCTCGCAGGGACCCTTCTAAGTTCCGCTCTATATCCCCTGGACCCTCCTCTTAAGTAGAGCCCCAGATTGTCCAGGACAGGAGCTATCTCATCCCTCCAGCACCAAAACTCAAAATAGTTTCAGCTGATCCAAGGATCCCCATTGCTCCTTATCTGTGCAGTATAGTAAATCCTGCATTCATGGGATGGGGAGTGCAGCATAATACATTTTTTACACATTGATGTGAATATGCCCCTGAATGTATTATACAGGTGTTTTAAAAGGAAGGTTATAAGAGTTAACAAAAAGTGGCCTAATATGTAGTTTAGTATCAGTTTTTATAAGCACCAGTTTATTGTTTGCTTTAAGTTAAAGTGTTTGCACCCCATGATACTTACATTTTGCTACTATGGAGAGAGATTCTTTTCAAGGCATGCAGCGTAAGACATACGAACAGCTCAGTACACCTCAGTGAAGATTTAATGTCATTTGGAGTGAGGAAAGTCTCCCAAAAATGAGATTTCTACAATGTTCTCTCACCCTAGCTTGACAAACTGGCCCCCAAAACCCTAAGCCACCATCAAAACCTCACCTCAAGTTATTAGCTGGCCCTCCTATAGTGATATAAATAGTTGAATACTGTGAAAGCCTCCTCAGAGGCTCTCTCTCTTCTCCACTCCATTCCCTCTCCAAGCCCAGAAATGGCCAAAATGCAATCTTTATTGTAAATTGCATTTTGGCCGTTTCAGGCATATCACACAGCATTATGCCAGGAAAAAAGGTGTAGTTATTTCCGGTGTTAAAAACGTTTGATATTGCCCCTCATTTTCATTAATACCGCCCAAACCCCTCCCCAATCCAACCCCTATGAAAAATTTGCATTTGCACAATGTGATGCCATTAATATCACATGCGTTATGGCGTTATCGTGGGCATTAACACCATAATGCATTTTGATGAATGACTCTATCTGTTGGAGCACTGCTGCAAGGATAGCTACATTCGTAGAGTAAAGATCCAAGTTAATCCCAGTTGTATTTAAAAGAATAACAACAAAAAAGCAAAATGATGAAAAATGATGAAACCAATATTTAGTGTAGGACATGATTGAGTGAGAAAGCATAAACCCCAGAACATTTAGGATCATATGGGTTCTTTTACTTTGCGTTTTGGAAGAGGCTCTAGAACAGGGGTAGGCATTGCTGGTTTTCGGCCGCAAACTGGTCAGGTTTTCTGGATATCCCTAATGAATATGCATCAAATAGATTTGCATGCACACTGCTTCAATTGTATACAAATTTATTTCTTGCATATGTATTAAGGATATCCTGAAAACCTGACCAGTTAGGAAACCTCAACGACTGGAGTCGCCCACCCCTGTGCTAGAAGATGTGCTGAGCAATGCAAAGCACTCCAGTGTGTAAAATATTCCCCCTACCAAACTGCACCCCGGATAAAGTACTATGCATGCCGTGTTAGTCCATTTGAATGCACGAAAATAAAAATTAACCAATAAAAACAAAAAAAAAAGTATATTAGGTGATACCATTTATAGCACTAACTTAAAATATTTCTTGACTAGCTCTCAGGAGCTTGTTATGGAACTGAGGAAGGGAATGTTAGCTCCCAAAGCTAGGCAAGAAATGTATTATGTTGTCCAGTTAACAGGTATTAATGTGTATATTTTATGTTTTTATTTTTAACCTTTATTTCCTTGTAAAACTGCACCCTGGAAGTGAAGCAATATAATATGGTATTTTGAGAGATCTTGCTTTCCGACGAT